>NW_021137791.1:0-395198 GCF_004193835.3 Ostrinia furnacalis | reverse complement strand
AAAAAAAAATTATTCCAATCGAACCTGAATATTATGAACAAAGGAGCTGAACCCACCTTCGTAAGTTCAAGGTACCAAACTATAATAGATCTGACGCTGGCAACACATTTTTTTCAATTCAATTCAAATTATTTATTTGCAGAATGTGGTACATTGTAGTACATTGTGGTACATGAGGCGGCGGAACTGATTGAAGGCTGGCATGTGTCAAACAAGCCATCCTTTGCGGACCACCGACGCATATGTTACCAAATAAAAATGAAACTAACTGACCCTGTTCCATATCGTAACCCCCGTAAAACCGATATAACAAGGTATAACAAAATACTAACCAAAACACTAGACGGTACACAAATGACAGATGTAACACTTAGCATTAACAATATAGAGCTAAACATACAATACCTCACAACTGCTCTAACGAAAAGCTACGTAGAGTCATGCCTAGAAGTTACTCCCAAAGTTGCGAACAAAGGTTCCTGGTGGGGGCCGGAACTTGAACGCCTTCGGAAAAAACTCAGGACACTTTTCAACCGAGCGAAAAACACCAGAACCAATGAAGACTGGAACAAATACAAAGAAGCACAGAAGCACTACAAGAAGCGGATCAGATTCCGTAGTAGAGAACACTGGCGCAATTTCTGTAGTAGCATAAACTCAACAAGCCAGGCTGCTAGGATTAAGAAAATCCTATCAAAAGGTGATCTCAATCTCCTGGGCTTCCTAAAGAAGGAAGACGGCACCTACACGAACACGGAAGATGAAACAAGCACAATGCTGCTAAAAACACACTTTCCGGGTTGTAAGATCACATCGATCGCAAGGTGGCAGGATGAACAACAAAGCACACCGACAAACGAAGAGTGGAAAATCGCCAATAGTATAGCAACAGCGGATAAAGTAAAATGGGCGCTAAATAGCTTTCAACCCTTTAAATCCGCAGGACTGGACGGAATCTTCCCAGCGCTATTACAATGGCAAACAGCCCAAATACTAAAGTACCTAGTACAGATATACCGGGCATGCATAGCTTTCAAATACATACCCAAGCCATGGAGGGAAGCAAAAGTAATCTTCTTACCGAAACCGGGAAAAGAAGACTACACACAGGCAAAATCCTTCAGACCAATTAGTCTAACATCGTTCCTACTAAAAGGACTAGAAAGATTGGTAGACCGACATCTCAGGGATGGCGTGCTGAAAAGCAAACCACTACACCCCCAACAACACGCCTACAGGAAAGGCAGATCAACAGAGTCGGCTCTACACATGGTAGTACATAAAATAGAGTCGGCCATCACAAACAAAGCGTCAACTCTTGCTGTCTTCATAGACATAGAAGGAGCGTTTGATAAAACTATGCACAACAGCATAAACCACGCCCTGGAACAATTCAACGTAGAACCAGCCGTAAGAAGCTGGGTCACTGAACTAGTTAGTAAAAGGGCGGTTCAGGTGGTGGCGAACACGACTACCAGAGCAGAGGTTGTCAGAGGATGCCCTCAAGGAGGCGTCCTATCGCCACTACTATGGAACATGGNTTAACAGTAACTATACTCTATTAAGTTAGTATGTATAGATTGCTGTACCCAACCAGGTGTGCATAATACCTAAGTTACTTAGGACTAGTTTTTAAGTACAACAAATAAAATTCAGGATTTTTTCTTCTTCTTCTTTTTTTTTAAACATTTGCACATGTATAACTTATTATTTGCAAGTTGTCAAAAGTTGTTTAAATATGATTCGTATTGTTTCAAAAATTATTGGTAATGATTTCAGAATATCTTTATTAGACGCGAATACCAGGCCGAATGTAATGATTTAATTTTTATGAGACGTGTATGCCAGTAGGCCTAAGATGCGCGCATCGACAATGACATGATATGATATGACAATATTCGATCACGTAGATAATTTTATCGTTTTCCCTAACATGGGACCATCGACAGATAAGTCTATCAACCCGCTATCACGTGATAACCCAATTGTTGCCATATTAAGAAAAATTTGCGTTATTATGTTGGCCAACCTTAAAATATTTTAGCTCATTCGTTCATTTCCACAGATGAGTGTTCATTTCTACTACCGATTAGGACTAAACACAGTTTCCCAAGCCACGAAAGTTTGGAAAAAAAAAACGTAACGTCAGATAACTAACATCAAGTGTTTTCAAAAGTTTGCATTAGAAATAATTACATTAGCGGTAAAAATGGCTACAAAAACGTAAGTAAATAGATTTCACCTTTAATTATCGAAATTTCAATAAACCGTTTTCTATTCTTAATACAAATTATTTTTAAAAATATTATCATCACGATCTTTCAGGAAAATAAGAAGTAATAAGGCACAACTTTCTCATTTGTGTCAATATTTATGCTGTTAAATAAGGATTTCGCAGCCGGGGAGTATAAAACTCCACAAGGAGCTGCTCAAATAGAGCGCCAGTGGGAAGATTTAAAGGCAGCGTTGGATGAATTGGGGCCAAGTCGGTCTGTGGAGCAGTGGAAGACAGTGAGTACCTTAAACCAACTCTATTCCTGTTTTGTATTTATTTATTTACTTAAGTACAGCAACAGAATATATTATAGGTAATAGTTATCACAAAGTATTTGCATTACAATAATGTACATCAAATAAATTTGCACTCTAGTTAAAGCTGCTATACACGACATTGTTTAAATTTTGAGTAGTGCTATGAACTAATCACTATTTGGTATTTTAGTGCTGGAGGGATCAAAAACGGAAAGCCCGAGCAGAAGGCGGTGCTTTAAACAAAGCCGCCAATACAACCGGGAATTCTGTCCCCATCCCCGAGCTATCCGAAAACTCTAGTCTAATACTTCAAACAATTGGAAAAGAGATGGCGATGGGTGTTGGACTCCCTGAATCGCCTATTGGAGTAAGTAATTTAAAACATTGATGTCTAGTTTAATAATTAATGTAACATGTATCTACTTTGAATATGAGTCATCAGAATAAAAGTTGTTGTTCTTGTGAATTAAGTAACTACCTATTAAATGTTGTAACTTATAAAAAAAATGTTTTCAGTTTCATCGATTGCAGATTGTGGGAACGGCCGCACAAATATCATCATTACCCATTCCATCTCCTCCATCAACTAGCACCTCATCATTTGTCCCCACTCCATCTACTAGCACATCATCATCTATCCCCACTCCATCTACTAGCGCTCCATTGTCTGTCCCCGTTTTACCATGTTCCTCGACATCCTCAGCACCTATTCCACCACCGCCATCTTCCACAGGGCCAAAGCCAAAAAACAAAAGGCGTGTGAGAACTAGCCATCCTCCTGACCGATTTCTGGCTGCACAATTGGAATTAAATAGCCTTATTAAAGTAAGTTTTTGTTTATTGAATTGGTTGTTAAAACAAATAATTTTAATTGTATTATTTTAGAGATATGTTTATGAGATTTAAGTTTTTAAATTGACTGAAATATATGTTTAGTATTGGAATCGAAATTAGTTTAAATAATAAAAAATAGCAGAACAAAATAATATAACTAACATTATATTATTTTCAGTCATTAAATCAAGAGTTGCGACAAAGCAACATACTGAAAGCAGAACAAAACCGGCTTTTAATGTAAGTAAAAATATATTAATAGGTAGATAAATTAGTATTTTTCAATCATTCCAAAATTATGAAGGATTAAGAGAGTCGATTGTAAATTACTTATTCTTTCAACCCAATGCCTTTCACTGATTATTAGCCAAAGTAAATAAAACTTTTATCTTGTGTTTTATATTGTGGAAAAATAATTTTGTATTATCGCTGCCCTTCTGGCACGTGAGTGACTGAGAAGTTGAGCATGATTTACATTTTGGAGTACATTGGGGACATGCTCCTCCTGTGGCTCCTCTTCTAATGGCACTCTGAAACAAAACATATAATAATATAATCCAGTGTATGAATTACATAATTTATTTGTACGAGTATACATATAATGTAATATTACCCAAAATGCTTCATGAGGTTGTATATTGTGCAACAGGCATAAACAATTTCCACTGCCTTCTCCGGCGCGTAGTGTAGGACTCTGTCGATGCCCAGACACCTTAAACTTCCTTTTAGGTACCCATTAGTGCGCTCCACTGCGTTACGAACTTGGCAATGCCAGTCCGTATAATTTTGTTCCGGCGATCCCGGCTCAGCGTGGAGAACAGGGGTCATGAGCCAAGGCTCCAATGGGTATCCTGAGTCACCTATAAACAATAAAGAAAATAATATTTATTTATGTTTCAGGAAAATCAGCCGCAGAAGACAGCTCTAGTGATTTCACAAGATTGTGTCAAACACAACATTTTATGTTAACTTATGAGACTGATTGAATAATAATGCTTAAGACTGATTAGATAATAAAGCTTCATATAAAAAAAATGTTGATTTTTATATCAGTGATTAAAATAAATGTCACATTTGTTTGTTGGCAAAATTTTTTATGTTAATGTTATATTATGTTAAGAATGTTTAAACTGAACATTGATTGTTATAATTAATAATAAATGATTTATAACTGTTGAATTAGTTAATTACATATTACAAGGGTTTATGGCAATGTCATTCTGAGTCTGATTGTTAAATAAAAAATAATCATATTGATATGATTTTTAACTTGAATCGGATTTTCATTACTATCTCCAAAGACCTACCCAAAAGGAAGTAACTTCCTATTCCTCCATCATACAATCTCTTCATTTCAGTTTTCACATTACTGTGAGCCCAAATAAATGCATCATGCACTCTCCCTGGGTACCTAGTACCATTCACATGTAATATCCTGCACTCTGAATCGGCTATCTGTAATACAAAAAGTAAATGTCGATAAGTAGCATAATTATTAAATAGATTACTAGCTGTGCCCAGTTTACAACCTAACTGATTCACAAACCTATTGAATATAGGTACACACAAAAGTTTTGTTTGTTAGACAAGAATTTTATTTATATTTATGTAAGGATTTTAATTTTCTTTAAGAAGCAGACATAATAAATAATCATTACCAGTTGCACATTGAGTGTATGTGCTCCTTTCCGTACATTTTTGTACTGTGCGCCTTCTGGCCCAGGTGGCGGGAAGATTTTAACATGTGTGCAGTCAATTAACCCTAAAATTCCGGGCACACGGTATTTTTCTTCAAAGCCTGCTGCCACACTTCTTCGGGCAGGCTCTGAGCCTGGGAAGTNGAGCAAACTTATTTAAACGTGTTCGGGTACCAAGACCTTTGAATCGGTAAAAGAGACAAATATATATTCCTATGCCTTCAGGTCGAAACATGACTGAGCCACTGTAGCCGACCGAGTCACTGTTGCCTCCTTGACCCTACAGATGACAGTAGGTACTTAAATCAAGCTAAACACTGTGGGGTATCTCACGTCATTTGCAACTTAATAGGTATGTATTGTCTGATGTAACTGTTGACTGCCTATCTAAGTAAGTTAATGGTTATTTTACAAGGTAAGTAATGTAATAATATGTGGGTGGGACTGTAGGAGCACTAATATTTTGCAGCTAGCGATTATGAACTGTCGCCAGATTCGCCTCACATCCATTGCAATAATTACAAAATGCTGCTTCTGATAAACTCTTGAACTAGAACTCAATCTCCACCTAGAAGTAAAAGTATCACTAAGGTGCTAGATTCCTTTCTTTGAATTTTTCTAACCTCAAATTAGTCGTAAAAATTAAATGTCATTTACCATTGTAAATGATAAATAAATAGAGTTAAAGTAGCTTGCAAAAAGTTAATCTCCTATCGTGGGCAAGGATCGAGGACGATAAAAACACCACATCCTATCCTATCCTAATGTCAAAATATGATATAGTTAGCGCTTCATGTTAGGGTTTGCCAGGTTTATCACAAAAAAAAAATCTATCACTATCACATTTTGACAGATGACATGATAATTTTCGGGGTGCCATGTTAGCGCCGGTAGATAAAACGATATAGTGACGTCAAAATCGATATAACGCCGCGATAGCAGTTTATCACGACGCGCATCTTAGCTCTGCTGCAGGCATCACGGTGACGGATGGCCGAATGTAATGATTATCCTGCTTTCGCCTCCGAGATTTATTTTACCGTGTAGTACCCCTGTACGACAAGCCAATCCGCACACAATATTCAGCGCNCTAACTAACAAAAGACCGACCGGCATAAACCCAAACCAATCGTTGTGAACTTTTGACATTCAAACTAGTAGGTAATTAATATGTTATAATATTATGTGCTTCTAAAGCATTTGAAAGTCAAACAATAACAATTTGGGGTTTCATTAAAATATTAATGTTGATTGTGGTGGTATTTATTTGTTTGGTGCTGTAACGTTCAGTGACGGCTGTTGTCGAGGACACCACACAGAAGTCGTTCGCAGCATCTTTTCAGCGACATAATGCTCGCGGCACAGCGCGGGTTTATTTTGCGCTCGTGCTTGCGAACGCCAGAATTGAATAAACGACATTTTGACTTTTGAATCGTTTTGCTCCCTTTTCAATTCGTCGCCATTCACGCTCGCTGCCATTTCGCGAGCTTTCGAAAACGTTATTTAACGGAAACGTCATTTATGTGCAGTTAAAAAGACACTTCATGAAATTAACTGTGATGAAATGGAGGGAACATTGTTTTGGGAAAACAAATAAAAAAGTTGAATGTTTTGGATTTCAAGTGTGTTTTATTCCTCATATGCTTGATTTATGGGTTTTATAGCTTCAAATGGAGGGTATCTGATCATAAATTGATTAGTAATATTCTTTAATCTTATTAAAAGCATTTAACAAAAGACAAAAACCACTGAGGTTTTTCAGCAATGTCACATCAATTTAAATAAAATTAAAAGGCACAATATTTTTATTCCATCGACGTTTGATCATGTTAACTATGTTAAATACTCGTACGTATCTTCCCCCTTCCACACGATACCAATTTGCCCATAAGTACTGTATACGATGAGTATTTAATAACCCGTCGCCGTGCGTGTAGCGGCGAGATCAAAGCCGCGTCGCGAGTCCTGCGGCCGCGGCCGGCACCTTTGATCTTTGTCACGCGCGGTTGCTGCTGGTGCGAAAACCAATGAACAACACTTTGATAGATCTACAACAGAAATCTAGACGTGTTAGTAAATTGGTACAAAAACAATACAAAACTGGAGATAATGTGACGTCTATGATTTTTGTATCGTTTATAAAAAGTAGAAAAATAATTACTAATAACCTACTTATTTATTAGGACGAATTATTAATATTTATGTAGGTATACCATGATTGATACTTTTGGAGTCGGTGCAGGCAAACTTTACATGTTTCATAATCTTGGCACCGACTCCAGAAGTATCAATCATGGTATACCTACATAAATATTAATAATTCGTCCTAATAAATAAGTAGGTAATTAGTAATTATTTTTCTACGTTTTAGTGTAGGTTTTTTGGAGTCGGTTTTATTTTTTTTAATAAAATTTTACTTATTTCTTGCTTTTTAGTTAACTAATTATTACCTTGATGTTACCACTGAAGGTAGGCAGTACATTGAGACCATATTCTTCATGTCTAGTGTAAAATAATATTCCCTACAAAATAAATTGGTTCATAATCGGCGGAGATATTGCGTATAAAAAAGTTCATCCCCAATTTTCCACCCTTGGGGGTGAAATATTTTCTTCAAATTCGCATGAAACCACCCTTTTGATAATACCTATTCAACAAAAAAATAATCGTTCAAATTGGTTTATAATCGGCGGAGATATTGCGTATAAAAAAGTTCATCCCCGATTTTCCACCCTTGGGGGTTGTATTTTTTATTATTAAATTTAAATGGGACCACCCTTGAGGTATTACCTATACGCCGAAAAAAGATTTGTTCAAATCGGTTCATAATTGGCGGAGTTAGCGCGTAACAAACATAGAAAAAAAAAAAAAAACATACGGGTCGAATTGAGAACCTCCTCCTTTTTTGAAGTCGGTTGAAAAAAAAACTTTACAAGTGTTGCACAAAAATATTGCGTCACTAAAAAGATTTACAATTTTATTCAATTATTTAACAGATAAACCAATGATAGCTGAGAGTTGTAAAACTTAGTTCTCCGGGGTGTCGAATGGATCAAAAGTTTTACGCTTGGAACTGGAGCCACGGGCCCAAAGTAGTAAAACGTGAAGGTGGGCGGCGCTACAATAAAGAATTCTCGACGGCGCACCAAGCTGGAGTGTTTATTGTGCCACTTCGTACATGAAGACACGACTAGAGACGCGGCGCCGTGAACATTTAAATCAACAGCTTAAATATTTGTTATTAATTTATTTCGAATACAGAAAACGTAAAAATTATAGACTTTTTTGGCAAGCATTTAATCACCATCATATTACATTCCATAAAAAATTGCTCAACAATGCTTGTATTTACGCGAGCATTTTATTATTCGCTCACATTTTCTCATTTCGCTGTTGACTTATACATTACATTCACAATTAAACTTCCGAAATCAGAACAAATATTTATGAAACAAGGCGGGCTGTAATCGCGCGGCATAATAAAAAACAAACCTGCGAAGAGCGAGCATCCATATTTAAAGGGCACTCTGTTATTCGTGCGTGCGTCGAAAATGGCGCGGAAGTTTTTCGATTCCACATTACGACACGACAAATGCGATGTTGCCTGTCTCACAGTTTCTCTACTAGTCAACTTACTATTACTCGTTTCATAGTGTCCTGGTTAAAATTTGCGTTTAATTTTAACGGTACGCATTCAGTGCCGTTATATTGTTGTATTAAAATTACGCTTATTTTCGAAAACTAGCCGCGTTAAGACACTCGTTGTGTAGCCCATGTTGAAAGCGCCGGCAATGTATCTAATGTTATTGAATATCGTTGTCTCTACACCGACGGGCCATCAGCACATCAGCTTACCGTCCTTCCTCGCCAGGCAGCGCCAAGGCCGCCGGCGGGCAGCGGTCCCCCGCAGAGGTTTTATTCGAGCATTCTCGGATTCGCGTCACGCACCGCCGCGGATTCATTTCGGAGCCGGCCTTTTTATAATTTAATCTTATGCCTTGTTACAATCGGAATGATAAAAGGGGGCGCGACGTGTGCGAATATTCATGAGCCACGTTTTTCCGTGTCGATTGCAAGCAAATTGGAAGCCCGTGGGTAATTCCGTTTGTCGAACGGTGCACAATGTATATAACCTTTATTTCCATAACGAGGTCGCGACGAATCGCGACGAAACGCGCGACGCGCCGTTTGCTGTTTTGTTCTGCGGCTGACTATTTGAGTGTTCATATTTCACGTTAGAGTTTGCATTCATAATTTCATTTTCAATCGGAAAAATGTTGTATCTAACTTTTCCATTTTAATTAGGTTTATACCTACTTTTCATGAGCGTTTCAATTTCAAAATTGAAACCACTCAAGTTGGCTGTCAAAGGACACTATGTGAGTGATATTAATTAAGATGAAAACAATTTCAGACAAATGATGTAATTAAAAGTGTAAATATAGGTATTATGTGTAGTTTTCGTTAAGCGGGTAAAAATTTAAAGTACACACCCAGCTGAAACATTTTTCGAACGTTCAGACCAAAATGCGGTTAGATAGAGCTAGCTAGAAATAAGAACTGCGAATGAAAACGAGTAAATGGAGGTGTATAAAACCAAAAGCTGAATAAAAGTGCAATAAGACTAACATTGTCATCATCTTACAAGAATGCAGACTGAAGATCTATGACACGAGTAGAGGTACACTGCATGATATTACACTCGTACACAATATTATCTATTAAGGGAACAATAATCAGCACAGACAAAATACTGTTGTTTATGTTTGCTTACAGAAATAGTGAGAAAAATACTAAACACGAAATACTTACAATAAAATATTGAATAAGAAATATCGTACCGGGGGTGCGCGGGCGCTTGACGAGCCCAAACAAAACGGCGCCGTCCCCGGAGCACCGCAAGATTTACTTCACCGCTGAGAGATGAATTATTGAGGAAAAGCTATTATACGGATATTAGTGTCGAAGGAAATATTTTAACAAGGACTTTCAAGTACTCCGAAAATATTTCATGGGAGAGAAATAGTGTAGGTAATATGAACTAGCAGGTACGATATGTGTCATATTCTAAGCATTTCATATTTTGCTGTCCAAGCACCTTTCATGTTGAAAGAGTCCAATTCATGAACAGCTATATCACAGTCGTGTGATATCATACGTGTCATTAATTTAGTAAAAGACACGGCATAATGTATCTCATTACACGTCAATGAGTCTGACAATAACCTTGTTCCCCTCCAGTCTGACGCCGCCATCAAGCCCCCCTCCCCCTAATTACTGCACGTCAGGACGCGAGCTAATCCCTCCTCTTTGTCCCATACTAATGGACACCGCGTATTTATTATATACGGTACTCGTAACCCGCACTCAATTATTTCTTAGGTCGTGTTATTCAATTAGTGAACAAATGAAGTACGTTGTGGGCGGAGGATCAAGGGGTCGGCGGAGTGTCGGAGAGATCATCAAAGAGGAATCGTAATTGATAAACGGTAATGAATGATGTACGAAATTCTGCTTGAATATATCAACACGTTGTTTATTTTTAGATCAGAAGACCTAAAAATGTTTGGCCAAACTAACGCGTGCGCGATGGCGATCCTACTGATTACTAGGTACTGATCGCCATCGCCATCGTGCACGCAGGCTGCACGCGTTGGTTTGGCCGAATCTATACTATATAAAAATAGTCACTAGTACATAAATACCTAATTAATGCATGACTTACATTTATTATCTCTAATTTATTTTATAAAACGCACAGCATAGCAAATATTACCTATTTCATTCCGTAAAATGACTTTATTGTTTCCATGAATCATAATGTAGGTCTGCTTAAAATACGTACAGTAACTCGTAACAAACACCGCAGCAAGTAAACTTATCACACACAACGGCGCACGTACATAATAGAAGAAGAAGACATAGCAACCATTACATTAAAGTGGAGCACAATTTAAACGCCGACCGTAATAAACTTGAAAGGGTAAGACAAGAAAGATGTGCCATCTTTTACAGCCTAAAAATGTTTCTTGAAACCTCAGCCCACGGCATTTGGAGTAGGTTAGAGTAAGGGTGCGTCTGCCCTGGTGATTTGTGAAAGGTGAGCGGAATCAAAATTAAATTTCTTTTCCCACTAATGAAATGAAATTAATTTGTGTCCTTGTGGGGAGTGAGTTAGCTACGCGGGTGTGATATGCTAGGAGCATGTGAAAGTGATCACATTTAATTTAGCTTCACTACTTTTAGTTTTTACAGGATTTCAGTACGTCAGCCTTAAATCAACAAGTAAAAAAAAAAGTTTGTTTCTTGAAAAAAAAAATTCAAATATACACGTGTCCCAAAATTCAAGGATAAGCCGGCGCCGCAGGATGGATATAGTCATGACTACTTTAGGAAAAATAAGAAAAAAAATCTATCTTAATTATTTTTAAGTTACACAATAAATTATGAAATTCTTCGAAAATTGACACCCCTTATGATATTTTACATTACCACGACCACTATCTTTTAAATATTTCTGTTTTTTTGTTTGTATCGGCAACTTAAATAGTGCTGCTGTCCACTCCAATTCTTAAAACCCCCAGAATCCTTGCAGTTTTTACACAAAAGTTAATCAAAATATGATATTTCCTTAAAATTTTGAACGATTTTTACTTTCACTCCACTTTGACTCGTCGTTTTGTAAAAAAAAAGTATGAACACTACTGCGGCAAGTTTTTTATAAAGTTGACGCAACTATCCAAGATTCCAAAATGGTATAATACTCTAAGAAAACTAGTCGCAAAAAAGATATGCGTACCATTTTTACAAGCACTTCGCTTGTTAGTTAGTGTGGGACAAATCTTGCAACTGAATTTAAGACCAGTTCTCCTCAACCGATTGAGCTGAAATTTGGTTACATTGTGTAAGTACGATGACGATGCATTATTATGGTACCATTGAGCTGGATGGAGTCTGGAGGTGACCATAGGAACTTCTAAACGAAACGGCGGAATCGCATCTAGTTTGGGTTCGTTGGATTTGTCTTTTCGAGCACTTTAGTGCTAGATGATATCCAGGATCCTGATAATGAGTCAAGAGGTGGCCAGGAGCTGGCCAAAGGAACTCCTAAACGAAATGTCGGAAGCTTATCGAATTTAGGTTCGTTGGATTTGACTTCCCGAGCACTTGGACCATAAAATTGAGAAACAACTAAAAAGTATAAAATAAAGTTATAAAAAAAAAAACTTTTTTAAAAACAAGCATTAATGCGAAATTTTAAGAAAGAATTTAACGATAAAAATAAATGTATGCAAGATTCAAATAATTTCGAAAGCTTGTAGCGCAAACAGAAAAAAAGAGGAATAAATTCCATGCGCGATTATAACTTTATTTTAAACTTTTTAGTTGTTTCTCAATCTCATGGCCTAAGTGCCCGGGAAGACAAATCCAACGAACCCAAATTCGATAAGCTTCCGCTGTTTCGTTTAGGAGTTCCTATGGCCAGCTCCTGGCCACCTCTTGACTTCATCATCAGCACTCTGGACATCATCTAGCACTAAAGTGCACGAAAAGACAAATCCAACGAACCTAAACTAGATGAAATTCCGCCGTTTCGTTTAGAAGTTCCTATGGCCACCTCCAGACTCCATCCAGCTCAATGATACCATAATATTGCATTGTCATCGTACTTACATAAGTATACCAAATTTCAGCTCAATTGGTTGAGGAGAACTGGTTTAAAATTCAGTTGCAAGATTTATCCCATACTAACTAACAAGCGAAGTGCTTGTAAAAATGGTACGCATATCTTTTTTGCGACTAGTTTTCTTAGAGTATTATACCATTTTGGAATCTTGGATAGTTGCGTCAACTTTATAAAAAACTTGCCGCAGTAGTGTTTGTACGTTTTTTTTACAAAACGACGAGTCAAAGTTGAGTGAAAGTAAAAATCGTTTAAAATTTTAAAGAAATATCATATTTTGATTAACTTTTGTGTAAAAATTGCAAGGATTCTGGGGGTTTTAAGGATTGGGGTGGACAGCAACACTACTTAGGTTGCCGATACAAACAAAAAAACAGAAGTACTTGAAAAATTGTGGCCGTGGTAATGTAAAATATCATAAGGGGTGTCAATTTTCGACGAATTTCATTATTTGTTGTGTAACTTAAAAAATAATTGAGATAGATTTTTTTTCTTATTTTTCCTAAAGTACCCATGACTATGTCCGCCCTGTGGCGCCGAGTTATCGTTGAATTTTGGGACACGTTGTATTGTCATAAATATTGGACACGTTTATTTTTAGTTCGTAATCAAACAAGTAGAAGTTATGGTGCGTTGAAGTTCCACGTGACGTCACAAAGTGCTACACTTTTAAGCATTCCTTGACGTCACCTCTCCTCACCTCTTCTTTTGAACTTTGGCGCTATCTCTTTCAATTTTCATTTGTTTGAAAAAGTGAACATTAGGTACGTGTCGATTATTTTGTGATAATTTAACTGACGGACTAATAAATTCAAACTAGCTTTCTTACCCAGGACCATATCTATTGTAGGCTAGTGTGAAAGCTGTGTATGTTAGCCCATCTTTGGTGTGTCGGCGGCCTTAGAGCGGAGCACGGCAAATTCGTTGGCCGCCAGCCTAATGCTGCAGATTAGCGTAATGAGCAGCCCAGCCCGCGGGTAATTGCCCCTGTGTCATGCGGCCACTACCAACTTGCTAACAAAAAGACTACCTGCATGTAAACAAGTGTACTTACCTACCTTCTTGGATAATTTAAGAAGCCACTAGTAGAGCAGATCTTATAATTTGATCATATTTCTTCAGTAAAAGCCCATCTGAATTAATTTTAAGTTTATAAAGTAATAAGCTTACAGCAAAGAGAACATGAAAATTTTGTTGCTTGGTAAAACTAATAAAAAACTTGTTCTAGGAGTCAAACTGTTATGACAGATCCATCCAATTTTGTAGGTACGAAAAAATAAATAACATATTTAATATCCAGGTAAAGAATAATGTGTACAATATGCTCGTTTCCTTTGCGTCTTTAAGTATAAGAAATCAGTTTCCGAAACTACGCCACAGAAATCTAAAAAAAGTAATGGCCTTTCGCTACAAAAACACCGCGTACACACGCTCGCTGTGACACAAAATACCCTCTATAGAAAAGCTGACGCACAGAACCTCCGAGTTACGTAAGTTTACAATCGCAGCGAATCAATCTCAGTCAGCGGCCGTCGGCGCGGGCGCTTGTGATCGACACTTATTTTTTGCTCAAATTGGACGCTTAACGAGGGTCGTTTAACGAGATAAAAGATTTCGTTATCTAATTGCCGATGCCCATGAGCTAAACGTATGCAAATACGAGGCCGGGGTTCGTGTCACGAATTTCCAGTGGAGATTTTTCGGATTATGACCTCAGGAGGTGAGCCCGCCGGATTGTTTATTTGCGTGCGTAAACAAATCGGACGTGCGCCACATTTGAATTGCAGTATGTTTAGGTAATACCACATTCATTTATAAAGAATGTCTGAAATATGGCTGATTCATGATTCTCATATTATTATTGGTATTGTTTGAATATTGTATGTTTCATATTAAGTATTAAACACTACTACGGTCAGCTATTAAGTAGTTACCTATGCTAAAGTCAGTTTGCAAAATTAATATATTTTCACGGATCATCGATCTCACAGTCAATATATTTCTTGTTTAGTCTTTTCTCCGTTGACATTCAAACTCATCTCTTTTCTTTTCACGAGCTTTGATATTAGGTATTTTATTTCATGTCACGTATTTCATCGTCTTTCAGTCACAATTTAATCAAAATATAGCTAAACCTATTATTTTATTATGTTTTTTTCCAATTCGGCTGTCCGCACATCCCTTTCATGCTTTGTTATTTTTCACGCGTATAATCGCGCCGGTAAATTGACAAAGCAGATTGCGGAGTTTAATTCCACCCTCGACAAATCCTCGTCTCTCGGGCTCTACTTCGCAAAACGATTTCGTCACATCTACTCCACCCATCTTTTTCACTTGTACCGTCACCGCAAAACGAGTGAGGGAGATAGGTGGAGTCAAATAAATTGAAAACGTTTTGTGGAGTTGAGCCTCGGAATGCGGGCTTAATTTTAAAATGCTATTTAGCTATACAAACATGGTAGCTTGATTGCCAGTGACGGGCAGTAAAAGGTTGGATCCAGATTAATTTGGAGGCAGGTAATTCATCAGGTCCTTTTACTTTTAAATTAAAATGCTAACTAAATAAACAGAAAACACTTAAGTTAATTACGACTAATGTACTTCATTTACTATTTTGGAAGTTATTAATTCCATAATTACTATAGCACGGTTATATTGGTATTGCAACGATACTGTATATTCTTGGTAAGTTTATCAAAAACAACGTAAAAGTTCTAACTTTTTTAGTAGTACGTCACTACACTCCGAGAGTGTATACTCCACAAAATAAATGAAGGTTACGTAACGGGCGTGTGTATTCCTTATACATTCAGGTCGGGCTCAACTGGAAAAATGAGATTAATTTGTCCCAGTCCGTGACTAATGCCTTTAATTTGGCCCAAAAGTGTGATTTGTAGGGAGGAGCGCCTCTTTAGCATATTAAAAAGTTTCGTTGCGGAGGGATCGGATTCCCATACATCAGCGTCTAATTGAAGAGTTGATGAGTGGAAATTATTGCTTTTCATTTGGTGTGACTACTTCGTTCCTGCGCGTTCGAGATTCGTAGAGCGATGCTGTTAGAAAAATAAATTAATTGTTGTTATTATTTTCATAAAAAAAGTACAAATAAACGCAGTGAATTATAATAAACGTATTTTAAAAAATTATCTCTAACAAACAAACAATAAGATTAATATTAATAAGCTCCTTGTGGTTTTCAATTATGACATTATACTCCTATTGTTTTTAAATAACATTGATGTTGCCAAAATAAATAAATGATAACACGATACTTATGATTTTATTATTTATTAATTTGAATGAAAGTTTTCCATCAAATTAAATACATTTGAGTAAACGAACAAATATCTATCTAGAATATGCTACCATTTTATCTTTTGTGAAATAAATACAAAAGGCCGTAAATAGAAGTAATATCAAATAAGCATTATTGTGATGAATGAAGAAGAAAACAAAATTGACTCAGAATTTATTTTGTGTGGGCTATTCTAGAGACATTTTATGGATGATATTTTATTTCTAAAATAACAAATACAACCGTATCTGTATCATAGTCTCATAATATGCTGTGGGGTGATGCGAAATCATATTATAATGATCGGGCTCCAAGCGCCGCATTGATGCGATACGTGATACGGTTGTTCTGTTTTGAGTTTGGAAATTAGATCATCGAAGTTGATACGGATATGATAATCACACGGCTATGATACGAAAAAAAAAACGACGACCACGGCAGATATCTTCGAATCGAATCTATCAAGAATTGGCATAAATAATGTTGTCAAATTCAGCCATCGAAAGTAGAGCATTTTTGTTATTTATGAAAATATTATATTAAAAAGAAAACGAACTTACATCATCTGAAGAAGTCGTCAGTTGATAGTTAAATCACCTCCCAGAAACTGTTATAATTCTGGAACTTACCTGAAACAATTTTTTTAATCAGTAACATATTAATAGCTACACTAACATATAATTAACATAGCGTATTTTATCAAAATAGACGCAGGAAACAGTAATATAGCATGTGGCTTTATTTTATAATAGCTTCTGCTTACGGGTTTGGTTGCGTGAATTTTGATAAAAGTAATAATTATAACATACGCTCTATTCTGGCGATGTCTTTGAAAAGTTTAACAAAAACTTAGGCGAACAGATAAGATAATTACCAGTATGATTGATGGTACTAAATCGCTTGTCACACGGCGCATTATCGATCACCGGTATCAAGTAACTCGAGACGTTAACACACTGATTGCGCAGTGAATCAAATTGGCGTGTCCGACTGTCTTTGTGTATTACGAATTGAGCGAAGTGAACGGGTTAAGGCTGAGGATTGGGAATTTACACTAGAAGACACATGTTGCATCGCCTGTCGCTCAACAACAATGAGAAATATCCCGAGGACAACCGAAATGGCAAATCTGTTGAACTACGGCTAAATTGCACCATTCAAACTCCATACAAATATCAACGGCTATTGTTATAGTTATGATTAAAGTAAGTTGGTGAAAATCAGCCTTAATTATTGTGAAAACAAGAAAGTAATTTTTTGCCAAAAACAATAGCTTGGGTAGGCTTATTATTGCCAGTAAGAATACATTTATAAAATGGCTGATAGCTGCGTCAATTTTAATACGATTTTTTATAATTTAATGAACTTTGGCTAGGCAGGATTACAGGACAAGCGTAGACATTATCGCCGCGAGCAATCATTCGAAAGAAAATGGCTTCCTGCTACGTGCCGAGACGTGGCAAAGATAATGAAGAGAAAAACCATCTCATTAGGGCATGAGCTGTAAGTAGTAGGGTAAACCGTATAGCTATTGCCCACTTAAAGATTTCAAACACATTGAGATGAAAAATTAAAGAAAGTATTTTAATTATCGACCATTTATAACTTTTTTCTTATAACTCAATAAACTGTTAAACAGAATATTAACAGTTTTTAGTTAAAACTTACGTAACTTAGAAAATATTGAAATAAATTTAAAATCCTCCAAAAAGTACAGTCATTGCCCATTACTTACACTAATTGCCCACATCAAAGCACAGTAATTGCCCAGTATCTTAAAACAAAATAATCAATTTTAAAATGACAAAATAGGCTTTAAATAAACAAAACAAAACATTAAACTTAATTCTAGTAGTACAGTCTTCAAAATTTCAAAATAAATTGCGTTTGGCCTTATTAACATAAATATTATCAAATATTTCTTGAGCTGATGTTGATGAGTCAGAATCGGTAGAGACAGAATCATCTACTTCAAAACATAGAAATTTTATCAGTTATTTTCATTGATAATGAAGAAAACACTTATAATTTCATCATGACTATACACCATTAGTTGAATATTAAATAACTTGGAAAAAAAATTTAAACTCTAAGCAAGTAATTCCTTAGTAAAATTGTTAAAGTCTTTACCTGTTTGAGTAACATTTTCACCCGTCTTGCCAAATCCGCCATAATTGTTTTTTTTAGTGTTTCCTATTGTAAATTTTAAATCTACTGTACATTGATCACGGAGCCATCTACTTAGTAAATTCAAATCTAACTAGAGTGATTCAAAGTCAGCACCTGACAATATTATTCTTAAAGCGGGCAATCACTACCAGTGGGCAATCACTCTCTGGTTTACCCTACTTAAATAATATATATTTTTGGGTCTATTTGTATTGTGTAAACTTGCATTACTTACTAGTTCCGACACATTTATAGTTTCATGACATTTTCGAGATAGTAGAGACATTCGTTCGTTCGTTTCAGCCGAAAGACGTCCACTGCTGGACAAAGGCCTCCCCCAAAGATTTCCAGAGACATACTTAATCATATTTTAAGTTAACTCTGTCATTTATTTTTCCAAATAAGTATTCGGATAGGATGATATTAATTATTTTAATTTCTTTAAATGAACACAAATTAAACTTCTATCCTAATGGGTAATTCATGAACATTAATATTATTAGGTTGACTTGAAGTGACCGTTGTGAAAACATAAAAAGTCAAGCCTTTCATGTTTGCTGTTTGGCGGAGGCTCGAGTCACTAGTTCTACCACAAATGCCCATGAAGCTCGCGTGGGACGAGCGCAGATATAATCGGCGCGAGCAATCAGCCGGCAGCAAATTACTTCCCGCCGCGTGTCGGGACGCGCTGCATTTGCAACGCCGCTACGTGGCTTTAAAATAGACGATAAATACTTGATAAAACCTGTTTTAAGCAACTTTACGTCGTATAATGGTTTTGTTAGCCGCCGCTTTATCACCCAGTTTCAGAGTGGCTTTGAAGCCGAGTCACATTAAGAGCTGCTTTGTTTTTGTATAGAATTGAAATACATTTTTGCTGGAAAAACTCCCCTCAAATAAAGTGTCTGCTTACCATTTAAAATAAGTCGACAAAATGTACTCTTAAAATGGCTCAAAGGAGCAACTTCCCTGAGTTACGGATGAGAGATAATGACTTTGAAGCAATCAGTCGGTCTCAAATTGCTCTCTCGATGCAGCCGCCCTCTCGCGGCAACGGAGAAAAATGCCTCAAAAATGAATCTTTGTGAGTTAATTTATGCCCAGAGATAATGCTCCTTTGAGGCTTCCTTCTTTGAAATACTATCTTGACCAATGGCTAAGTTGAGCATTAATAAAATGGAGAATGGACAATATTTTCTGCCATAAGTGTTCTGATAAAATATTTATACGGTTGAACGTATCCTCGACTCCAAAGCCCACATGAAAGGACAACGAAAACATCTCTAAACTCAGCCATGGCCGGTCGACATTTGATGATGCCTTCTAAAGCACCTATTGTAAGATAAGCGCATGATGCCTGCTTAAGTACTACTTACTTACCTTAGTAAATTCCCTCTTCCAAACAAAATGACAAAGCAATTTGCCTCATCGCGCCCCATTTTAGGATACTTATCTCAGTCTAAGCACCAAATCAAACTTGTTATTTAATAAGGCACACCAACAGCAGACGTAACTAGACTTCTCGTATGGTAGATTACTCTTTTAACATATTACAATTTCTGATAGGTACGAGTTAAAGGTAAGTACAAAATAGAAACTCAACTAGACTTGTAAGAAAATGTGTTTAATGTTAAGATAAAAATGTTACACATAATTTGTAGCATGTAGATATAACAAAATATTTGTACATCCAACCAGTGAGCAAATATTTTTAGTTCAATCAAATACATGCTGTAGAGGAAGGTTTTTTTTAACGATATAAAGACTCACAGTATTTCGCTTTGGCCGTTCAATTTATATCGTTCATTCCTGTTTGCACGCAACGCGGCGTAAAATCTACGAAAACAATTTAACGTAAAAGCAATATAGTTTTTCCCATAAAGCGTAATACCTCAAAATACGTCGTAACGACATTTTTGTGGATCCTTGCGTTGGGAGATAATGGTCGCAGTCGCAGTCGCACAAATTGCTTCCTCCGCATTTAGGAGGGTTTTATTCTTTCAACTTTGTGTTTTGCGGCAACAATTGGAAGCGGAGCCTTTTTGTGGGCGCATTATGTCCGAGCGAGGTAAATATTATGTTGCTATCTAAACAGTGAAACGAATGGACGGGGAAAATAGTAAACTGTAATACTTAATTAAACAAGTTTCAGTAGGTTATATTTTGGGAACGACTGATACTATAACCCTGAGAGATGCAAACTAGAAAGTAATACCCGTGGCTTTGTTGTAAAACAACATAAACAACTGTCCCTTCCATAGAAGTCCATTCCTAGAAAAGTATTTTATAAAATAAAACTAGTGTAAGCGTTATTATGGTGCTAAGTTTAGACGAGAAAGTCGTTTACGGAGCGGTTTGCCGAAGCCGCCGCGGCGCACTCTGGCGAGTCACCGCAGTTTTATATCGCGACTCCTTTACATGCTTCAAAAGCTAATGACATCAAAGGATCAGTTTCACTGGCTTGGCGATAAAATTCAATCTAAAATTATGTGTCATGGTTGGTATAATATGCTTGGTGTTGAGAAACTCTACTGCGGTTATGGTTTTCTTAACCGGTACGTCTTTTAGCATAACCACAGGCATAACATAAAGTTACAAAATTATGACGATGCTTTTATTAGGTTTAAAATCAACTGCGAAAGTTTCTCAAAAGACCAATAAAGTTTATACTTGTATGTTCATTTTATATGAACAAAAGCAATCGAACAGAAACTACTACGTACGTTGCAATGTAATTTCAGAAAACATAGAAATGAACGGGCCATTTCATTACGGCCACCATTACGCAGGTAGGTACGCTGTACTCACCGCGAGCATTACTGTAATGCTATTACTTGATTGCTCATTGCGGCGACCTGTCCTGGCAACCCCGGGCTGGAACTGGTCATAATATGTATTATCAGCCAGGACGATTAACGGTTTCTCTTTTTATTAACTGCAAACCCTGACGCTATAATTATATGTATGTATACGTGTACCAGAGTAGAGATTTATTAATAGACTAAAACCTATAAAATTTATATTTTAGCTATGTTTTTGGCTGTTGTATTGACGATAGGACGAAAACAAGACAATAGTGATAGATAAAGTACTTAACCCAGAGGAATATTCAACACACAGTCGCAGTCGTATCATAGAAAATGTTAACTATAAAGTTATAAGAACTTAGTTCTGTAATAATATTTGTTGACCAAAGCGGTGTGGCTGTCCTCCACAGACACACGCCCGTCCCTTGCGCCGCGGCTTTGTTTTCATTCGGTTAAGCGGGCTAACAAGAACAACTCGATTACCGGACAAAACACGAAAAATTGAATCGACAATCCGAGTTGGAATATTGTATTACTCGCAAACGCTCGGGTAATTCGATACAAATGGCCAGGCTTTTAGTCGGATAATTGTTTAGAGCGTTTGATTCCGCCGCGTCACGGGACACTGCAGAAGACTAATGGTTTCAAGTTTTTTCTGAACGCACAAAAGGTACACTGATTTTATTAGCTTTTACAACTTCAATGGATAGTTGAACTCCCTTTGATTGGTTCGATTGCTCCTTGTAGTTCGAAAATCTTTTATGTTACATTTCCAATTTGCCATTTCACTGTCACGGTTTTCACTGTTGTTTGAATTCTAATGCTTAACAACTATTGCTTCCAACAACATAAAAGAAAAGAAATTAGGTAAAGTTGGTAAATTAAAAGTCATAAAAGTCCGCTATGTAGCCTTTCGTTAACGGTTAATTAAATAGATTCAAACTATCTTTCTAATGATCCACCTGAGGCGTATCCATTTTATTCAGCAATACGTTGGTACAGCACTAAACCTGGATTTTTCCCAGACGCAAAGAGATATGTGATTATTACAGTCCATTGAGTTGTGTATGTAAGCCTTTTGTGCTCAAACAATGGCGTAACTACTGTGAAAGCCGTTTTGTATTTGTAACTTGGCAAGTCCCAAGAATACAGACTTTTATACGTTTGGGAAACTAGCACTCATGCTTATTGTGGGAATAAGAATAAAATTCAGTGCGAGGTTAGTACCGCGTAAGCTTTCGTGTTAAAATAATGTACTGCTAGAGTTTGTACATTATAACTCTTTACGAATGGGTTAATGTTCCGCTATTTAAAAATGATTGTTAACATTTTGCAAAAGCCTTTAAGTATACTCGGAGTTATGGAGCTATATTGTATCCTATAATCTTACAAATACATACTTAGTTATAAACATAGCTTTAAATTCCATAATATATTTCTTCGGAGCCGCGTTTCATTTATATCCCATATTATTACTAGCGGGCACAGAATACTTAGCAGTTATGGGTGTGAAAGGAAACTTCCTCGTGAGTTCGTAGCCTAAGACTTATAGAGACATTAACGAGGCTGCGCACGCGAACCAACCAACCTCGAATTAAACCGAATCTCGTGAAATGCGGCCGAAAATAGCCCGAAACAATGGCGGCTGTACCTCACGATGAATGATCATAACCGTTTTATTGCGTTTCCGAAGAAACGCGGTGTAATTTAGGTATGAGCCGAATTTACAAGCTTCTTTTCAGTGCCTTTCATCCTTTTTTATCTCACTGAAACAAATTAAACGATACAAAATGTTTACAGCGATACAAAATTACACAATTTTATATGTTTGGGACAAGTATAATAATTATGTAGGTAGGTAATGACGACACGTGTCTTTGCTGAACTTAAAAGTGTTTTTGAAATGTTTAATAACTTTTTTAATAACTCTTTGTTACTGACGAATATAATTTTGGCAAAAACGGCATTAAAAATGAGTGATAAACTTCATGAAACATTTAAAAAAGACAGCTAACAACACCTAGACCGGAAAATTAATGTCTTGGTATGACACGAAACACGCGAGGCCGACTGAAAACAATTTAGTTTCTAATAAATTTTCACCTAAAATGAAAAGAAACTAATATTTATGGGTGAAAGTAGGATTGCTTATTTAATGCTTATCAGCTTAGACTCAAACCAACTTATCTTTGACTGTGACATGTTATCATTTCATGCGTCTTATAGCTGTAAAGTAAAAATCACGTTTATTATTATGTACCTAATATAATAATGTAATATTTATTACCAAAACCTTAATAAAATAATTATTAAATAAATATTTATTAGCATCTAATATCAACATTAATTAGTAAAACCAGCATTTAGCACATGTATTTTACTCCTCGCTCGTAGGTTACTCGTAATTAATCTACTTTCGAACAACGGTGTAAGCAAAATTTTATTAATAGACTAAACGCTGGTAATCTATAATTCAATCAATCAGGTCTACTCAACCTTCGCGAGTACTGCGACCGCAGCTCTCTTTAATTACAGTTTAATTGACTTATCGCCGCGGTAATTTAATTCTGAGCGGTAACCGCAGGTTTTTACATTTTTCATTCTAACCCTTAAGCTTCAGTCGTGTCACGCCGGGGCATAATGAACGTTGACAAAGTAAGGGCCCTTTTGACGCAGTTTAATACTCATATTTGTACACATACTCGAACGCTCTTTAGCGCAATAGAAATATTAAATAACAAATTACAGTTTATAAAATCTGAAACTGTATGACGTCAATGGGAACAGCGGTTACATCAAAGTGAATTTAGATTAAGCACTAAAGCGAGCGAAGAACTAGCGTAGGCAGACAATGATTTAATTAACTATTCATAAGATTATTTATCGAGACTTGTGATTGCAAAGGGCAAGGGTTACGATGATTTACGCTACGCTAGAATACACTTTTTTAGAATAATTTTATTCAAATTATATGTATATAGCAATCAACACTCGACTTTGGAGATGGACTTTATTTAATACCATGAACAATTTAATATCCAAGCTTACAGTAGTCGTCACTCTAACGGACTCGCAGCATTCGTATTCTCCTTGCGTATATTTGGCCTAGCCTTTGGTAGCTAGGACGCTGACCAAAAAGAGAAGCCATTTCAATTTAGGAACGAAGATCTGTACTGACTACTGAGATCCATTTTGTAATCTACTCGTTTAATACTGCAGTACACTTTGGTCACCATAAATAAAACTTCACATCTACTGCTACGAAAATGCCACGCGTAGCACACTCGTAGCTACGAGGCTATATTTGAACAAAAGTGATTCGCACTACGAATTTCGTAGCATTATAGTATGCCTCGCATCTAGGTACCTACAACAGGCATCTGATTACTTGATTTAATTTCTGCAAATACCGGGGTGCTTTCACAGGCAAGGTCAATGTTTTATTTTGTTATAGTACTTAATGTATCTTTACATACCAGTAATGTATATGTGTGGTGCTCGCTGTAAACCATGAGACATTCCCTTTAGATGTTTCTTACGATAAAAATATTATAAGAAATTGGGAATATGCCTGGTCTGTTTTATCATTTCTCGCTGTAGTCCAGAGCGCTTTTCCGCGGTCACGTACTGCCGAACTACTGGCTCCAACTTGACGGTTTAATCAGCTCCGCGGAATGGACAACTTTTATACGTTAACTATGTCGCTTTATGTACAGCCACTGGCGTTCCGGGATAACCTTCATGATTGTCTGGTCTGAAAGAAATTACGAGTTTCATTTTTTCGATCCGCAATCTATACTTTTCTGCTCGCCCGTAAAATTGTTTGAGCTTTTCATTTTTTACATGCTTTAATAATTATGTAAGTAAAAAAATATACTTAGGTAAATGCTTAAATTGTAAAAAAACTGCGGAAGTTAAAGAGAAAAGTAATAAATCCCAGGTAAATTAAATCTACTTTTCTTCAATATAACGCAAGTGTGGTACTGGAGAGACAAACCAGGAATTACCATTATTAAGATAAGAACTCTTGTAACCTTTGTTCATACACAATAAATAATTTACTTTACTTTAAGTTATTCCACAAAAAGTGTAGGAGATGCATTTTTTACTTTCCAACCGAAGATTGATGAATGTCGCCCACAATCAAACCCTTGTCAGTGCGGGTCCAATATAATTGGTTCGCGCAAATTAAACGTTGCGTCGGCCTCTTGCCACTGACGAAGGATTTACAATGTTAAGTAAATTAACAAATTGAACACTTTTTACGACTACAACTCTTTTGTTTTTCAGCTTTATTTTCTTTCGCGACGAAAATGAACAGTTACAATTGGAAATGTATTTTGAGAATATAAAAAAATGGGAAAATGAATACCGAAACCAAATGGTTTAAAACTTTCCAAATTGAAATGTTTTTTAAAGAAAAAATACCATGTGATTGCTCTGATATTTGCTTTGGACTCTTTCCTTTTGTATTGTTACCTCTTAGAACATAAACAAGTCATTTTAGTCATTTCAATAAGCACGAAGCCCACACTCCGCCTTCATACGAAACTACAAAATGTAAACAGGTACACGACCTAGATTGAACGAAATTAGGTTTCTCTGCACGCATGGGACTTGCTCCCAGGTGTAGGGAGAATACTGAGCGGCGGCGCGGCGCGGTGAGGCGCTTGGCTCGCGTGTTACACCTTTGCAAATACTCCAGTGAAAAAGATTTATAAGGAAACACGAGAACTGAATGGGAAATATACCTAGGTGTCAAAACATACGAATTAAGGAGCTAAAAATTATTGGTACGCTACTCGCATATCAGCATTATTTATTCATCTTTAATCGCACGTTGTGTTAATCTTCCGTTGGAGTACTGTTACTAACTCGGTACCTACCGTAAGAATAGGCAAGCGGCCAACAGAGTTCATAGCCGTCTGATAAAACTCGGTCAGACTGACCTCTAACTTATAAATGTGATTTCTATACCGCAAGTGAACATGAACGAGGAATTTCTGAGGTAAGTATAATCTTCTTATAATTAACTTGCATACATAATATATATTGGTCTAGGTGTATCTTAGTTTTGTAAAAAAAAAGTATTCAGTACAGTTTTACCGTTGTCTATTTTTCAGCTGCTCTAAGCAAACAGTAGATACTCGTAGGTACGAACTCTACAAACCTTTGCTTCTGTTTAAAATAATACTAAGGTTTAAAATAATACTACCCAAGGAAAATTATAGCAATACGGTTGGTCACTTGTACTTCCTTTGGATTTCCAGCGTCGCTATGCCGGACGAAAAGTGTTCTCGATCGATTTCTCGTACTACATTCCAGCGTCCGGGAGGAATGTAATACGTGGACTATGTTTATACGGACTTGGGAAAGCGAAACTAACCCCGACCCGAGATGTGTGGCCCCGGGGTGGGGAGAGGGGGACGGGGGCAGCCGTGATTAATTAGAAACAATGCGAGCCAGAACAAAGCTCGCCTTTGTTCGAGGTGAAAGAATATTATAAGCAAACTAACAGGTGTGCCCATTAACAGGTTTGTTGTTGGGGCCAGTGTCTCGGGTTCATACTTATTGTATTACACACTATTGGCCTGGTTAGATTGGATGGAATAAATTAATTTTAGTATCTCGTTTGTGAAGAAGAGGTAATATTGTACTGACTACTCACTACTATGTATTACCATGAGTAGTTATAACGTTATGTGATGTGATCTGTTTCTTTTTTTTATGTTCATCCGCAGAAATACAACTCATATAAAATTATTTGTGTGTAGCGACGCAGCAGTAACTTAAGTACTTGTGTGTGCGATTACATAAGTCCTTACTTTCTGAAATTGAGAGATATAACAAATTGGTCTGCAATACCTATACGAACAAAACGGAAACGATACATGTTATGTTCCAAGTGCTGTTTTTCAGCTCGTTTAAATTTCAAATATCAAAGTAAATATACGTGTGGTGTAATTTAATAAGCCTGCCATTTGACCGTGGCGTGTTCTCTACCAGTAAGCGGTAATGCGGGCCATAAGTCAGCCGCAACCGACCAACGGAGAGCCGATTTTTCTGGCAATTTACATAGCATTACTTGAGCCACGCCCGCCGTATTAACACATGACGTATCGGAATCTTTTGGGCCGACTTTACACAAACAGACCTTAGATTTGCCTGCAAATAAGCACTCGTGTGTCAATGCCACTCTATGACAACTCCAACATCAGATTAAAAATCAAATTCAAATTTTGGCAACGCATTATTTTCTCACCAGTTTTGAAAAGTATTCAATGGGAAATAGCCGGTCCTTTGCGTGTCCCTAATTTAGGTTATCGCTAAGAATCTCGATGATAATAATAAAATAATATTAAGTACTGGTTCTAAAGGTTAAATAACAAAATATAAATTTGAAAAAGTGGCAAATTCGTGACGAATTCGTCCGTTGTAAATCCCACTTAAGCCCCAACTACTGGCGTTCCGGCTTATCGATGCCGAATCAAAGAAAAATACACGTTGAAAAGTCGTTTGCCTCCGCAAATAGAGCATCGGCGCTTTGACTTATGGCTGTAACAAAATGTTTATGCTTCAATTGGAATAAAAGTCACGAACGATACTTACTGGCAAATTTTTAACCTTTTTAAAGAAAATTGAGTTCAGCGATTGTACTGACCAGTGAGTTATGGATAAATTGGCAAACCTGTCGAAAATGTTTTAAGGCTGTGTTTATGAACTTAACCTGCACAGAATAGTGTTTCTTTTCGGAAAATTTGAAGTTACTTGAAGTAATTTCATGTTTTATTTTTGAATATTCAGCAATTTCACGTTTTATTTTTCAACGAAATGAATATTCAGTTTAGCTATTCCTTCCGCATTCAGAAGCAGCAAGTGTAATGTAGTCCGTGCATAGAGTTCCCTAAATCTTGATCTAAATGGAGTTAGAATTAAAAAGTTGCAATTAGCATTCCCGCATGCGATACGGCGGAAGTTATATTGGGCTAACTTGACTCGAATTTTTAAATGTGTTCATTTAATTGCAAACGCTTTTTTGCGCCATAAAAATGTTAAAAAGCTTGTTTAGTTTTTGCAAAAGGAAAATTACGTTGTACTACCATCACGGTGTATTAAATGGAAAATGAAGTTTAAGTAACTTTCTATTTTATTATCGGGTAATTCATTCACTAAATTATAAATAAGTTAGGTAAAAAATATTTTGAGAAAATTGATAACTGTTGATCTAACTTGTTTAGTTTTAGTTAATTAAGAAGTTTAGAGCATGATCCAAATTAGCAATGACGTTATACTTGATATATTAAGAAGTTCTGATCTACTAATCTGAACTAAACCTAAGGTGAAAACCTTATGCCACTTGGTATCAAATAAACTTTACAACTGTTGTATTAAAACCAGCTTACTCACTCATGTTGTCATTTTGTTACAAAACCCGAGTTTCTCGTTAGTGCGATTTAAAAATATATTACTTTATTCAGTTGAAAAGGGAAGTTGGATTTAACAGATACAGATAACGATTTTCTCTTATTCCACCAACAATATTTGACTGTAGTATTCAATCTGAAAATTATTTTCATCAGTCGATCAAAAGAAACCGTTGAATTTTGCAACACATTGCTATTGCATATTTATCGAAACAGCACTTAATTACATCGCTGGAAATGTATGCTATTTAAAATGCGATAAATAAAATAATTAGTAGGCTACGGAATTTAAACTGTCGGAGAGATGCCAGTAGTGTGTTATTGGGCGTTCTAACTCACATTCGTTCGGTCGCAGTTTGCGACCTCACTCTGTGCGTTAGATCGCCCAATAACACGATCGTAAGTAAACCATGCACGATGAATATGAACCTTTTTTCGAACTACATCTTTTAACCATCGACGTGAGTATTATTGGCACTTGCTGGTCTGAGTCATGAGACTAGTCATTTGGAACTTGGTAATTGGTGAGGTTCGTTGGAAGAATTTATTATTTTAGATAAATACAAACATAAAACCCAGCTGTAAAATTTAGGTCATGATTACGATTATCACTGTCAATAGGTAAGACTGCGCAACCTCGATGTGCACGCGCGCCGGAACTTGCAATATGATATCTTAGCATAGTTTTTACCTACCGTACCTGTATTTGAACGAAATAATAAATCAATGAATGAAATTTGATACCTAAAAATTCTAAAAACTACAAAGATTGAGATATAATGAATCCAGCATCTAAAAGGAGATGAATACCTAAGTACGCAGACATAATAAAGTCTGCTCGCGAATCCTTTCTATGGATTCATGTATCGAAGATTGTTATCTTTCACGCAAAAACTACTGAACGGATTTTGATAAAACTTTACAGTACATTACTGTTTAGGTATAACCCAGATTAACATATTATAGGCTATAATTTATGTGATAAAATGAATTTCACGTGGGTGAAGCCGCTGGCAAAGCTAGTAGTTTAATACATTATTTGAATCTAATACTTGAATGTACAAAGTAAGACCTCAAAGTATTATACAGCATTAGATGTAGAGAATAATTGATTTAATTTATTTTAATTATTGAATAATAAATAAATAATTCCATACTAAGTGAAAATATTTAATTATTTAGTAAACCAATAAATTACAAAATACGAGCAAAAGTCATCATAGTAGGTACGTTTGAATGCTAAAGGTAGTTCAAGAAATACCTAAGTTAAATTGTAAAATTAACTCTCAGATTAAGGATTATTCCGATTAACAAAATACCTAGTATTAAAAAACAAATAGCCGATTTAAATTAATACTGCATTTAAAAAGTAAATCAAGATAACAGTGATTAAATAATGTTATGATTTTACGTTTGATGTTCTTTTTTTTCAAATATTTAAAGTGTTAAAATGTTCTCGAAAGTATGCAATATGTAATAAGATAAGTACGTACTTTAATAAATCAAATTATGATAGAAATCATAAAATATAACATACATGNAATTAAGTAAAATTGACCCGTTATAATTCTTAAACTACTGGTTCAAATTGAATGAAATTTTAAATATACCGTGTCTTTACAATACCTGCATAGCTAATGAAAATTCAGCCTTCTAGTTTTATCCACAACGAAGTTACAGGCGGTCGAAAATGGCCTGAATTGCTTCGAGAAAAGGATGGTACGGCCGTGCCGCTTTTTTGCTCGACTTGGTGGGGGCACTGCCGTGCCCCCAGATAATGTTTTTTATACAGGCTGACTTTCAAATCAAAAGCATGTTTTTAATATTATAATTCTATGTATTTAAACTCTATGTATTACTTATGATACATAGTGCACTCCTAAATTTGAGACAAATCTAATGAGATTTTTTGTCAATTTTACTGTGTATTTCTGTTAGTGTGCTCTTATAAAAAGTTTAAAACTATTGTACTGTCAACAGCACATCAGCCTATTAATTTTATTGCAAAATAACAATACATCGAAAATGATGATGTTGTCTGTACAAGATTTTCAATACTGAAATTTTAACTCATTGGATTTGTCTCATATTTGAGGAATGTACCTACTATGTATCATGAATCTTATTTTAAACGGATGCTAACGATTTCAAAGTCATCTGTACCTATAAAGAGTAAGTTATGTTATTGTATTATAAGCATGAAAAAAGTCGACTCTTATAAATTAATAAACATATTATTGGTTCATTTGCTCGAATGTTCACGTTCAAAAAAATTATTGAGCGAGAATCGAACCTCCGATCTCTGACATTTACCACTAGGTACACCAATCGTTTTCGTTGAACCTAAACTTATTGCTGAATTAACGATAATTTCCCTTTAAAGGACAGTGCCAATCCATGTATGGAAGTTGGACCAAGTGCTGCCCAGAATGAAACGATAGTGCATTTTGTTCCTCATGCCAAAACTAATTTGTAAACCGAAGCGCACTGAAATCTATCCCTGGAGTTAAGAGAAAAAAAGAGTTTTGTTTTGAATTATTTACATACAAAATATCATCGATGTATACGTACTACGCATAAGATTTCGCGATTGTGGCATTAAATAACACTTGTTACGTTGAACCTAACCATACTTCATCCGTACACCTTACTTTAGTACGACTTCGACATTCTTTATAAGCGATCAAGCGCTGTTGCAGTAGTTTGGTTACTTGACAAAAATTAATTATTTCCAAAATGGAGCAAGAAGTTTTAGCTTAAAATAACTTCAATAATCGATTGTAATAAACCAATAAATGATTTTTTGCAAGTATAGAAAACTAAAACTTCTTGCTTCATTTTGGAAATAATGAATTTTTTCAACTTACCAAACAATTAAAACAGCGCTAGATCGTTTATAAAGAATNAAATACAGATGATCAATGGTGCAGTGGTGCTGTGAGTTTTCATTTTTACGCTGTGGGTGAAAGGTTCGATTCCTTAACAACTCAATTAACTTTTTTTGCTCCGAGACAATAAATTGATGTCTTTGTATCAACCTCATATCTCACTAATATTATAAATGCGAAGTTTGTATGTAATGTCTAGATGTTAAAATGTTTGTTATACTCTTTCACGCAAAATATATTGAACGGATTTTGATGAAACTTTACAGTATTATTGTTTAACCCAGAATTATAGGTATAGACTATAATTTATGACGATCTGTGACAAACTAAATTTCACGCGGGTGAAGCCGCGGCCAAAAGCTATTTATAATATTTTTATTTACGAGTTACTCATTAATATAAGTACAAAGTAAGACCTCAAAGTATTATACAGCATTAGATGTAGAGAATAATTGATTTAATTTATTTTAATTATTGAATAATAAATAAATAATTCCATACTAAGTGAAAATATTTAATTATTTAGTAAACCAATAAATTACAAAATACGAGCAAAAGTCATCATAGTAGGTACGTTTGAATGCTAAAGGTAGTTCAAGAAATACCTAAGTTAAATTGTAAAATTAACTCTCAGATTAAGGATTATTCCGATTAACAAAATAAGTNGATTGGCTTGGCTTAGAAGTTTGATATTTTCACAGCTTAAAGGGACAATAGACCTGAGTATTTCATGTGAATTTCAGCTTGATACGTTCACGCGTTCTTGAGATAAAGGGTCTTGACAGACGGACGGACGGACAACAAAGTGATCCTATAAGGGTTCCGTTTTTTCCTTTTGAGGTACGGAACCCTAAAAAGGCCAATAAATAATAAAAAATGATACTTTTTGAAAAAAATCTGCTTTTAAATTCGTGTTTTTTTGGTTATTTGATAAATTTCTCCAAAAAATGCCCATAACCGGTGGTTTTTACTACTTTGTATTATTCTCTATCGTATTACCTTCGTAAAACTAAAAATCGCATGTCTCTATCCCTATCACAACATTTGCAATGATTTTATGTATTTTTTTAATATCGCCTGTTATTTAGAATTATTATTGTTTTTATTTTATCAGGATTTACCGCTTAGTTTAAAAGTTATTACGTTTTTTTTACAATAAGTATTTGGAAGAAAAAAAAATCGATAAAAAATTTAAAAAAATCTCAAAAAATTTTTGACCCCTTTTTTGTCGATAAAAATAGGTCTAGTTTCATCATATTTTCAACCGACTTCAAAAAAGGAGGAGGTTCTCAATTTGACCCGTAAGTTTTTTTTTTTTCTATGTTTGTTACGCGATAACTCCGCCAATTATGAACCGATTTGAACAAATCTTTTTTCGGCGTATAGGTAATACCTCAAGGGTGGGTAGGGCCCAAAAGATAAGGAGACATGTAAAGTGCCCCATAAGGGCTACCTTTTTCTTTTTTTATTATTTTCTATTGACGTTCATAAGTGCCACTTGTGGTCTAAACTGAATAAATATTTTTTGATTTTGATTTTGATTTTGGTGGTCCCATTTAAATTTAATAATAAAAAAAACAACCCCCAAGGGTGGAAAATTGGGGATGAACTTTTTTATACGCAATATCTCCGCCGATTATAAACCAATTTGAACGATTATTTTTTTGTTGAATAGGTATTATCAAAAGGGTATATAATGAAAGGTGTGTATGTATATAAATATATAAGCATATTTATATACATACACACCTTTCATTATTATGTGTTTTTTGTACTTGTTTTGTTTTTAAATGTAGATTCATTTGAACAAACGATGAGAGGTTCTTATGTAGTTGTGAACGAGACTGTTTTGCAACGTAAATGTATGTAAATGTGTATATTAATACAGCTTGTTCCTTGTTTATGTTACAGAGCTGGTTCTTCTAAGAAATCCAGACACGGGAAGCTCCAAGAGACGTTGGATTGATACATCTGGAGTCGGTGCCAAGATTATGAAACATGTAAAGTTTGCCTGCACCGACTCCAAAAGTATCAATCATGGTATACCTACATAAATATTAATAATTCGTCCTAATAAATAAGTAGGTAATTAGTAATTATTTTTCTACGTTTTAGTGTAGGTTTTTTGGAGTCGGTTTTTTCATATGTACACTTTAACGTGACTCACGCTGTATAACATACNCGATTTAAATTAATACTGCATTTAAAAAGTAAATCAAGATAACAGTGATTAAATAATGTTATGATTTTACGTTTGATGTTCTTTTTTTTTTCAAATATTTAAAGTGTTAAAATGTTCCCGAAAGTATGCAATATGTAATAAGATAAGTACGTACTTTAATAAATCAAATTATGATAGAAATCATAAAATATAACATACAAAATATAATAATTAATTTGTTTTTGCCGAGGTGCATTATTTTCATGCAAGTATTTGCGTCATCGACCTAGTTTTCGTAAATAGCTGAGTGTGCTTAAGCATAAGGCCTGGCGAGAACGAAATACGCAAACAGTTTTATCCGACTGCAGAAAATGATAATAATGTTTTTTTATACAGGATGACTTTCAAATCAAAAGCATGCTTTTAATATTATAATTCTATGTATTTAAACTCTATGTATTACTTATGATACATAGTGCACTCCTAAATTTGAGACAAACTTTTTATTTCTGTTAGTGTGCTCTTATAAAAAGTTTAAAACTATTGTACTGTCAACAGCACATCAGCCTATTAATTTTATTGCAAAATAACAATACATGATATAGTTATTAAATTTTTAGCGTTTGGAGTCGCATCTCAAACTAATTTGAAAATTATAAATAACTTGAAAAAATCGAACTGCCTAAGGCGGGAATTGAACCCACGACCTTCCGCTTGCCGGAATTTCGACGGGTTCATCCAGTGTCTAANAGAGTAAGTTATGTTATTGTATTATAAGCATGAAAAAAGTCGACTCTTATAAATTAATAAACTATTATTGGTTCATTTGCTCGAATGTTCACGTTAAAAAAAATTATTGAGCGGGAATCGAACCTCCGATCTCTGACATTTACCACTAGGTACACCAATCGTTTTCGTTGAACCTAAACTTATTGCTGAATTAACGATAATTTCCCTTTAAATTTGGAGGTTCGCACCAAGAGCTTCATTCTGTATTTCGAAGTGCTCCTGCATTAGAATCGGCTCCAGTAAAGTCATTTCTTCGAGGAATCATAATCATCAGTGACGTAAATAAAATTGTGAGTGTTCAACATGTGAGTACATATTATCTATTTTTTATGTTGACTATCTTTACTGTGATTTGTTGTTATGTTAGTACTGCGATTAGGACTTAGCCTAAATTTGTGATCAGTTCTTTGGTATACCAGTGATTATGTTTATCTGTAATAAGGCTTGCAGACCATGAGCTAAGCTAAGTTAGTTTAGTGTGGCTCGCATAGCTGACGCAGTTTCCAATAGTAGTCGGCCGTTTGGTGTAGTGGTTCAGAACGGACTACTATGCCGAGAGGTCCCGGGTTCGATTCCCGGCCGGGCAGAAATTAAAATGATGAATTTTAATTTCTGTGACGGGTCTGGGTGTGACTATGTATAATATTTATGTATTTATGTATTTAAAAAAAAAGTATATAAGTAGTATATCCGTTAAGCTAGCACCCACAACACAAGCATTAAGTTGCTTACTTTGGGGCTAGCTGGCGCTGTGTGAAATTGTCCAAAGATTTATTATTATTATTATTATTTTTATGAGTTTTATTAATCCTCGAAGATGATTTCTTCGGTACTGACGACTGACTCACGGGCCTAGGCGTGCCTAGGCCAAGTGAGCCGCGTTTGCTGGATTGGGGTATTGGGAGTTGTCGTCCTGCAAGAACTTCCTAACTATGCGACACGTGTTAAGGATAACGGCTTTCTGCATTGTCATGTAAGTATTTTCCTGAATATCTAGATTGCGGAGGGCACTAAGTAGGTGTTTGGGTATGATCCCGGTGCTGGAGAGCACCAGTGGCACGATGTATACCTTGTCGATATTCCAAATTTTAAGTATTTCATCTTTGAGTTCTGTATATTTATGAATTTTTTCGGTTATAGTTTTATGCAAGTTATGGGTATTTGGGACTGCTACATCTATAATGTGTACTGTTTTATTTTGTTTATCTATAAGAGTTATATCGGGTCTATTGTTATGCACGGTCCTGTCGGTGAGTATTGCTCGATCAAAGTACATCTTGTGGCTGCTGCTCTCCAGCACTGGTTGTGGTTTGTACTGGTAGTATGGCAACGTCTTCCCGGATAAAAGTTTGTGTTTATGAGCTAATTTTTGGTGAATTATGTTGCAGATTTGGTTGTGGCGGTGAGTGTAGTCTGTTTGGGTGAGACTTGGGCACGCGCTAGTGATGTGTTGAATAGTTTCGGATTGTCTATTACATTTTAATTAATGATTAAACGAACTTAAAAAGTGAAGTTCTATCATAATTATGCGAGGGCTTTGTCCGAAGAGATTAGAAACCCTCCCACCCGTCTTTAACAATCATATACTCATATGTAGGTATATTATTAAAAACACAAACCCCCATATTAGTGCAATGATAAAAAATACAAATTACTACTCCAAACTAACTGACGACGGATACCAATGTCAAATGGGATGTAAACTGAGATACCCACAAAAAAAAAAAAAAAGATATCCTCAACTAACAGTGCGTAAACTGGCATCACCGTACGTGATACTACATAGTTCTTATTTCTAATCTCTTCGGACAAAGCCCTCGCATAATTATGATAGAACTTCACTTTTTAAGTTCGTTTAATCATTAATTATATTTTTGTGATGATTGTTTACTATTTTTTACCACTGAAAATAGTCTTAACGATCATGTTTGCGGTGGCGTCTGTACAGTATTACCTGATAAGGGAACATATCTGCAATTTAAAAATTTTGAGCGGAAGCAAGATGTTCCCTTTGTCGTATACGCTGATTTTGAAACACTCTTAGAACCAATACAAGGTTGTGAGCCAAATCCAAGTACAAGTTACACTTCTCCTCGTCAACGTCACATCCCAGTTGCTTTTGCCTATTTTATAGTTTGCTCTTTTGACAAAAGTTTAAATCTGTTTGTTTAGTATCGAGGTTCCGACTGTGTACCTACATTTCTCAGTAAACTTTATGAAGATATTCGAAAAATTTATGAAATCTTAAATAATGAAGTAAAGATGGAATTTAATAATCATAATGCTAAGGATTTAGCTAGAGCCGATGTTTGTCATATTTGTAATCAATTATTGATAATTGACAAAGTTAGAGACCATTGTCACCTTACCGGACGATATAGAGGCGCTGCGCATCAATACTGTAATTTACGGTACAGTGTTCCTAAGTTNTCTCAGTAAACTTTATGAAGATATTCGAAAAATTTATGAAATCTTAAATAATGAAGTAAAGATGGAATTTAATAATCATAATGCTAAGGATTTTGCTAGAGCCGATGTTTGTCATATTTGTAATCAATTATTGATAATTGACAAAGTTAGAGACCATTGTCACCTTACCGGACGATATAGAGGCGCTGCGCATCAATACTGTAATTTACGGTACAGTGTTCCTAAGTTAGTACCTGTATTTTTCCATAACTTAGCTGGTTATGATAGTCATTTATTTATAAAAGAATTAGCTGAGAGTTCCGGACCTGTAAAGGTTATACCGAGGAATAAAGAAAATTATATTTCTTTTACGAAATTTTTAAAATTAAAGAACGAAAGATATGCTCAAATACGATTTGTTGATTCATTTCAGTTCTTAGGAACAAGCTTAGAAAAGTTGGCAAAAGGTTTGCATAAAACTGATTTTGCTCATTTGAAAAATAGCTATCCTAATGAAAAACAATTTGAATTATTAACTCGTAAAGGAGTTTATCCTTATGATTACATGAAAAGTTGGGATTCGTTTTCTGAAAAACAGCTCCCCCCAAAAGAAAGTTTTTATAATTCTTTGATTGATGAAGCCATAAGCGAAGCAGATTATGCTCATGCACAAGAAGTTTGGTCTACATTCAAAATAAAAGACATGGGNTATTTACAGATCAGATTTCAAATCATCTGATAGAACTAAAATCAATTTACTTTTACTTGATGGTGAGAGTCAAAGTCATTTCGTTTTGATAAAAAACTTGTCTCGACTTGTTCGAAGCCAAATCACTAAACATCACGGCAAATTATATTTTTGTGATGATTGTTTACTATTTTTTACCACTGAAAATAGTCTTAACGATCATGTATGCGGTGGCGTCTGTACAGTATTACCTGATAAGGGAACATATCTGCAATTTAAAAATTTTGAGCGGAAGCAAGATGTTCCCTTTGTCGTATACGCTGATTTTGAAACACTCTTAGAACCAATACAAGGTTGTGAGCCAAATCCAAGTACAAGTTACACTTCTCCTCGTCAACGTCACATCCCAGCAGCTTTTGCCTATTTTATAGTTTGCTCTTTTGACAAAAGTTTAAATCGGTTTGTTCAGTATCGAGGTTCCGACTGTGTACCTACATTTCTCAGTAAACTTTATGAAGATATTCGAAAAATTTATGAAATCTTAAATAATGAAGTAAAGATGGAATTTAATAATCATAATGCTAAGGATTTTGCTAGAGCCGATGTTTGTCATATTTGTAATCAATTATTGATAATTGACAAAGTTAGAGACCATTGTCACCTTACCGGACGATATAGAGGCGCTGCGCATCAATACTGTAATTTACGGTACAGTGTTCCTAAGTTAGTACCTGTATTTTTCCATAACTTAGCTGGTTATGATAGTCATTTATTTATAAAAGAATTAGCTGAGAGTTCCGGACCTGTAAAGGTTATACCGAGGAATAAAGAAAATTATATTTCTTTTACGAAATTTTTAAAATTAAAGAACGAAAAATATGCTCAAATACGATTTGTTGATTCATTTCAGTTCTTAGGAACAAGCTTAGAAAAGTTGGCAAAAGGTTTGCATAAAACTGATTTTGCTCATTTGAAAAATAGCTATCCTAATGAAAAACAATTTGAATTATTAACTCGTAAAGGAGTTTATCCTTATGATTACATGAAAAGTTGGGATTCGTTTTCTGAAAAACAGCTCCCCCCAAAAGAAAGTTTTTATAATTCTTTGATTGATGAAGCCATAAGCGAAGCAGATTATGCTCATGCACAAGAAGTTTGGTCTACATTCAAAATAAAAGACATGGGACGTTACACTGACCTTTATCTAAAAACAGATGTATTATTGTTAGCGGATATATTCGAAAATTTTAGAAAAGTTTGCAAGTCGAACTATCTTTTAGATCCAGCCTTTTATTTAACTGCTCCGAGTTTATCATTTGACGCTATGCTGCTTAAAACAGGTGTTCAATTGGAATTGTTAACTGACTTAGAAATTATACGATTCATACAGAAAGGAATACGCGGAGGAATTTGTTTGTGTCCTACAAGATATGTCCAAGCTAATAATAAATACATGCCGTATCATGATCATACCGAACCCGATTCGTTTCTCGTTTACATCGACTGCAATAATTTGTATGGCCACAGTATGTGCCAACCTCTGCCTGTTTCCGATTTTAGACTGCTAGATCAAAATGAAATAGACCAACTAAATATCATGAACATAGCAGACGATGCAAGCTTTGGTTTTATTCTCGAAGTGGATTTAATTTATCCTGAGGAATTACATGATCTTCATAACGATTACCCCTTCTGTGCAGAAAAATTCATACCACCTGGTGGTAAAACTCCTAAACTAATTCCTAACTTGTATTCAAAATATGAGTATGTGATTCATTACGTTCATTTAAAAACCTGCATTAAAAATGGTCTTGTGTTAGACAAAATTCATCGTGTATTGACATTCAGACAAAGTACCTTTTTAGGTGAATATATTAATTTGAATACTGAACTACGGAAAAAAGCGGTAACTCCATTTCAACAAGATTTATTTAAACTGTTGAATAATTCCGTGTTTGGTAAAACATTGGAAGACATCGAAAAAAGAGTAGATGTGAGATTGGTTAATAGGTGGTCTGACGAAACCAATAAAACAAAAAAGTTTATTTCAGCAGACAAATTAATTGCAAGACCAAACTTTCATAGTGCTACAATTTTTTCAGAAAATTTTGTAGCTGTCCAGATGAAACCTGAGAGAATTTTTTTAGACAAACCAATTTACATCGGTTTTGCTGTATTAGAGCTCTCAAAAAGCCATATGTACCAATTTCATTATTCAATTATAAAACCTCACTATGGGGATAAAGTAAAGTTATGTTACACAGATACTGATAGTTTTGTGTACAAAATTGAAACATCAGATTTTTATAATGATTTAAAGAATAATTTCTTAAGTTACTTTGATACTAGTAATTATAGTGTAGATAATATTTTTGGTTTACCGATAAAAAACAAAAAAATTCCTGGCTTGTTTAAAGACGAGCTAGGAGGTGAAATAATGACTGAATTCGTAGGTTTGCGGTCTAAATTGTATTGCATAAAAACAGAATCATCACTTATTAAGAAAGCAAAAGGCGTTAAGAAAAATGTAGTCAGAGACTTGTCATCGTCTGACTATAGATCAGCTTTGCTTCATAACACAGTGATACGGAAAAAAAACATTTTGTTCAGATGTATCAAGCATGAGATTTTTACACAAAATGTTAATAAAATAGCATTGTCCAATTCCGATGACAAACGTTTAATTCAATCAGACAAAGTGTCAACCTGGGCTTGGGGTCATAATAAAATTATATAAAGTTTAGGTTAAAATGTAATTTAGAAAATAATTAATAGTTAATTTTATTAGATAAGTTTTAATATTTTTATTTTTATTATTAAATAAATTACATATTATATTAATATTTTGTATTATTTATAAAATTCATGCAAAAAATAATCGACAGTACTGATGTCATGTTTATGAACACGTGCTGAGTATTATGTAGGTCGTCAGTGACGACAATATTAATTATAAACTCAGCAAAATGTGATTGATTCCTCAGTTCGATTATTTTTTTTACCATTCACACATTTTCTCTGACGGAAGTTGGACGATAGCTTCTATTTTTGTAAGTATTCATTTAGTAGTTTGCGTTACACTTTGTTTTACATTAAAAATATTTTTACTAATGAAACTTTATTTTGTTATAGATAATGGCTCAATCTCCTGACATCATGTTGTCCCAATACGCTCAAGATCCGCTAGAGGGATTTACACAAGAGTTTCCAGAGCTGAGTTCAAGACTACACGCGCACGCCTGTCTTCAAAGAAAAGTGAAAAAGCCTAAACATCAAAAAGGCGTTTCAAAAAGAAGACTAGGACCGACGAAATCCTATGTGATACGAAAAAACCAGAAAGGAAAGAGGCTCATCAAAATAGAAATAGTTGACTTAAGTGAAATGGGTTCGGCTTCATCCTCAGAAATCGAAGATCAAGAGGATAATGTGCTGCTAAGCGCACAATACATGATCCAAGATTCATACGATGAGATCATGGACCTCACCGACAATCTAGTGCAAAAAATATCAAAAAAACTTTGTGGTGACAACTTTTAGTGTTTTTTTTTTAAAAGTGTTAGTTTTAGTGTAATGTAAGTAATAAGTTTTTTTTGTATTTTTAGTGTTTTTATAAGTGTAGTGATAAATTAAAGTCTTTATCAAGGAAATAAATGTGAATTTATTAACACCAAACAATTACATGTACGGATCGTAGATCAGAGAGTAGAAAGGTTACAGAGTNTAAAGTGTCTTCTTATTACAAGCTTTTTTTTTGTATTCCCGTTAAATTAAACAACATTTTTATCAAGAAATAATTACTTTATTTAAATTGTCAATATACATAATTTAAAGAATTTAATTAAAGTTAATATTATGCTGCTACATTTTTTTCAACACACCATTTCTTTATACACATCACATTCTTTAATGCACAATATTTCTTATGAGTAAAACAGTTAAATAATGTAGGGTTATCAAAACAATAAAGTTTGTAAAGAGTACTTAAATTTGGAGCGCCTAAACAAGTTACATCTAAAACGTCATTTTGATTACATAAATTATGCACCCATTTTATCTTTTCTTCTCCTTTTACTAAGATATATTTGCCTTTTAAATAAGGTACGATAAGTCTTTGAAATTCTCTATAGTCAATATATCCTTCATTCCACCGATAGCCTCTGTTTTTTTCGATCCAGCAAACTTGCTTTTTTTCTTCAGCAGTCAATGAAGAGAACGGGTATGGAGGCTTAATCAAAAATATGTGAGTATGCTCTTGAGTAGCTATAGCAAATTCTTTTATTATAAATTCATTTTTGCTATTTTTAAATCCTTGCAGATCTACGATTATATTATTGCTATTCATGATATTTTCTTGACGATATTACTCAGAGGTTTGTATTCAAATATACAATCGTTTAGAATCAAGCAATAAGCAGCTGTCTGATCTGGTATCTCTTGGTCTGTTTCAATTTCAACTCTTACGTCGATCGAACCTTTTAAAGTTTCGTGTTGTCTTGAACAGTCGATAACAAATAAGGGAGCTACGTCTCTGAATTCTTTCAAGCTCAACAACGGCTCTGACCGGCGTCCGTGATACGACTGCTGAAATCTTGAATACTGTTCGTATAATAAAGCAATTTTTTCCTCTGAAAAACTGACATTTAGTCCTTCATACGGATAATATGTTGAATTTAAAAAGACTCTTACATCTCGCACATGACAATGATCAAACTCCGCCATTGACAACACAGCATTATGTTTGCGATTGGTTTGTAAGGCAATTACAACAAATCGTGGTTTTTCTATTTGCGATGAAGTTTTTATAGACCAAGTGTGCTTACGTGTTTTAGGTAGTAATGGATATTCATACAGATCCCAATTACGAAACACTAATGGAATAGCTCGATCTTTCTCCAAGTGTTTCAATAGGTTAATCCTCTCACGGTCTGAAACTTTGATGTGTGGAACGCGCCAAATAATTTTATTGATTATTATGTCATCTACTACTTCACCTGCATTTAACTTGACTGCATTAAGGTTAGTATTACTTCTCAGTAACACTAACTCGTGTTTACAGTTAATGATAATTTTTTCATAATCCTCTGCAAATCCCAGTATTCTATTTAATGGTATAGATGCAGAAAATGCTCCACCACTGGTATTGTTTGTTCCTGCGGTTGACCACCCCCAAACTCGACCACATTTGGATTCATTTTCATTTAAGGATAGGTAAGATTTCATTGTTGTAGTAATACCAGCATTTTTAATTTTATCAATTTCGACTCCATTAAGTTCATATCTTATGTCTTGGAAGAGGAATAAGCCTGGATTATTAACGAAGTGCACATTTGATACTTTTTCTTTGGTGGTGCTGTTATACACAACTACTTTACCTTCGATATATAGACTACTAAGTGAAGGTAACACGTACAAGTCTTGTTGGTTGATAGGTATTCGTATTTCATCATTCTTGTTGAAACTTGTCACGTATGGTTTGTATGAATGATACTCGAAACTTTCAATGCTGTTATCGTATGATGTTTGTTGAGATATGTTTAAAATATTCATTTTATTAAACCAATTAATTTGAGAAATTCTTTATTGGTCTTTGTTAGCTTCTTTTTAAGCTGAAGCGGTCTGTCTTTGTGGAATGTTCTTTTAGAACTGAGTGGAGTGCGCAATGTAGAAGGATTTTTATTGAAGTTAATCATTTTTTTCTGAAATGTAAATAAAGTTGTACTTCTTCACCTCGTAAGTTTATCTCTTTGTTTTCAGCATCCAACAGCCTGATATTGATAGCGCTTATAGAACTTTGATTGACAGGAAAGTAAATTAAATTTTTAGGTATTTCAATTATTCGATAACCAGGTGGTACATTAGGCACGAATTCATAAATTATATGGCTTGCTTTCCCGTTCACAAATGAACCACTGACTACATCGCATTCGATCCTCACAATGGTTGTTGATAGAATGCTCACAGGATACTTTGATTCAGTACTTATATTTGCATTTATTGTTTGCATTCCAAAACCTAAAATTTTACCAATTGAGCTACTTTTATGAAAATGAACGTCTTTAGAACAAAAAATATTTGTTTTCAATGTGTTATTATTGCAAGTAAGTTTTAATGTAGTGTTCTTGATGTTATTTTTTAAGTAATCACAAATATCCTGAAGCTCGTAAGACCCTTCAGGAATTTCGATGATCTCATTTTCACCATAGTAAAACTTGTTGTTTCTTTCATCTATGTTGGGAATTGAATTGAAGGTTGAAAAATATAAAAGACCGCATTCGTAGTCCTCTCGAAGCTCTAAAGTCGGTGAATAATTTGTTGTTAAGGAGGCTCCTGTTCCGGTTATAGACACAGTGAAAGACATTATTATACTGACACGTTTATTTATAATTTTCATTATATAAATGTTTTTTCCAATAATTTCTTAAAAATTTCAGACACAAATGACCACAGTTTATTGTACCAAAGGCTTGATGTCGTACATAATTATAGTTTATAGATAAGTTACTAAAATATTTGACTAATTCTAATGGTGGTTTTAAATTACCAAAACTGTCATAATATTCAACATAATCATTTTGCTTTACAAAGGCTACCCAATGTGTACCAGGATTTTTATTACTATCCAAATTCATGATTGCACATTCTATCTTCTTAGGTTTCGCAGGTAATGTATCTCTCATGAATACACCACGAAAGAATGGAATATCACTAGCATGTTCTAATATATCCAAGTTAGTGAGCGCACGTCTAGGTAGCCGCTTAATCAGTTTTTTGAGGGATTGAGATATAAACCGGCTCCTTTTTTATGAGGCTTTATATACAGTCCTTTTCCAAGGGCTACTGCTTCCATCATTCTGTTATGCCTTTCTGATTCCATTAGACTCTTTTGTGCGGCTTTAGAATCATTAACAGCTTTTGCTATACCAGCTGCTCCTCCAGCAAGAGAACCTAAAGCCGATAACCCCGCAAAAATAGGAATAAGTGGTAAAAGTCCACCACATTTTGGAAGAGGAATACATCGAGGTAATCGTATTCCTTTTTTGTTAGCGAAAAGTTTTTTTGCAGCTGCATAAGCATATTTTATAGCAGAGTGATTATCTTTAGATTTAATTTTTTTTAATTCTGTTTTTATTTTCTTTATCCCTTTCTTAAATGACGTTATACCTCGACCGGCTCTGATTTTGGCTTTCATCGCATTTTTAACTATCCATGAAGCAATTTTTTCTCCTCTTCCAACATCTTTTGATTTTAACCTTTTCTTAGCCATATTTAACAATTCTAAGTCAGCCTTTTGTCGAGCACCAGAATCTTTATTCAAATAAGCAATATCGTGGTGCATACAAGCCTCGTCCAATTTGTTAATCCCACGGTCGCCTTGAAGTAATCGTTTCTGAAGTTTAGTTCCTGGACCACAAAATTGATATCCAGGTAAGTGTAACTCAAACGGTAAATGATCTATCAATGTATTAATTATACCACTGCCTCCCTTCATCGATTATCACAAAGTGAGTTATAGAGGAATTTATGTTTTATTTATATACACATTCACTTTTGTCAACCCAACTGTTTTCCTTATCACTTAAGCCTAACCATTTAACAAAAAGTTTGTTTCCTTTCCTTTTTATAACTTTTTCGATAAGATAAAGATCAGGCAGTGTCGTTTTTTGTAATTCATATCCGTAAAAAGAACCAAGAATAATTTGATTGTGTTTATCTTCAATTTGATACGTTTGTGGATTTGTTTGTTTGATTTTTATGATACGAAAAATTTCGGTAGACCAATTAGGTGTATAACCTTTATAAAAATCTCCTTTGAATTTACTAATACGAACAAAGTCGCCAACTTGAAAAGATGATCGTTTACGCGTTTGTGGCTTATGGCTTTTAATAATATTAGATCTAACAACAATCTCATTGGAATCATTAACATTTATTGGTTTGAATTTTGTAACCCGATGCAAAGTGTTATTGTACTGCAGTACAACTGCATCTAAATTATTTTTAAACCATTGATAACGACCGCATAAACTAAATATTTTGTAGAGATGTGATTTTATCGTCCTTATTACTCGTTCCACAATTGCAGCCTTCTTAATAGAGTATGTGGAATAGTGATTTATGTTATAACTTTTTGTTAACTGTTTAAAACAATCGTTATAAAACTCTGTACCCAGATCTGTTTGCAAATTTCTAGGCTTTCGTGTTGATTCGGTAAATATACTTCTCATTGCATTCGTAACACTTTGTTTGGATTTAGATTTCAACGGTCTAACCCATACGTATTTTGAAAAAGCGTCAATAACAACTAGAACATATTTATATCCTTTATTAAATGATGAATATTTTTGAAAATCCATAAGGTCAGCTTGCCATAAATCATCTATCCCTTTAATAATCGTATGTCGACGGATGAAATTTCTTCTCGCTGCTTTGTGTAGCTCGTTGACTATATCTTGTTTACTCATTCTTGATAGATTTTGCTGCAATCATCCGATCGATTTCTTCTTTCGTGTAATAAAATGTAGATAAATTATTAGTTGTTAATTTTTCCAAATTATTAAGATACTTCTTAATATTACTTTGAATGGTTTTCAATTCATTTTTTAAATCTTGAACACATTTATCCACATACTCTTTATTTACAGCCTCGTCATCGTTTTTAGGAGTTGGTAGTCCTTTTAATCTCGATGATTTTAAATCAAAGTCGCCTGTATCTGATCTTACTAATGTGTCATCTGTAAGAATATTAGTAAACTCAGACAGTCGTAAACGCTTATGAACGTGATGACCAAATTTATCTATATTCATTGCCGTCTGCTCGGCTTCTGTAGTGTAATGGTACTGCCAAACCCTCCTGTTGGAAGCTTTATATATTTTATATCTTTTATGATACCAGCTTCATGCAATTCCTCTATTATTGAATAAATTTCATTTTGTACTCCAGTGTTACCAGCTGCCCATGATCCAAATAGTAATTTTAACCTTTCCACTAATTCATTTGGATCATCCCAATAAACCAAATCAGTATCCTTCTTAACTTCTTTCAAAATATCGACACCTTCACCTCGTGAGAGACTTTCTACACTACTTGTGTGACTTCTAGAGAACTTAAACAAAGGTTTGATCACGTTCATATATTTAAATCCCTTGTTACTGTTTATTGGCTTTGATGGATCACAGTTTCGTTTGTGTGCATTGGTATCTATAAGTACTAATTTATAATTTTGTAAGTCCTCATTCGTAATAATTTTTAAATCTGGGATTTTTTTGTACAACAATTCTTTTAAGCCTGGAGTCTTTTTTAGGCTACGGTTTCCAATTTTCAAAATGCGGTCATCATCATGAACACGCGTATTACCGAGCATCAGCTTTCCCTTTACATTTCTAATACCATAAGGTACATCACTCATCACTTCAGATGACACCGACCACGATAAAGAATCGTTATTGGTACTCGGTGACGATTGAAGAGATTTAAATGAGTTTTCATGTACATCATAATCCACCGAAGGCGATGTAGTAAGGGTTTTATTAGATGTTTTGCAAACATCTATATTATCTAAATCCTCTTCATCATCGTCGCTTTCTTCATAATCTTCAGCAGAAGTATTTGATGCTTCACTTTCACTGTATTTAGTTCTTTTAGCTTCTGAGTTTTGCTCCGATCCTTCATTTATAAGACGTTTTTCATCAGTTTGGTTTGTTAGTAGTTTCAGCGGGTCAATGATAGGTTTAAATATCGTGTCCAAAGCCATATCATTTGAATTTTTTACATCTTTTATCATTTCTACTTTTCTTTTTACAGCTGCAGCAGATTTTACTATTTGTTCCTTTAAGTTTCGTTCCATTATTAAGATTCCTGCTCTGTTTGACTTCTCCAATTAAACTGAATGTTTGATAACTTAACATCTATACTTATAAAAAGTTTAGTCCATTACTATGAATGTATCAAACTTCATTCGATAACAGCCTTTGTTTCGTTCACAATCTTTATTGATAACCACATAACTGTAAGGTTTACTCCATACAGTTGAGCACATTTCACGAAACTGTGACCATGACATGTCAGACCCAACATGTTCGTCGTAAACGTGTCTTAGATTTATATCATCTTGCTTAAACAATATGATAAGATTTGCATTATCTCTTACCAGTTGCTTAGGTATTTTAGTATAAGTTTGATTCATATAAAAACAATCAATGTTTTTATGCCGACCCATGGCGAAATAATCGCGTATATTGTTTTGATTTTCACAAGCAACATCGTCAAATATGATAATCGACTCAGGCAATGCTTCGTGGGGACTTAAAATTTCACTATTATGATTATACTTGTTATAAGATGTGCCTGCAACCTTGTCCAATACTTTTTCTAAAAATACGTACTTGGGTTGGTATAAAGACTTAGAATACACATACAGGTTACGAAAACGTGGTCCATCCTTATGTAACAATAAACTAATAACTAAATTGGTCTTCCCACAGTTCGATGGACCGCACACGATACTACGTATAGTATTTGGCAATAATTTCCCGTGACGCTTAAGCTCGTTCGATGCTTCAGGACAGACGCATTCCAATTTAAGTGATTCTTTTTGTTTCAGAAATTTCATAACAGAATTTTTAACTTGACTGTTGTGATCGGTGGGTTTCAAAGAACTGAGGACAATATACTCACGTCGATGGTTAAAAGATGTAGTTCGAAAAAGGTTCATATTCATCGTGCATGGTTTACTTACGATCGTGTTATTGGGCGATCTAACGCACAGAGTGAGGTCGCAAACTGCGACCGAACGAATGTGAGTTAGAACGCCCAATAACACACTACTGATGCCAAATTTCCCAGAAATGATGCGAAGTATTGGATCTCTTCTATGAATTCTGAAATACTGTCATAATATTAACGTCAAGGATTGAATTACGTAATTCTACGTATTTACATGACAGATCTAATTTAGGGAGCGGTATTGAACTGATGTTCAATGATGAATTCGGCTTAAATAGCATATTGGAGTCATTAATCGGGGTAATGGGCGGTAGTGAACGTGCACCTCAGGGCCCCAGCTCGTGTGCCGTGTCAAATTCACACTTCCTGGAAATCGGTAGCATTAGCATTTTCATCAAACCTTAATATTTGTTCTCTATAATAAACATCTGGCAATTTTAATATTGTTTTTATTTAGTAAAATAGTGAAGAAAAGACTAGGTATTGTATTGACAGGATTATCGCTGAGGACGACAATCTCCAGACATGTCTGTTAGCTTACTCATATAAGAATAACGAATATCACAGTGGGGCGACTGGTAATTTCAGCAAGGCTGACAGTGGTTGGTTTATGATGTGTATAGAAAAGAAAAACTTATATTTACGACGCATCAGGGAACTTCACACATCGTGATACCCGTAAACCGCACAAGTGCCGGTGTACGTTACGCTGCGGCGCGGTGTAAAACACTTGTACGAGTACACTCAACCGCAAGTTTGTAGCCAGTTCGGGGAATATGCGATCGCGGGCGTATGCTGTTTTAGAAGCATCGCGATGTATGGGTAAAGTATTTTGCCCCTTTGGTATCTGTGAAAGATTTGCTAGACAATAGTAATATTAGTCGAAATGTTAAGTAATTTACATATATTTTATTGAAGTTTGGACAACTATTATAATAATATTATCGTCAACTTTAAAATTAATTATTACAAGTTTTTTTTTATGTGACAGGAGGCAAACGAGCAGACAGATCGTTTTGGAATCTACAACTAGCGGCTGGAAGACGTAGCGTGGGCATACCTCCTAGGTGGTTCTGGTAAAGGTCGCGGGAAGAGCCTGGATGCGGGCAGCGCAGGACCGTGCATTGTAGAAAACCTTGGAGAAGGCCTTTGTCCAGCAGTGGACGTCATTTGGCTGAAACAAACTGGTAACCAAATATTTTGATCAGTGGTGTACTCCTTTAACCGCTTGAGTCCCAGCCCAGACGGCATTCATTAATGTCATAACAATTGATTATCTATTGTGTCTAGATTCGCGGGCCTTGAAGGATTAAGGGAGATTAATCAATTTGCCATACGAGTGTACACTTTACTTGGCCGCGGTGCGCTAACGGTCTAACACTTGACTTGAGGCGCGCTCGCGTGCGGCGGCGCGTTAGCTGGCTTCCGGCGCGCGCGCCAGATTGATGCGCGCGATTACCGCCGTCACATAACGCGCGTGACACGCCACGGGCGCCTTCACTCAGACAGTGCCAGCGGAACGATGGTACTCACCTGCCTAAGAAATAAAATGTTTTGACTCCCTTCCAAAGCCTACGGACCAGGTGCAACAAAAATGCTGATGATCAATTTGATTATTTTAATTGCGATGCAAAACTAACTAAATAGTTATGCCTTTGCCCGGCCCTACACCAAACTAATGGGATCATAATTGTATTACTTAATACGGAGAAATCTCATTGATTTCGATTCTCCAGCAAATATGACAATTGAAGTAGTATGAGCTTGTTTATAGTTTGTGATAAACGGACATTAGGTACATTTACGGAGTTATTGAAAAAAAAACCTTAACCCAACGCACAGATTATAGGGAACTCAGGATAGTCAGAAAGGTCTGATTATGAATGGACCATTGTGAAAATAGGAAGTATTACTGGTATCTTTTATTATTACTGGCGACGGTTTTTTAATATAAGAATGGCGATGAATTAACTTATATGAAAGAAAGAAAGAAAGAAAGATACATTTATTATCTTATTTATTCAGATACAATATAAGAATGGCGATGAATTAACTTATAATGTGACTTACTTCATGCGACACTTCTTGCAACATAATGCCCACATACTTTAAGGTGATCCCTTTAGCTATCGACTGCGAAAGCTTCCCTGTGTCTCATCAATTTCAGTTAAGCCATTCGTTTTTAATAAGATGTTCTCGCTCGGCGCTGACATTATTTGGCTTTCAATTTGCCTAAGCTCATAAGTCCCGAGCTGCTAATCCGCGCTCAGGTGGGATGGTTTGAATTATTTTACCGGACGCCCGCATCCCGCACTGTCGCCTAAATTGAAACAATTTTGCTGACGTTTATCATGTTTAGACGTTTGTGGCATTTTGGGGACAAATTTGTAACAATTTGGGGATTTGATAATTGCATTGATTGTTTTCTTTGTTGGATTATTTTTGTGGAACTTATCTCAATTTATTATTAGTGAACAATAACGCTCTATAACACCAGCCCATATGTTGTCCCGAAGTGGTGGTAGAGCAAGCTATAATTTGGGATAAGATTAATTTTAATTAGATGAAAAATAATCTTTCATGCATAAGTTATCCAAAACCAGCTTTTCACATATTTTTACACGGCTAAAGCCACCGAATGTATAATGGATGTCCTTTCATCGAAGCTAATAGAATACTGATGCATACTAGGTTCATTCTCCCGTAATATCTTTATCGCAAAAAAAGTGTCCCTTTTTTGTCATCGTGCACAAAATGCTTGGGCGAGCTCCTCGGGCGCGTAATGCCTTAATAAGAGTTTAAATTAATATTCATAGCGGAGAATAAGTAGGTCAACTGACTAACGTGTAAACCATATACGAGCTAATCCAACGATAATACGGAACTAGCATCGTTATAACCGCCTTCGAGCGGCGCAACTGGGATAATGGACAAATTAACAATTACAGAATTCCTAGGCTAGGCGTGTATTGATTTTATGATCATACTCCGATGCTTCAACAGTTTTAAATTTGTGAAAAACAAAACAATTTCTGATTTCAGACTAATTACATTTTTTAAAACTCAATTGGGTAAAATATTTGTTGACAGAAGCTTTGTTTCAGCAGTGACAATGCTTGACCAGTTAATAAACGTTAAATAAGTAAATATAGTTTTTAAGCGTTTACAAGCTAAACATTGCAATTTTGGTTCATTAGTCTTGATTGTGAATTAATAAGTTTGTTAGGATACACTTTGATCAGAATATCGCACGAGACACGGATGTGTACCGTGGTTTTACGTTACAGTCCCATAAATACAAAGCCGGCGGGGCTTTGTACAGCATTCCGTATAAATAGGCGGAATTCATCAGATAACACTCCGTAATTTGCCGCCCGGCTGCAGCCTTCGGCGAACCAATTATCAATTCTAACGACCGGCGGACGGATCCGGAGGCGGAGTTTGTTGACAAATAAAACCTGGCAGGGGCGATTTAGAACTAAACACTGTTTGAATGGCTTTCTCGCGAAATGAAAAAATATTTTCTATCTGCTAAGATCTATTTGAATCGTAGCCTTGACTAATGGTACGGTTTCGTACCAAAATGGAAAATCTGGTGCAGGGAGCATGCCACTGGTGTTTGCCTGGGAGAAGAGGCATTATTACATACTAGCTTTCCGCCCGCGGCTTCGCCCGCGTGGAATTTTGTCTGTCACAGAAAAACTTTATCGCGCGCGTCCCTGTTTCAAAAACCGGGATAAAAACTATCCTATGTTCTTTCCCGGGACTCAAACTATCTCTATGCCAAATTTCATCAAAATCGGTTGCGAGGTTTAAGCGGGAAAGCGTAACAGACAGACAGACAGACAGACAGACAGACAGACAGACAGACAGAGTTACTTTCGCATTTATAATATTAGTTGGGATAAGGCTGGAAACGCCTATTAGCTCTTGTTGCCAACGTCAGGCCTATGTACCAGTATAAGTATGAAGCCGAAATTTGCCGTAGTGGCTCACTTTTATATCTTTCTGTCAGCCCTGGCCGTGGCAGTAATTGGGCCCGGACGCGTCACAGACGCGATTTGCTGAATTTAATTCAAACTCTTTTATGGGCCGCCATTTTGTTCGCGGTCCTTTTCGATTGTAGCTTTATGAGAGCTGTCGGATTAACCGAATGAAATTGTTTTACGTTTTATGACACACACACGGCTTGTTTTGATTCCATTGTCAGCAAATATAAATAAGGGAAATGATGAATGTCACAAACGAATGCTCGCGCCTGGTTCGCTTTGAATTAGGTTTCTTTATATTGATTAAAAATAACATCAGTATGAATGGAAATTAATTAGCAACGACTATTACTTAAAAGTAGCTCAAGACCTATTAAGTCACTGTCTAATAAGCATTTATTAACCTAATTGCCTAAACTTAAGTAATAAGAATTTGTTTTGTACCGCTACAGCCTTCTACCAACTTCCAAATGGAAACCAAAACTTCTAATAACAGCTGTAAAATGTTACGGAACTAAGACCCCTGAAATGATATCCAAAGTTTTCTGAAACTCTTAAAAACATCCAATAAAAACTCTAATCAAAAACGGTATTTGACATAAATAATGTTTTATGAGTTCGGCAAAACTTTGGGACCGGATTTAGCGTTGTGCAGGATCGTAATGCGAACTCGTTTATATTCAAAAAAAACTTAATTTTTCATTGAAATTTGTATTATTTCAGCTTGTTGGCGCGCGGGGCAGTAGGGAGCTGAAAAGTTTTTATTTGACAAAGGCTCGCCCCGGGCCACGGGCTGGGGCGGGCTAGTTCAGACAGACCAGTTCGTACTTTAGGGTATTAGTGACATGATCTTGAAAAAATTCAGGATTATATCTACTAATTAGGAAAGGAAAACATGCCATCCACACAAAATGTGCAATGATGACTACTTCATCAACAATTCATGACAAGTTGGTTAGGTGCAGCATAAGAAAGGCTGGAGTAATGATAATATTCTCTGCGTATCTAGAGTTTACATAAGGCGTGTATTATTGTTTTTTAATAGCGCGACATGTGCTAGCTGGTTTTCACGAGCTACAATCATTGTTTTCAAAATAACTTCGGAGTTCAGATAGCGGGTCATGTTTCACATTAGGGTCAAATCACGTGACCCATAAAGATTATTTTGTTTATGTTTATCATTACTGCTGTGAGAAATGTTCCAGTTAAAAATTACTCAGTTACTTATTAATTTGCCCAGAAGAAGAAGAAGGAACAAACGAAGAACGATATTTTTTTCACTGTAAGTCAATACTAAGGTTTGCACCACCTAACTATAACAGTAGCTATGACGATAACCGGTATTTTTATATGGAGTTTGACAGACTTTTAACTTTTGTCACAGTTAAAGTAAGATGGTGCAACCCAGCCTTAATGTTATGTCTGAGATCCCATGTCAAATGTGACTCTTATAACATACGGAACCATGAAATACCTATAACTAAAATTGTTGGCTATTCTTCATCACGCATATCGATACAGCACTTCTCTTTCGTTGTAATCATACAACCTTTCTCCTTTGTTTGTGGCTGGAAATATATTATTAAAAGCACGAGTATAAGGGTGCGGTCGTAATAAAGCTTAGTGTTTATTACCATTTAAGAACCTTCCAGTATTAGGTAGGTTGATACTGTTTCAGTCGCATATTGCAAATACGGGAATCTCAATCTTATTGAGTTAAGATGTCCAAGGTGAAAGAAGGCTGAATTTAGGAAAACTGAAATAATATAGGTACCACTAGCTTCACACCGCATGCCTCCAAATGATTATCTTCCAAACTTTTATGTTTATAACGGTGTCAGCCCTGGCGGGTTTACGAGGCAGTAACGCCGCCGTAACCCGCAGGGCTGTTACCTGGTAATTAAATTATTTGCGCTGCGACGCGGCGCCGATAACGGCCTACACTAAACGCCGCTCGATGGCGACACGCGGGTTCTTTCATTACGACTAATTAAGTGTGTGGTCGCTCTCGAGAAACTGTGTCAAAGGTAAACAGGGTTCGTGAGATTATTCAGTTTTCCAGATGGTTCTGAACAATGGCGATGTTTTTTGAACTCAACTGTGGGCGTAAGAGGGAAAATTAGGACCTACCTACTTTATTAGTAGGAATAAAGTAACTACAGTATTAATGTTTAAGTCTTCGAAATTGTTTACTATTAATTATCATAATTAAGATGACGTCAATTAAATATGTAAGCAAAATTATGTATGTTTTTGTAGATATCACGCGATGCTGATATAATATTGCATGTACACTCGATTTTAAGCGCGTGGTTTCTTTCATCCCAGCTAATTAAGTGGTTTCTCCTGACGAATTTTGTCAGAGGTAAACAGAATTCGTGGCAACATTCTTAATTAGGTCTCAGGTATTCCTGACTCTTTGAGGGCTTAAGGAGGGCCTGTCGTTGTTGTGGAATGCGTGTACCCTTTGTAATGATTAAAGGCTGACAGCATTTCTTCATAGTCAAGCACTCGACATCCATTAAGGTGCTGTTTCCATACAAATCTCTCGAGTGTTTGAATAAATGATCACGCAAAAGTCGTTAATTGGCGCAGGGCGGCACGTGGATGTAAAGCCGGTGCTGGAATGGTGACAAAAACACGTTTATTCTTGCTTCAGTGTACTTACTATGAGTTAACGTTAGGTGTGCTCGCTAGCGACTGCGTAAAAAATGACATTAATTGTATGACATATTGTGCAGCGCCCCTAGTGGCTACTTTCAAGAAACAAAATCTTCATAGAGATTTTTGACGTACTCGCTAGCGAGCACACCTAACGTAAACTCATGGTAGGTACACTGGTAATCACTAAGATATTGAGTCCTACCATGAGTTTACGTTAGGTGAGCTCGCTAGCGAATACGTCAAAAAATTCTATGAAGATTTTATTTCTTGAAAGTAGCCGCTAGGGGCGCTGCACAATTATGTCATACATTTAAATGTCATTTTTTTACGCAGTCGCTAGCGAGCACACCTAACGTAAACTCATGGTAGGCACACTGTAGTCATACCTAACGCCAAAATAATTCAATCGGCCAACTAATGGGTCTAAATAAATAGCCTACTGACGCTATAGAACTGAAACATTCAGGTAGCGAAAATAAATGTCAAAAAGACTGATAAAACACCAATAATATTACATGTAGCGGTAAATTACATAGTTTAAATCTTCATTTATTTGCTGAATGTACACTAGATTATATAACCTATTATTCATCCCTCTTACGCTCGTAAGCCACTTGTGTAGGACTCTCATACTACTCGCGATCCTCCATTCAGTGTGACAAAACCCTAATTCGGCCCTCCAACAGCAGCGCGAACTTTGGAGAGCTCGCGGTGTCCGGGCGTTTAAATATTCATTAAAACTACTGCGAGTGGATGTCGAACAAGAGCTGCTGTAACTCTTGTTCAACTTTATCATAATAAAGCTGTTCATCATGCACGACACTTATTTCTTGTTCGTATTGTGTGCTGAACCCGAAACAAGGTGCTGAAATGAGTATTTGTTTCTATGATTACACTATTAAAACATTCTACGCAATATTAAACAGAAGCCATTGTTGTAAGGTTTCCAGAATTTGAAAATGCTTTAAAGTATCGAGGTTACATCGTAATTTCAAAAACACAAGGAATTTAATATGAGCTCAGGAGGACAATCATATGGAGCACGAAGTGCAAAGAATCTACAGCCGTTTAGAAAAATATAACGCTCTTTGTGATTGTATTGTCCAAAAATAACAAAATTGATTGAAGTTTAACATTCGGAACAGGCAAACAATGAAACAACCCAACCTAATTCTTTTCAAAACCGGCGCCTACTGACACAAGTCATATTTCATCATTACTTCTCTAACAATACAATATTATATAGAAGCAAGTACTCGTATAATAAAACAATGTACACCTCACTCTGACAATTCCTGCAATTGTATTGTCGTCCCGTTCGAAACACCAATCAATCTGTTACAGAAATGTGTTCCTGTAATCGGCAGCGGGATCGCTGTCAGTGCGTCATAACCCGGAGGATGTGTGTTATTGCTCGCCCCGGCCAATATCGAGAGGTCTGTATACCCCCGGATCGCTTCTCCGGAAACCGGTCTGCACCAGATATTTTATAAAATAACCCGCTATTACTCGAGAGCCGTAACTCGGTCGGATGAGCCGTTAGCATTCGTTCTGGACGATGATACTATTCGTTATTGCGCTTTATTTAAATGGATCAGGATTTTATGGATTTTATTCGCGATGTATTTCAGTGATATTTACGTGGTGATTCAGTTCCGTAGCTTTGGATATCGCATTTTGATTTACTAGGTAGGATACATATTTTCATAATTTTTTGCGTGTTATTTCAAGGAATGAAGGTTTTTGAACGTATTAACTGATAGTAAATTGACAAACCACACAAGAATGCTATGTAAATAATGGTAATTCAGGTACGTATAGGTAAATTAATAGTTCATGCTTAATAAAGAACTGATTGACCTTAGAAAAATGAAACACGCGACCCTGCTTTTATAAAAACGTAACATCAACTATAGCAATAGAAACGTGTATCAAGTTACAAAAACAATGTTTCCAAAGATTTCATGTTGGCTCTATCATGAAAGTGAGAAGCAATAATGAAATAGACGCAATTGAATTAGGGTAAGTCCAGGATAGATGCCCCACTTTTTGAAACAGCTCTGTAACTCAGTCAGTAAGTTTTTATCAACAATTTGATCTTAGTATTTGTAAACTTTGGTCTTTCGTCTATGATATTACTATAATTATATTAGTTTAAGTTATACCGATTCTGAGTAAATACCATTTTAATTGACCTCTTAAAAGTGGGATAGACGCCTAATGTGGGGGATAGAAGACTCACTGTATGATTGCGTCAAAGGATAGATGCCTGATGCAGGGATAGATGACTCGTTAATACAGTTTTTGAATTCTAAGGATCAAATGCATTTTGAAATCAAACAAGCCAAGTATTATAATTTAAGATTGTTTGTTATTAAATTAATTAAAAATGAAATTTAATATTTTTTATTAAAAATAATACATGAACATAATCCTCCTTCTAGCGCAGTCGGGTAAAAAGGTTATTAGATCAGAAGGGCACCCTATTTATTACTTTCCTAAGGTTAGCCGTACTACATTCTTTTTTTCTTCTTACTTGCTACCTGTGACAAAAAGAGCAGGTTAGGATAGATGCCCCTAGGTGCATGGGACATGGCCCTAAGGGCATCTATACCCAAAAAAAATTAGGCAACTATCCTTTTAGCATAGGATAGGTGCCTTTTTTAATAAAAAATATAATTACACTAAAAGTCGAATTAAACATAGCTATCCCGTATAATTTATAAGAAAGTCTATCAAATTATATAAAAATCTGCTTCATTTTGCTAGCTGACAAAAAAATTATCCATTAAAAGATACTTACCAATATTATTTCGACGCTCGCTAAGGTCTGGCCGCGGAAAATTTTTGCTCTCACTGGCTAAACGAACGCACTCTTTGATGGTTTGCGAGGCGAAAAGTGGTACGGGGAGGTCCCTTTCTATTATACGTACTATAACTTTAGGCTAAGTTGCTTGTAACATAGTGTACTTAAAATCGCGGCACCTATCCCACTGGGGCATGTATCCTGGAATTACCCTAAGCCCTTACCTTACAATTTGTTAATTGCTTTCCTTTTGCGTCACTTGCACGTATGTCGATGTAAAAATGTTCTTGATTTTTCAGCTCTCAAAAACATTGTACAATTTTGTTTCCTACACGTCGTGAATATTCAACTTTTCGTCGGTATAGTCGCAAAAATTGGCCGAGCAGCGATTGTTAGTCGTAGACACGACATGACAGAGTGTCATCGAAAATATAACGAACGTAGTATCGAACACGCGGCGCTAAAAAGCACAAAACAAAGCGCCCGCCCTGTGGCCGCCTGGCGCAGGCGACCGACACGACCCAACTTTTAGCGCTAGTGCCGGGATGTTAAATTTTATTGGAGACATTTGCACTAACTGCTACACGATCAATTGTAGTTGGCTAGTTTTCAATGTCCCAGTCATTACATCAGCAAGGGAAAGTTTGATAGTTTAAAAATTTATGTTTTGGGGTGATAAAAATTTAACCAGGAGGATTCCATTAAAATTTATGATTTTTCTTCGAAGTTACATTTATTTCGTTGACTATCCACCCACAGCAAACAAATATGCTATTGATTGTATCCAAATTAAAAACTCGTTCCGCTTTGTTAACGGCGCGCGGCTTCCTAATCTATTGATCCGGCACTTCAAAAGACTTAATCAAAATACTAATCTGGCGCGTAGGGGACAATGAGCGCCGCAAATTGCGAGCGCCAAACAGACTGCGTCGGCGTTAGGCTGCGACTACACGCTGAAGTTACGAAATTTCACCAAAAAGACAATGTTTACATAGGGATTCGGTCACTTGTTTCTTCTTTTCACGTATTGGTATCATAGAACAAATAGCTTTGTGTCGTGACATGGCTCAATCGCGACGGTTTTACTGTCTGTACCTTGCCGAACTGCTGAGGTCTTATCGTGTAATCTGAAGCATGAAATCACCTTATTTTCTGGGACAGACATTCCTTTTCTTATCGTGTCGATAAATTATACTCGTACTTCTTTTTATAAACAGTGTCCGCCTACAATTTGTCGAATAGCCTTTGACAATCATTGATTCTTTAGTGCTCAATGAAGTAGAAATCACCACACAAAATTTACCACCTTAACGTAAAAAGGTGGTAACGAAAGTGATTATAAAGTCTTTTTTTTATTGTGAGCAACAAGATTTACGCCTATGTACACGCGGCTTTACCCCACCTTACAGGGGAATGGGAATTTGAGGATTAATGGTAATGAGGTGTATATGTTCACAATTATCATCGTACTAATTTGCAACATATTCTCATTCGGAGTAGGTACATTCAAATCACGTTCTGGTATTGTTATTATGGAAGGTAATCGTCAGCTTATTTGAATATATTTTTGGACGGAGGTACTTAAGTAAGTACGTAATTTTTAAAAACATCACACACTTTTTTTAGAATAGTACCTACTTATTACGTAATTTGTTTTATTGCAGAACATTAAACAAAATCAAATAAAGCACTGAAAGAGAAAAGGGAGGCGCTCTTTTTCGGAAGCCAGTTAGTGAAAAAAGCAGTAAAATCAAACAACTGAAGGAAAAAGTTTCCAAACAACTGAACACTGGGAGTTGCAAGTCACCAACCACGTTGCGTAGTGCTAGCACACTGTGTGGACAATCGCGAGGCCGCGACCGATAGGGCTACCAGATCTTACAAATACAAAGCCGGACAGTCAAATAGGTTTTTCAAATACACGGATAATTGCATGACAAGGCAGAATCCCTCATGGCTCTTCTAACCTTTAAGAAAAGATAAACGGCAAACGAAGAGAGAGTGCTTTATGGTACTTATTAAGCTCGACTTATATAAGTATTAATATAATTATGTGGCATTAAAGAATAAATAAATGCATGCAACATGATCGTGCCGACGCAATGACACGAATCACGATCATCGATGATGCTGAAAGATAGGTTTAGGAAAGATCTAATAGTTGGCATCACGTCTATAAGATAGGCCATATTACCGTCTTAGTTTAGCGGGGGGTTTAAAAACATTTCGGACGCTACCCGGACACGTGGCAGCCCTAACCGCGACAGTCCCATTGTGCGGCTAATGGTCGTTTTACGAACATTCGGGCAACTAGCTCGATGGCCGCGCTGTTTCTGCCTGTTTTAAGCTCTCGTCGGTGGAGTGCTGGGCTGTGTAGTTCAGTGGGCGATTGATATCTGAACAGTTTTATAATTTTGAAACCACAAATCGGACATAAACAAAAGGTACAAGGTTGATATTTTGTTTTTAGTATGTTTGGTTTCTTATGTCTTAATACGATTTATGATCAATGAAAAGAGCTTTTAGTCGTCCCAGTCATCGTCTACCTGAAGCATCATGTTCTTCGTAAGCACAACGTTCATTGTTTTGCAAATAAAATTGTTGTATCATATTCAATATCAGCCGCAAATACGAGCAGCTCCGTAATACATAAGTTACCTAAACGAAATTTCACATAAAGTTACCTAGGACGTTATAATAATTAATATCTCGTATCAGTGGAGTAAAGTGTAGTCTTACGTTTTTAGGTTACATAATACCTAAGTATCTTTTTGAATAGAGGTAAGTATCGGACCGTAGAAGGAGGGCTATATTTTTGTGACGTACCTTTGATGAGATGCGCGGCGAGCACGAGCGCGGCGGTGAACACGTGCAGCCGCCACGCGCACGCGCACATCCTGCGCGCGCACCAGCGCTCTGCAACCAAACACAAATATATTACTTATGATTGAGGACATTAGGATCATTTTGCCTACAGGGCAGCTAAGGTATTTTCTACCGCAATAAATAAAGACAATACAATTTATTGTCTTTAAACGATGATAGAGACAGACTGATAAATTCTAGTTACCTACCTATGCACATTATAAAAGATGCAGCATAACTTAGGAAAGTAATATTTAACGCAAAAATATTTTGTTACTATTTACCTACATTATTCATAAGCTACATAATAATAAATGCTTTCCCTTTGTCTTTCAACTTTAAATAACGCAGGAAAAATACGTCAACACCTAACACAAGGATATGTGATTTAATTCCAAGCGAGCACACCTCTATGACGCGCCCCTCGTCCCCCACTATAACTTTCCAGCTTTATCCGGAACGTTTTAATTATGTTTTGCCGCTGAAAGAACTGACACTTGGAGTTTTATCGCGACGCCACCGAAAAGGTCCGAAGCGGAACAGGCTGCATTTAATGAACGTAGTTTCAAAACTGGAGATTATCAAAGGCCACGGATTTTTTCGGAGATTTTCGCCAAAAAATGGTAGCGTATGTTTTAAAGTTACGTAGTTAAATTGCACTCGCTTGAAGAGGCTTAAGGTGAGTTCGGCGAGAACAATTTCCAGCACCTCATTAAAACAATGGACGATACTGCAGGATTATCTTATTTCGAGTAACTTCTGCTTTTAAATGGTAATAGCTTTGGAATTTCACTCTGAGAATAATCATTAGATCAAAGATACAGTGGAATATGTATTCATGTATGTATATTCCTATTGCTTTTAATAACTAATTTAAATCGCTTGTTTATTTATTATCTCATCACTTATCATAAACTAGATTTCCGCCCGCGGCTTCGCCCGCGTGGAATTTTTCGGTTTTTTATATAACCTATGACACTCAGCAATAATGTGGCTTTCTAATGGTGAAATAACTTTTAAAATCTGTTCAGTAGATACCGAAATTACCCCTTACAATTTAACAAATATACAAACACCCAAACTTTACCTCTTTATAAATTACTATAGTAGGTAGATAAACAAACGCAATAAAATATGATTGCCTAGTTTGATAGTTCCTACATCGCCGAATCCCACCAGAGTTAGAAGTTAGGATGAGACTTTATTCCCGGAATCATAGACTGATCTGATCCTAAGCTATATTTACCCCTGTACAACATCTGTCTAGCTAAGTGCTATAAAATTGGAGTGATTGTTGGAAAAGTACCTAGATCAGAAGCAGTAAAATTAGCATGAAAAGAAAAAGTTTGTGAACAATCTCAAAGAAAACTCAACTTTTTGAGGTGTACGGTTTCAGTAATAAAAAGTTGGAAGTTTCGACTCTTTCCTAGGAAGCGCTCGAGTCGCCGCAGCCTGTGTTTATTAATCCTCTAAGCCGCTCCGAGGTGTCACTCGATACTCCGCGGAAAGTTAACCATTGAATAAAGTTCACTGGAATTATGGAATATTTTCAACTTAATGGTGTTGGCTTAAGTTTCATTGGAGTTTTGACAAATGATTCTTATAAACGTTTGATTCAGTTTCATTGCAATTTCGCTTGGCAACTAAATGTTTTCAATTACTTTGTTCTTTAATTAATTAAATGAATGGCTAAAACCGTGCGTTGGTTGACTATGTTGACATTAAGTAGAACGTAAAAATAAAAGCTCGATAAATGTATAAAGGAAATATACTCAACATCAAATAAACCGCACCTTCCGCGACGCGAACTTTAACGATTTTCTTCTGACACAATCATGGTTCCCCAACAATATTGGTGTTATTTGAAAGCCCAATAAATATCCTTAAAGAAAAACACATTTAATTTCTTAATAAATGATTAACATATACCATAAATGTGACTTGAAAAAATACCTCACTTTGGGCCCACCTATGGGATCAATTAGACCAATTTTTATGGTTATAAAACCAAATAATGATCTCACGTGTCCTCTTTAACAGATGGATAGCGATTAATCCCAACTTAACAGTTTTATAGCCATAAAAATTGGCTCTAGCGTAACTACCTATTTTTTGAAGCAGTGACTCTGGATCCTTCTAAAGACACATTTTTGGGGTAAAAACCTTTCCTTTAATGAAATGAAGGTAAGAACTAGGCTTTTAAATGGTGCCAATATCGGTAGGAAGTGGGGAAGCATACGTTTGAAAATGCTTGTCGCGGGAGGTGCGATTTATTTGATGTCGAGTGTATATGTCACGAAACGAGATACAAAGTATTTTACTTTCACATACAGCCACGAAATCGTTATCACGTGCCTAAGCACAATTTAGTAAACAACGTCAGCACCTGTATATTTGATCCGAATATGTCTACGTTCCAGATTTGGGTCAACACACTTGACATCAGTAATCACTGGCCCGACCAGCACAAACACGGTAAATAAATACAGTAAATCCGCTTTATGCATGTTGACATAGTCACGTACCATAAGTGTATTATCAGTTTTAGGGCTTACTAAATTATCAGGTGAAAATCACAAAATAAGAATAAGCAGGTGCTCTTATTTTTTGATTTGGCCTTGTATGCCTTATTTGCAATTACTCTTTACAAACTAACTTAGCAGACAACGATTTTTATGTTGAGAAAATTGTGCCAAATTGTAAGATTTAACACTTTAGTCACACACGCTCAAAACCTGTCACTGCACTCAAAACAGACTGATTTTCAAACAAACTCTTTCTAGTACCTACGTGTTGTAGATAAACAAGAATAATAACAGCGCTTAGCGAATAATACGCAGTACTGAGATGGCCTTCCGTACGTCATTTATATCCCAAAGTGCCGTGCTCCGGGTTAATAAAGGGCGATTACGGCGCGTCCTCATGATAAGCAACTCGTAAACGCACGCACTAAGCTAACGCTTAAGACTGAACAATACCTATTAAAACGGTTATTATAAAAACTCAAAAGGTTTTGGCATTGTTTTTGATGATGATGACTGACGACTATAAGAGCCGTCTAGTCCTTTTAATTGCTCGATGGGACCAAAACTTGGTAATTGATTTCTCTTTGAAACTTGAATATCTATCTAATAATTAATGAAACTTAAACCTTTATGCAACTTGAAACAATTTAATATTTTAAACTTTCATGTTGCATTTTTCACTATAAATTATCACAATCACGGGATTTGTCAACAAAACACTTAGTTTACTAGCTAAAGATAAAAAGGTATTTACCCTTGCTTTGAAACAATGTTGTTTTCACTAAAATATTAATCCATTTATTTGTTTAAGTAACAAAACAATTTCACGTCCATATAACGTCAAACCAATGGACTGTTGATTCGAACAAAATTGTTATTGGACGAATTAAATAAATTACAACCGTAAGTTACATCTGACCTTGTTCAAATATTCCGATTGAGTCCTTTTCGAGTCGATACGACTCCAATTATATGACAATTATATTATTGGACGCTGTTACTTTGGATTTGGTAATGAAACTTACGCTGAAGAGATCGATAGCTTAACAAATCACCTTAGAAAGAACACATAATTATATTACGCGAAGGGTTAAAAAAGTAAATATTCTATCTGCTTAATGTTACTCGTTAAATAATTTATTCTGGTTGGAAGAATGCGAGGGCTTAAGTCTGGAGAAGCTTAGGAAAAGGAAGGTATGTCCCGCAAGGGACTGAGGAGAACTGATGGTAATTATGATTGTATCGCATTTTTCCTTTTACTCTCCAATAGCTATGAAAACAACAGCAACAAAGGGCTGAGCGTGTCCAAGCAGTAAAGTGACCACATTTATTACAAAATACTACATGAAAATCCCGGGAAAAATTCCAGCTTAGCTCAATATCTACAAACGGTGATCGCCGATAGCGGCGCCTCGGTATCGGCGATGCTCATTAAGCGATATCGCCGCACGCCACGCCACACGCCACGCCACGCCAACGCTATCGCCCGCGCAGATACAGCTGATAAATGATGTGGAACTTGTGGCTTAGAGGATTGTTGACTGGAGTGCTGGTAGAATGAGCCAATATGCCAACAAAATCCCTTTTGGGTCAAAAGAGTGCCAGATCTAAAGGCAGAGACTCTACATAGACAGTCGAATAAATGCTATTGAGTTAGCAAATAAACAAACGAAATAGTTAAGTTTCATGGTGCTTAATAACAGGTAAAGGTGTAACATCGTTTCAAAAACTAAAATCAATTCCATGACGGGCTAATGTTTTCTATTTTTTTATTTGAATCAATAAGATTAACTCAGATATATGGGTGGAGTACCTATAGATAATTTTCAGCACAAATAACTAATTCCAAGTTTTATTGCTTAATTGAAAAGCCCACACAAGCCTTCTTACTGAGTATGAACTAATTTTCATGAATTACTTTACTAATTATATACTTAAATTACAGACACCCCCGACTTTTTGAAATTACCGAAATAGCATGTCATTTCTAACGAATGTAAATGCCAAGACTGTTCTGTTTACAGTCAGGCATAGTTGTACTTCAGTGTTTAACCAAACGCTTCGGTACAGATAGAAACTCGTCGGCGATTGCGACTCATTATGTTACTCGGCGGTATCAGACCGCGCACGCCACGATCCGCGCTTATCACGGGCATTGGCGGCCAGATGGATCGTTTAGGTCACTGTTACTTGTTATGGAGACATCTTCGGAGAGTCATCTAAACAATATGACATTACTTAAGAATTACGTTTTTGTATGTTCCTAATTTTGGGATATAGCGAAACGATTACGATTTCTTATCTAAATCTAATAATCTATAGAGACTTCTCAAACAACGCTCTAAAAATATACATAAAACCTTCACAATGAGCGTGTTAATTTATGTTAGTAAAATAACGACTGCGGTGTTTTAAAGACAAAGCGTTGAAGGTGAGAAAATGGATAAACCTATGCTCCGAGAACTAAACTTCGGGCAGCTACTCGTATTAACTGTTTTAGTTTTGTAACTCTAAGCTAACTGGACGAATTAATCCGTTGCAATGTGGCATAGCTATGTAGCCGCCGTAAAAGTGGTTCCAGTGGGTAGATTCCCGATTGTTTTAGTTCGATACTAGTCGTAGATAAATTGAGCTTTATCACAATCAGTAAAGCAACACAAATTCACTTAAAACAACTAAAAATTAAACTCTCATTTGTGGCAAAAAGAAACACTCAAGTATAAACTACGGAGCGTTTAGAAGATGATGAATGCAAGCACTCGATCACGGCGTGCATTCGGTTCGTGACGGGGCGCCATGAATCGCGCGGATCCGTTTCTTTTCGTGGGGATTTGACACGCTCGTTGTGAAAGGCGATTGCGACCCATTTAATGCTTGCGACAATAGTGGTGCTACATTGTATTTTCTTTATTTCCAACGATGGGCAGAGTCATCCAGTGGGTATTATATGCTATTGTTCAGGTATGTTGAATCGTTTGGTGATTTTAAACTACTTCGTACTTCACATTAGCTTTAGACTGATGGAAAATAGAGTAAAGTTTCTATTTCACTTCATGTTTATTAAATACGTACGTTTGATGTACCTATCTTTGGGCTTTATGTCAGGCCAATGTATCACCCTCACCTTTTGTACGATTAAACATTGTAGTACAAGGAAAATAAGCCTGAAAATCTACCGAAGAAAGTGGTATGGAAAATTACTATGACCTATTCTGTAATGAGTTTTAAGAAAGTCAAATTCTAACTAGGCTGTTATTGGCACTCATTGATTTTATATCAAAGGTCTATTTAAAGTGAAATATACCTACATAATTTCAAAGACCTTTATAGGTTCTAATGACATAACGGAACTCAAACAATTAAATATTAATTATAAAAGCCAATTAAAATTGAATTTCGTCGAAAATTGCCTGAAAGCTTGATAGATGCAGGTTTAGTTGTTATCAGATGAATAAGTTTGAGTTCTGAATAGTGACTGAGCGCCGGCCGACGGACAATCGTTAGTTTGGCCGAATTTGTAGACAAAGTCATAGCCAAGGACAAGGGCCGGAAGGAACAGGCTATATTTAGCCGTGGGCTGACGTAAACTGAGACAGATAGTCCACCAGTTGATGACAACATAAACCCACGGTAATACTATCTATACAGTATTCCAACTCGGCCATATTTTTGAAATAAATGTCAACAGTCGCGCGGTACGTCACAGTATGACAACATGCGATAGGGCTGCCCACCTACAGTGCCCAGTTTAATTACATCTGCCTACTTAGAATTTCTATCTAGTTTTGTAATTGTATTTTTTTATTTAGTTAGACAAACAAAATACTTTGTAAATGGAATAGGTTAAAAATGTGTGTTGTTTTGTGATTAGTAGGTAGATTTAATTTATTTAAAACTACGTAAATAATTTTGAAACTTTAATAATCATAATGATCTGTTACGTTAATTTCGGGCGAGTGAAGTCGTGGGCAAAAGCTGGTTTAATACAATATCATTTTCATTTCAAATCAAACTGACTGAAAATGACAATTTGACTAGTTTTTCAACAATTTGACCGTAAATGACGGTCACACAAATTCAATCAGTTTTGTCATTTTTAACACTTGGCCACCGACGTCCATTCGGCACATTCGCGACACCCTCGACTTTTGCATACCGAGCGCATACCGAGATTTGAATTTCGAAAGAAAGTTCTCCTTTCGTCTGTTTATATGAAGTTACAATACTGTATGATATTATTACCGTGATAAACCTCCGTCCTTATCTAAAGGACACCAGCGCCGCTCTCATCGCTTGTAAAAGTTGTAAACTCTGAGGATTTAACTCGAAACAGAATTCGTAAATTTATTCCAGACGATAAAGTTTGAGTGGGAGATAACCTGGTTCCCACACTGAGCTGTCTGCCGGCGTGTTTGTGCATGTTTGAAGCCCCATTCGAATCGGGAACGTGAACTTTGAACATTGGCCTCGGTGATTGAGCATGCGTAATGTCCTATATCGCAATTTCCCGCGTTTTATTAAATTTAATACGAATTGCGACAATTCTCTGTGCTCGATTCTGATTAAATTCGATGTCAATGGATCCTTTTTCCCCGGGGGCATTCTGACATTTACTGATCATATTTATTTGAGTCAAACTGAGACTCTTCGAATTGAGCCGAAGGCGGCGTATTGATATTAGTGATCGTAATTTTTATTTAATGGGCAGGAACGGGAACAAAGAACCATAATAATAATAAACAAAATTATAATAGCGTGACAACATCTGTTTTATCCGTTGTCGAGGCACCATTTCATCGAGTCTGTAATGATACTTTTGTATTTCATTTGCTCATTTGTACTAACAAATGTTTATTTCCTGGAAACAAGAGCACTTAATTTTGTTTTAACAATTAATAAAATGTTTGACTTTGTGCTCTCAAGTGTGTGTTGAGTTCAAAAGAAGGCAGCTGTAACAAATACCAAGTTCTGGCCGTAACAAGCACTCCGGAAGTCAACAACAAAAGTTGGGAACAAAAGCCTGCACATCCACACGGTTAGTTCAAGTTTTAATTCACCAATTCAATTATAACTTCATGGAATACACAGTTATTCAGGGTAATAAGTAGAGTGATTGGCTGTTTTGTAGTTAGCTGAAGCATATTTGTGACAAAACTATTTAATATAATGATAATCATTATTTCAAACATAATTGTAATGATAACTTCTTGACACCTCATTAAAATACAAAAAATGGTAGATATTATACTACAAATCCAAAAATATAAACATTGATTAAATTGTTATCTCACTAAAACCACGACACCAAAAAGTCGCAAATCACAAAATAGGTACAACAACAAACACGTGCTCATCATTTTTGTATCACGCGGAATTCGAACTTGCAACTGATGCTGCTTCGATTACCTCCTCGTATTTGTCAGCTACTTAAGAGTGCTGTGTCAATCTATATTCGATGATGATTGAAGCAGCACTGATTGTAATTTTGTAACGGTTCGCTTTCCAGTACAAGAAAAGTTATCATCTACGAGTATTGGACTATTTTGATCCAACCACTTGTAGGCAAGAGCACTCAGCTGAAATAATACCGAAGCCTGTGGACGGACAGAACAGTCGGAGATAGGCCCTAGACAGGCGAGCAGCTAAGTGCGCACGTGTCACAGTGCTCGGCCAGCTTACAGTCTCAAGGGACCGCTCGCTCGTTTACACTGTTGATAGAGATGTATTTTTTTACTGTTTAACATCTGTACCTCTAGTAGGAAAAACTTTCGAGTTCGTTTCGTTGCGTATTCAAAGTGTCATCGAAAAATTTTGTATGAAAAATTAAACAGCGCCCCCTATATTATAGCCGCCCTAGGGGGCGCTGTTTAATTTTTCATACAAAATTAAAATTTTTCGATGACACTTAGAATACGCAACGAAACGAACTCGAAAGTTTTTCGTACTAGAGGTACTGAGCGAACAAATTCCTTTGATGGGTAATTTTATGTCAATCGTTGTTAATTAGAGGCAATTTTCCATTTCATTGAAAAAACGTAATTGAATTATTTACGAACCTGTTAAACAGCTACAAAATTTCCTTTAAGCTACTTTTGAGAAAATCATTTCCTTTATTTTCTTGACCACAACCCAACCTTAGGAACCCAGTCGGAATTTCAAGCGAATTGAGTCGCTAGTTAACGGTACCTGTAAATATTTGTCAAGGCGGATCCAGGACAATTGGGAGCCCTAAGTGCGCACGTGTGCTCGCTGCGGGCAGTTTAGTCGTCCCGAGGGCTTGTCAGCCATTTGCGGGACGTGACATCGTTCTGATCCTACACTTTGTATGAAGAGGTTATGTTCCGACGACATAGCTGTTTGTTTAGGATGGATTAAATCTACTTTATCTGGTCGACTGGCCGTGAGTGCTAATCAGCAAAGTCTTAAGTGTGTAATTTGCACGTGGGCCGTTCGACCCTCGAAGAGTTCGGAACGTGACGGGCCGTCGGAAGGGTTAGCTGATTAGATTACATTCCGAGGGGCTTTTAGCAGAGGTTTGCTGGATTAGCAAGACATAATAGCGGAATTTCATTTAATACGTGAAAGTGAAAAGGCCATATCAACACTGAATAGATAAAAGCAAGGGCATTTCACGGCTGCCGATGGAATGTTTTTGAAATGGTTTCATTTGATGTTTTATTTGTGATATAAATTATCTGCCAATTTATGTGCATACTTTTTATACCTTTTGCACACTTTGCTAAATTTGAAAATTTTTAGCATTTCAAGCAAATGTAACTAATTTTAGCTGTAATTTCATCTTTAATTTAATAAACTTGCAAGTTTTGAAAAGGATTGATTGCTCAAATGCGTATGTAAATAGCTCGGGAAATGGAAGTTTCCTCCACGCGACAGTTGGACAGATCGAGGCAGGCGGGAAAACAATTAACGAAGTTGCGTATTGAGCCTGTGACTGAGTAACAATGACAAGTCTTTTATTGTGATCGAGATTATCGACATTTTTTATGAGACGAAAATAACAAGCGGCTGTTTTATCGCCTGTTATAAAGGTCACTGCTTTTGATAATGAAGCCAAAGGTTGAAAGGTTACAGCATATTTGAATTTGTACTGACCAAATATTTGCACATTTTAGTTATTGTAGTTTTTTAATCACACAAAATTCCAATGCTTACCTACATTATAAATTTAATGAAACAATCAAAAGTTATACATGCAACTGAGGAATCCCTCAGGGCACTATTATTTCGCCAGTCTCCTACCCTGTAATTATGTTTGAAGTTATTACTCACTAACATGTTTGGCAAAGTGGTTAATAGCCCGACAATGAGACGAAGCGACTCAGGTGGGCAGTTTGACAAATGAGGCAACAATTAGCAAAGTTATAATGTGTTGGTACGTGGGGCGCGCGGGATGTAATGTCAGGACGTGACAGCAGTCGCTTGGCCGGTACACCATACAAGTATTTTATTAACTATGTCGTGGAAGAAGTATAAGGCTTTCTTAAAATTTGCGTGTTTCTATTATTAGATTAAATAGAGTCAAAACTTTCAATCAATGAGTGGAGCTTTTGTAAGGCTCAAAAGACGTACGTCACACATAGATATTATGAGCAATAAATATTTAATCAAAAATGTTAATTAGCTTTAAAATAGTCACAATGAATTCCTTTCCATTCCACAAACAATTTAAACACGAATTTAATTGTAATCAGAACAGCAAATTATTATAGCAGAACAAAGCATACTCGGATCATCACGATTCAATGAGCAAATATCGGTTTAACAGGATTACGGAGCTCGTGAATAAATTACATAATCAACTTCACATTAGCGTTATTGAGTCACCGCAGCGCACTTGTGTCGATCAGCACGGCAGCCGTGATGAACATTGAACAATCATCGCGTCATACACTTTGGCAACCAGTGATGCGCCAAATTTGTTTTCACGTGCAGATAACAATAAAATTTCAATTTTTAATGGAAAAAATTTAAATCCTCAGCCTATCTATTTGCGTAAGCATCTAGCATGCTGCGCTACCGTAGATTTAGAATATTTAAAATATTCTTTCAAATTTTAATAAAAAAGAAATGAGACGATATTAATCCAACAATAAAATATGTAACCTACTTGTAATAATTTTATTCCCGTATTTCAATGTACCAAAACAAACTGAATGAAGCTGTATTTTCTTTTGGTTTCATAAAAATAACATTTGCGTATACCTCGCGAAGATTATTCCCGGAATGTGTTTTCTATGTACATAATTTCAGCGGAAGTTTTACCCTTAAACGCCACGCTCTGTTTTGCTTTATTATGTATTTTGTTTATAGTTTTGTTTGGGAAACAAAATGGATTGATTTATTTTTAGATTTTTTTTATGTGACAGGAGGAAAACGAGCAGACGGACCACCTGATGGTAAGTGATTACCTATTATAGTATTAGAATGTTTCGAGTTGTGACTTAAACGGAAAATTTAAAAAAACTTGGTCAAAATCTTGCAATAAACTGGCAACCGAGATCCCGTATAGTACTATACCTACTATGGACTTCATATAAAAACTGATAACAAAAAATAAATCTGCCTGATAACAAAAAGCAAGTAAATAAAATGTACGCTCTAATACAATAAGTGTGATTATGTCCGCGAAAGTCGTCCGCTAAACACGCCCTGCTTACGCCCTGCGCTTTGCCTGGTATCGAGCCTGCTCGGACTGAGCACCTAGAGGTTTATAAATCGTTAATGGAATGCTATAAATAGTGGACTGTATTCTTACAACCCTACGATATAGTATTCCGTGTTGACTCCTAACCAAATAATGATACGACACAATTTTAACGATGCTATCTTGATTGATGACTGGGGAAATATAAGCAAAGCTTATTGGATTAACAACTGTAGTCATTCTTAAATACGTGTCAAGACTCAAGACTAACAAATAACGCGCAGGATCGGAACATAAATCATATCACAATCATTTATTCTGCTTTGACATGTTGTTGGGTTTGATTTGATAGCGCAGCCCTTAAATATTCACAAAAGGCACAGGTTAGGTAAGATGGGCATGAATATTTTATTCATAAGCTACAGCAGAATTTAATTTAGGATCTCATTCGTACGCGTATTTGCGTCATGGATGTAGGTTTTTAAAGGTCATACAAAAGGGTACATGCGGTTTCACTAAATTTAATACCTCTGATAAATATAATCTGAACGAAGTGTGTATAATATTAGCCCCAAAAAAGGTTTCTTACCTGTAAAAATATTAAATGCCTATATTTTTCATTATGAGTAAAGTTTGGCTAACAAATTATTGTACCTATGTAAATATTTAGCTAAAAGGAGCTACAAAACAATTTATTCCTATTTGTAATTAAATATAGATAGTGACGTAGTTTAATTTACATGAATACAAACTGTTTTATAGTGGGAACACTCAGCTCAAACATAAACCTTACAACAAAAAAGCTAGTTAAAAGCGTTCAAGTTTGAAACAAGTTTAAGGCTCTGTGTACAAACTCATTACGCTTACATAGTGAAGTTAGTGAGCCAGCGAAAAATTTAATGAATTTCAGCTCGACGTCATCAGTTTCAGCAAAAAGCTGATGAAGAGTACATAATACGTTGTCCGCATCCAATTTAGTCGCCTTGGTTACGCTGGCTATGAGATTTTTCATTTTAGTCACACGGAAGTCTGACAATGTAGCGATAAGTTTTTATGAGCATTTATTGCAAAGATAATGCAATTTATCTATTGCAAGTTACAAGTTATAATGCTCAATAATAAGATATACTATAAAGTGGATGATTATTTAAAAGATAAAAATGTTTGGGATGCGTAAATGCCTAGCTCGCATAAATATTTATAACTATGTATTTTGAAAACCTGTAAACCTTTGAAAAAGATGCTGACAATAGTGTCTGAGTTTCTTGCGCTGCTTCTTCTCAGCACTGGCCCATTTAGTGTCCTGAAGCAGTGGTAGGGTTAGTACTGGGACGGTAAAAGTGCTTTTTTAAAGCCTACTTACAGAAATAAATGAGTTTTATTGAGTTTTTATTTGAGACATACTATGTATCCTCGAATTAAACTTTACAACACGCATTTCAATATTCTTAAATTGTCCTAGTCATAGTTATTACGTGAAAGGAACTTATTGTGGATTACTTATCGCCTACCTATCTACTTGTCTCTCGGTTGTAAAGATCACCATCGTCTTTTAACAAGAGCAAGACCAGAAGAGTTTTTTTGTGGAAACTCCTATCCTTTATTCATTAATAATTTTAAAATATTAAGTTTTGGTGTGTAGTTTAAAAAAAAGTTGTCTAATGCAATACAACCTACACGTAATAATAAGACCTATTGTGAAAATTTCATCGAATCACGAAGATTATGACGAGAATATAAAGAATTTAATATTAAAACATGTTTCAAGCTTAGTAGCATTCTAAATGCTAGTTTAATTTTTCTAAAAGAAGTTAGCGCAAATTATTAAATTCCATACATAGATATTATCTTTCCGCCGCAATGACTATACAAAATAAATTTTTGGTGTTCGCGGTTTATTATTAGTAGAAACCTAATAATTACTTTCTCGGTAGCAATATTTAAATTTGAAACATAATACACAAGCTCTACATAATGAATAATTAACATCATAATTTCTATTAGAATGTGTGTAAATAGTAGCAGTTGTCAGTCTGTAATTTACCATGTAACAAACGCTTTAATTATGTAGTGGAAATTTACAGTAGGTTATGTTAAATGAGAACTTCTATTCTGTGCATAATTGGATGTGTACCTAGAGCGGAGTAGGAGCAAACTCAATTAATAGCTGAATATCTAATATTCAGCATGATCGAATCTAACCGGTTGTAGACTAGGTAACTAATGCTAAGGCTCATACGGTCTGACTGGATTGGAAGAGAGAGATTGAGAAGCGCGAGTGGTTACGGAAAATTCATTTCACACAGAAAACTGATCAATCAACCTAAACTATTACTAATCTGAAACAAAGAGCTTCAAACGCCTTAAAGATTAAAATATTTATTAGAAAAACAGCAACAAAATTATATTAGTGGTGTCAAAAACATAATTATGTATGTATGTATTTCATTTTAGTAATACCTGCTTTAATAAAGATTGGCACTGAATACCTACAGAGCAGCGACAGCAACAGTAGCTATGCTCGATTTGACAAACGGGTGTAATTTTTCAAAATTCAAAGGGCAAATTAAATTTGCGAGCAGGTAAATTTTCGTAAATTATGCGTCGGCGAGACGCGGCGACGTATCGCGGAGAGAGGCCAAATGTTTATTTATTATTTATTCAAGCCCGATGGAGTGCTATCAAGACGCTCGAACATTTTCGCGAGACACCGCAACTGAAAGGCAACCAAATTAAAAAGTTTAGTCCAGAAGTTGAGCGTTTGCGGTTTTTGAAATAATTTCGCGGCGTGCTTTTGAAAGCAGTGCAGTAGTTTGCGGTCGCACTAAAAAGCATGTGTTGCAGACGGCGCGCTTTGGCGACCGATGAAATAATTTTTAATTGTTATACGCGATTCTGCACCCCGTGAATGCAAAAAGTGGTTTCATAACCATTTATTTTTTAACTAAGTAACCTCGTAAGGATTATGTAATAAGTACAAAGTGGTTGCAGCCACGACATACAAGTTTGTATTAAATATTAAAAAATACAAATTGCTCAACCACATGCTACCGCTATTTAGGAGAATGCCTTCTGCACCCTCATTATTCCATGGGCTGTGAGTCTCTACACGCACCATGAGTCAATATTTTTACCATGCAAGAAGTAAGGCATATTAGAAATAGTAGGTACGTTCCTTACCTATAGTGTAAAGGAAGAGTTTGTTTGTAATTATCGGGGTAGACGGTGGAGAGTTAGGACTATAATTAGGAACATTTACTACTGCTTCAATATTTGAAGACCTTTGAGAAAATCGATTGACTGTCAACAAGGTAATTATTAAAAGTACGATGGGACTGGTTGGCGCGTGACATAATTAAATAGTCGTCGCCTACTCAGAGCTCTAAGAGTGTTTTGAATAAAAGTAGCCGGGAATTACTTTTACCTGTTTCTATTTTCGTTTTCTTTTAGTTAATTGTCTCAACTGGTCCCACGTGTTTCTTCTTTATCCTCAACTTTTCAGTGCCAGAAGGTCGGCTTTCCTAATCACCGCTGCCCACGCTAATACGTAGTAAAAGACGTAGTATAATGAAAGATATAGAACCTGTAAGGTGACAAGCCGCTAAAAATAGCTGAAAATCTGTTACGGTTGACTAAACAATTATAGGCTTTAACGTGTAGCGATAAGCCTTGTTTTTTCCACTAACCAAAGTAAGTCGAGAAGGTGCAGAATTACATGCACTTACAAGGGGATCATCCCAATCCGAGCCACCGACTTCGTAAAGAACTAGAAGCCGCAAGCTCGTTACTTTCCACAACACGAATGTACAGTCTACAGAGAAAGTGGTTTATACTACTTCAACAAGCAAAGAGTTTAGTGTTTTACACAGTTATTTTTCCTTTTATTGAAAAAACAGACAGTGTCCGTCCCTTCGAATGCGTGTATGTTTTTTTCCGAAAAAGGTCTTCAAATCATGATTACGAAAAATGAATAAAATATTAAGAACGATTGTGTACTGGTATACAGTCTTTGTTTTGCTTGTACAAGTTTTAAATTAGTATATTAATTTTTAATTAATATACTTTTAAATTATTCCAGAAAAGACTTTCAACGTAATTACCATTTCAGTGATTCATCTTTTCCTTTAATTATCCTATAGCCCTAAAGGGCTCTTAGTTCTTCTGTAATAACCTTATTTTACGAGTTTCTCTTTATCCTTGTGTTACATTTCTTAGGTAATTTATCCATAATAATAAATAACCATGCCTTATTCCCTTAAATTACAATTTTCAGTGGGTTCGTTTAGTAACAATACATTTTACTTCAACCGACTGCATTCTGTTATTTTCTTCTCTGAAAGGTGTTATTGGAGCCCAGTTCTATTTTTACCTTTCATTTCAAACTGGGATGTACATTTCACCTGTCATTGAACGCAATATGCTACACGGAGAGCAACGTTTTTTTGACGTAACGGCAGGCAACATTGAACAACCAGCACAGAGGATCCTTGCGCAATACAGTTATGTAATCAGTTCTATTTACCCTTCCCTCTTATATCACAATGCTTGTGTGTTACAGATAGACTCCAAACTCCAAACGTAAATTGAATGTGACAATTTTTAGCCATGGCGTTCGTTTCTCGAACTAAATAGCTACCAAGGTGAGGTGAGATGCCTATGTCTAAAATTAAAATAAAAAGCTCAACCCCGTAGGCCATATTACAAAGTTCATAGCAGTGTATTTGTTCTCGCCGCGCTACAAGCCCGGTTGATGAACGCATTCGCGGCGCGCGCGCAAAAGTAATTGCGCCATATTTCAGCGACAAAGCGCCGTTCACGGCTCATTGCCGTAATGGCCGGGCTGAGTGCATGCGGGGACCAAGACGCGCCTCCGGTAGCTGCCAGAATTGCTTTGATTTCCTTTATTGGGACAATGTATTGTGAGCTTCATTTGGCTATGGTTTGAATAACTCAAGTCAGATTTACGAACGAATAGATTACGAAAGGCCTCTACAATGAAAATTTTATAATAGTACTGGCTATTGCTTGCGGCTTAGCGAAATTCAGTTTATCAGATCGTTAATATAGCCTATATTTTCAACCGACTTCAAAAAAGGAGGAGGTTCTCAATTCGACCCGTATGTTTTTTTTTTTTCTATGTTTGTTACGCGATAACTCCGCCAATTATGAACCGATTTGAACAAATCTTTTTTCAGCGTATAGGTAATACCTCAAGGGTGGTCCCATTTAAATTTAATATAAAAAACAACCCCCAAGGGTGGAAAATTGGGGATGAACTTTTTCATACGCAATATCTCCGCCGATTATAAATCAATTTGAACGATTATTTTTTTGTTGAATAGGTATTATCAAAAGGGTGGTTTCATGCGAATTTGAATAAAATGTTTCACCCCCAAGGGTGGAAAATTGGGGATGAACTTTTTTATACGCAATATTTTTAATTTTTAGTTTTTTTTTGTGTTCTCGCATTTGAAGTCGGTTTTATTTTTTTTAAAAGTTAATTATATTCTGATGTGTATAAACAATAACACTGTAAAGTTCATTAATATTTGTTCCATCCGACATCCATTGCAGTGGAAAATTCAGAACGACTCAAATAAAATAACAAACCGACTTCATTAAACAAGCCGAGATAGGGCGAACTGTCCACTTTGATTCATTGTAGTTAATATTCGGAAAGTTTTATTTGGTTTGTGTTTGTTACTTTGGCCATAAATAACCGCCATTGAAATTCTTCGGTACTGATATTTTTGCTGGGACAATGCGCAGGATGGACCGCCCGAGTGAACTCGAACTGCGCACAAGGGCCGCTTCCGCTCGTAAATACCGCGCCCAAGTTTCTTTCACTTCTTGTGAGGTAATTGAGACACAGTGATAATATTGACAAATTGGTCTTAACAACAATATTTTATTGGATTTTCAGTGACGACAATTTATATCAATTTTGTTTATTGTGTAATTGCACTTGCTAAATATGTAGGTATGTTAAAAATTGTGAACGTGAGTTTTCTATATCAAAATTATTTCTACAGTATAATAAAAGTCCATATCGTATGGCTCCTCACCGTGGCTCCACTATTTTAAGGCACTCGTCCTATACATCTGAATTTGACCTAACGCTGTTTGATCTGTTTCAGTATTAGTTTATTCAGTACTAGCTTTCCGCCCGCGGCTTCGCCCGCGTGGAATTTTGTCTGTCACAGAAAAACTTTATCGCGCGCGTCCCTGTTTCAAAAACCGGGATAAAAACTATCCTATGTTCTTTCCCGGGACTCAAACTATCTCTATGCCAAATTTCATCAAAATCGGTTGCGAGGTTTAAGCGGGAAAGCGTAACAGACAGACAGACAGACAGACAGACAGACAGACAGACAGACAGACAGACAGACAGACAGACAGACAGACAGACAGACAGACAGACAGACAGACAGAGTGACTTTCGCATTTATAATATTAGTTGGGATACCCTTATGTCCAAAGGGTACACAAGGTTCGAGACTATATTATTGATCTTATAGCTTTTAATCAAATTGAATCTAAATATGTACTTACTTGAAATAAAATGGAGCCTTATTGAAAAAAACATTTTCGTCTCAAACAATGTCTTCTCTCGAATCGCGAGATAATCCTGCTTGTGCTAAGGGCTCGTGGATTTTTAGACAATTATATTTGAAAAACCTAAACGAAGTTACTTATTGAAATTGAACTTCTTTAACAAAATAATAGAAATATTCATATTATAGTGATACTTAAAAATGTAAAAGTAATGTAGGTACTTAAAAATCTACGTAGGTACTCGTACCTACGAGGGCGGCACTGAAAATTTCGGGAATCAAGGAAGTGAAACAACATTACTATTTAAAAATGTATTTATTGCTTTTTAAAGTATTCTCCGCGAAATTTGACACATTTTTCCATACACGAAACCAATCATTGAAGCAACCATTGCATTCGGAAGTTTGGGTCTCCAAAATGGCCGTTTTGTAGGCTTCCACAGCTTCTTCAGGTGATGAAAATCTCTGACCACGCAATTTATTCTTTATTTAAGGGAAAGTATAGAAATCATTAGGGCTTAGGTCGAGGCTGTACGGCGGATGGACTAATAATTCTATGTTTTCTTGCTCTAAAAACTCCTTTGTTCAGTGCGCGGTGTGAGAACTCGCATTGTCGTGATGGAGGATGATGCGGCGGTTGCAGTTCTCTTTACGGAGTTCAGAAACGACCTGTGGCAAACAAATGCTAGCATACTAATCTGCATTAACCGTTCTTTGTCCCCCAAGAGGAATAGTCGCAACATGGCCGGTTTTGGAGACAAACGTGGCCACCATTTTTTTTGCAACACTCCGTGAACGAACAATTTTTGTTGGCTTTAATTCATTTTCGAACACCCAAACTCGTGACTGGTTTTTTGTTTCGGGTTCGTACGCGTATATCCATGATTCGTCACCTGATACGATGTTGTATACAGCATTTGAGGATCCTGCATGTAATCTCCCGAGAGTTCTGACGCACCAAGTAACGCGAGCCGCTTTTTGCTCTTCACAGAGCGAATGCGGTATCCATCGGGAAAACAACTTTTTTACACCTAATTGTTCATGCAAGATTATTTGTATTTGACTCATGCCAATGTCTAAAGTTGCCTGAATTTCGCGGTATATCACATGTCGATCTTCTTCAATCAGCTTACGCACAGCATCAACGTTTTCTTAGGTGACTGCAGTTTTTGGACGACCTTGACGGGGATCATCACTGAGCTTGACACGTCCACGTTGAAATTCAGGAAACCAGCGATAAATTGTGGTTTTGGATGGGGCTTCATTACCAAATGCAGAAATCATCCGGTCAACACACTGTTTTTGTGTTAAACCACTTCAAAAGTCATAATAAATCATCGCTCTTGAATTTTCTCGAGTCAATTCCATTTTCTCAACGACTAAACAAGTTTGACAAGACCTTGTGATACGACCGAGAATCTTTTTTTAAATAAATAAATGGTATACGATTTTTAAAACCCTGGACTTTGCAATTAAATAGATTTTAATATGACTGGAACAGTGGAAATATTCCATTCCCGATACTTTTAGTGCAGCCCTCGTATTAGTGTTTTTTTTTGTCCAAGTACCTATCTACTTAATTTTTCAGTATATTTTCATTCTGTAATCCGTTCAGTTTATTTTCATGATGAGTCCAGCTACTGTAATGTTTGTCGTACAGCCGAGGCTCAAAGTCAGAAGTCAGATCAATAACTCATGAAAGCTGCAGACGATTTGAGCTTTACTGGCTTTTTATTGACTGAATATAAATGAACGTCCAATAAATACGTAATTACTCTTGCCCACTAACCAAAGAATGCTTTTGTTTTCTTCTTACAAATTGCTCAAGATAATGCCTAGAGTTTGTTTGAAGTTATAAATACTGAAATCAATTGTTGCTAATGAATTCTGCCAATTTTGTAAATTGAATAAACCATTAGGTTAATTTTATCTTTAAGTAATTTTCACATGATTAATTCCCAAAAGCTTTTCATTTGAAGTACAAAATTAGTCTCTGTAGCTTGCTCTCTACTTACATCAATAATGATACTATTGAAATAAGGAGAGAGCAATGTCATCGTTTGAAGATGTTTTATTCTTTATTTGAACACGTTTATTCTAGTAATAACAACATTTTCTTTATTATTTGCATAATATAAGACTGTTATTAATACAGAATATGAATAAATACCGACATTGTTCGTGCAATATTTGCGTTAGAAACATCAAAAGGCACCTTCATCGAAATTAGCCGATCTCGATCACCGCCATTTTCGTCGAACAAAGAATCCCCGATCTCAAATCCATCTCCAATGATCTGCCTGTAATTGCGGTCGGGGGGAGGGGTAGGGTTGGCATTTTAGTTTCGGGGGGCAGGGGGTAAGAACAATAGGGCAAAGATCGAGCAAATAAGATGTAGGTATTCGTCGGAGATGAGCATCGAGTCTAGTGGTTGGTAATGATGGATTATGAAGTTAACATTGTATCCGTAGATCATTGATTCGCTTTCGTTTTGTACGTTCTTCCAATCTTATGAATGTTAATATACGATATTGGTGGAGTAGGTACCAAAAATGACAATGACATAGAGCTAACAGAATTTTCATACTGCTTGTTTTGGAGTTAACGACAAGTGAGTGCACTGCTATGGTGACATTAATGTTGATGTTATCAGTTCCTTAAAAAATCATTAATTTTCGTCACCTCGGCTGCTCGGATACCGGCAGGAGACTATATTGCTACCCCTCCTTACCTCGTTCCAGCCTATATTATCTGTCACTCCGGCAATATTGTATCATTTTTGCGTGACAAATGACGAACAGATTCAAAGGGAATATTTTGTTCTTTTCTCCATTACGCTTTACACTTATTAGACGAAATGAAAAACTCAATGCAGGAAGCGGAGACGTATATTACCATTTTATATTTTTTGTTGCTAAAATTGCCACTTTATTACACAGTGATAATAAACTGATTCTTTAAAAATAATGTATTTAAGTTCTTAAGACATTTAACTGTCTTTAACTACGTGGTAGCATTGATTTATTATTTTTACATTTAGAACTCGAAATAGAATTTGGATGTTAACATTAAAAATTGGATTGCAACATATTTTAATTCCCATTTTATTTGCATAAATCATCAAAAGGTTAGATAAACTAATCATTATTTTTGATTTGAAAGCTTTTATTTCTTGTTGAATATCAACATACCGATCCTAATATTAATACACATTCTATCATCAAAATATCTGAATTAAACTTTGATGGTTTTTTACTGTCATCTCTGGTTTCCTACAAAAAGAGCATCTTTTTAATTGCGGGCACACATCGTCGCGTCCCGGACGACTACTTAGAAGCACGTAAATAGATTCTTTGATGTCCTGTCACAGGCGCGGCTCGTGAGGGCGCCCGCTGACAGATGACCACTTTGACGGTTAAACTTGATACGGATTGTTGTGTTACCAATTAAATTTACAAAAGGATGTTCGTTTAAGTTATTTTATTATAGCCTCTGTGTTTTCGAGCGGGTACAGAAATGTTTTAGCTAGGTATTGTATCGTGTTTGAGAATGTATTCTTGGAAACAATAATAGCCATACGATTTTAGTTTGAATTCTGTATACGGTTTTAAGATTCACGCATATTCAACTCAGAGTACCTATCTAGTTATGTTTTATGTATATGTTGTCGTTGAGTTTAATTTTCACGCTTTAAAAATACTTTATCCTGCTTCAACATTAAGTTTCGCATTTAGACGTGCCAGTCTAATTAAGATCCCAGCAATTAATGATTCGCGTCACGACAAAGAGCGCACATTAAAAGTTGTCTGTAAGTGGGATCGGTGCATAAATTAGGCCCGCGACATCCAAACTGGGGCCGTGACTGGAATGCCTCGAATAGAGTTGCTCAAATGGATTGAAAACTATACTTGGAAAAATGTTTTTGATTCAACCACAGAATAATAATAAGTACTACGTACAGAAGTTTTCCATCGCGAAGTTATTTCAAAAAATGTATGCTTAACACGTTGGACGCCACGCGGCTCACCGGTGAGTCTCGAAAAATACAATTTCAATTGTGTCTAGCGTCTCGGCGTTCAATGACTTAATGTCATTAACAAAATGGTGTAAAGTCTCAAGAGTCAAGCACCATTTTGTTGACAAACGTCAGTGATCGGTAGGTACTGCGCCGAAGCTATAGGGCTGACTTTGGTAAAATGATGTGACGTGAGGTGCCAAACTGCAGAAAATGGCGGAGGAAATACATGATTAAGCATGAATTATCATGAATAATATTAACTTCCTATTTACCTCTCAGTGTCTTTAGGCAACTTAAAAAAGTAAATTCTGTGTTTTTATTATTATTAAGGCAGTTAAATACTCCACAGTATTTAGTACACCATTGTCTTTATTTTTTTCCATCATACTCAAGAATACGCGTGCGTGTGTCAATGCTCGCTCGTATGTGAGGCCTTGCCGAATAGTAATCCTTTAGGGTGCTATCGTGTTTGTTTTGTTTTCGATGTAATCTCGCGGAGATGAACGAACAGGCCTGATTCAACTCAAATCTGTATTTTTCACATGCTATGATACCCAGAGATGCTAGATGAAGAACTTAGCAGCTTAAAATTAGCACAGAAGCTTACAAATTACCTATGGGACTTGATCACTGAAGCCAGAATAAAGTAACAGACAAAGGATAAGAATAGCGCGGTCGTTGTAACAAAAATAATGTGGAAATCGATTGTCACTCGCTCGAGTAACTCTTCAAATTATTCATTACCCGGTAATCAACTCACTTTAGAATAATCCGTTTTTGAATCAGCTTTAGTACGTACTTATTATTATTCTGTGGTATTACGCACGTACGTTAATCACGAATTAATTTTGTCAAGGAAACAAATCAATGTTCTGCGATAAATATAGAACGTGCTAATTAAATGTAATTACAAAATTAAATTTGACCTTTGTTACGTATTATAAAGCAGAGGTAGAATAAAGTCGTGTGTTGGGTATATTAGTACGAGTACTTATTAGTAAGTTAAGAAATTATTTTGATTTTATAACGCCATACTTATAAACACTTCGACTTACCTACATTACGATGGCGTCACACCAAGGCCTCTTAAATAAACAAGTGAATAAAGAGCTTGTCATATTTCCCGTCGCGTCGAAGGATGGGCGTTTAAATAAAATATAAATAAAACCGATATTAACGTAAGTCGGGTCGGGATTAACAGCTCTGTCACCGCGGGCCGTAAATCTGGGCGCGCCCGATGCCGTAACGACGTGAAACATTACTGTCTGCTGGGGAGATATTTTTGTTGTAACTTAGACACAGCACAACGAAAACCACCTGCCCAATACGTTTCCTACTCATTCTTAGGTTTTATTTGAGTTATAAAAATATCCAATAATATGCGAAACAATATTTATTTAAACATCAGGATATAACTAGGAAACAATAGTTACTAGTTAGTTGTCTAAGAAGAAGAAAGGACGAAGTTACAGGCAGAAATTACATAAATAGTTTGACTTTAAGTGTTCACGCAAAAAGTTCGCTGACTTCATTGCATAGAAACATAATGATAATTCGGTACCATAAATGAACGAATTCGCAAAACAAACACCCCGTGGAAAAGAAGGGCCACTTTTTATGGCAGTCAAACGTACACTCGTGGGATGTACGAGTAGATACAGAATGTCGTTTTGTAGCAAACCGAGTTCCAAGCGGGCGGAGCCGCTAGCAAAAGGGAATAAAAATAAAAGCGAGGATCTGTGAACAGAGTTTTTGAGCCACTAGTGATGCTACATTTATTTACTGTGTATATTCAATTTTAAATTTTTGGATTGTTTTCGACAAGGTGAAAACATTTGGAGATTTTGAAGCGAAAAAAATACATATTGTTTTAATAACTGGGAAGTGTAAAGTCGTGTTACTAAAAAATTGTGCAATCTTAAACATTTTGATTCCTCTTCCCTAGGCTATGCAATCTTCTATCAAACATTGTATTTTGTTGGGCGATCCCAAAATCAACAAAGAGTTTTCACTCTTTTTTGATGGAACGAAGAAGATTGTGTTCTGTTCTTCTTGGACTGTGTCTTATAGGTGGGTGGACGGAAGGGGGAGAATGCATTTCCTCTTTCTAATGTGTTGATTTTATATCCTGCCGGGGATGACATTTTGTTTGTCCAGTTTCAAATAAATGCGGGGATAGAGTAAATCAGGGTGACAGATTTTCCTTTGGTATTATTTGCTAAATAATAAACTATAAACGCATCGGCAAGGTTTATTTTATGGTCGTATTGATGTTTAGGCAATTAAGCCGTGTGGTGACGGCAGAGTAGAATACATTTGTCACCAACCCCTACTCTTCCCGTGGGTGTCGTAAGAGGCGACTTAGGGACTACACATCAAACAGAGAATGGGCAGCAGCGCTCTCTGAAAAACATCAATCTTTTAAACTGCGATCTCCAACCCGCCTGCCAAGCGTGGAGATTATGGCAAAACCCTCCACTATAGTGGAGGAGGCTCATAGTCCAGCAGTGGACTGTAAAGGGCTGTTGATGATTGATGTTTAAAAAATAAATAGAAAACACCATGTGCCAAATAATTTAATTGATCGAGAGTATGTAAATCAATAAGAATATTTGAATATCCATTCAAAGCAAATTGTTTATTGGCAGGCAAGAAAACGCTACAATGTTAAAACAATCAAAATTGAATTGCAATGTAATTGCGGCATTAAATATTTAGAAAGGCCGTACAAAATGATTAATCCGATAAAATCAGCCATTAAAAATGAACGCGTAATATTCAATAACACTTTATCGGCCTGGGAATATGAAACAATGCAAATCCGTATTATTACACACACATTTAACATGTTTTACTACAGCGGAGTGCCATAAATAAAACTTTTGCATATTAATTGTGAAATATCTGACGTTCAAAACCAACGGGAGGTTTTATTCTGTGACAGTTGGAATTCATGTGGCTGGAATATAGGACGCTGGGGCGGAGGAACTTGTTATTGCCGTTTTAATAATAACGAATAGTTTTAAAACTGCATATGGAATAAGAGAAAGTACTAGATAGACAATTTTGGCTGCACTGACTTTTACAATATATGAGAATGGTATACGTACTTAAATGCCTGATAAATTCTATCAATTTGGGATAAAGATTCCCAATGTTGCATATTTTTGTGAGTTCTAAGCGAGCTCGCTACTTGGCAAGTGGGTCCAAAATATTCAAACACATGACAATGTAATGGCTGTACGGCGACTCATAAATTTCACTCCAATGTTATTACATTCCAAACGTGAAAAAAATTCAATAATGTTACCTCATACCTATACAATATAAACTCCCATATATTTTAATCAAATACGAGACCAACTGACAGACATTGAATTACTGTGCAGTTCGATTCATTTCATCAGTGTCAAAAATGGTAATTGGAAGAGTCGGGCGGATCTTGACAGCTGCCATTGAATCCATCCGCATTAATGCTGTACAATAAGCATTGGAAACGAATTTCACGAACCAAACGTTTCTTACCAAGACGCTTTGACCTCATCTTTTGAGTACCAGACTGATCTAGAAAGATCTCAAGCAACGAAACGCGTTTTCTAATCTATGCAACATAGGTGCTGCTGGTGCTGCTCAGTGCTCACTGACAAAATTGTTGTTGCGAGTCCTAAATATGCGATTAATTACATTCTGTTATGGAAAACAGCGTAACCATCATCATTTTCAATGGTCTACTAGTCTACTGCACTTCAGATGTTTATAAGCCTTTTGTTTTAGTTTTATTTGGCCTTATCGCAGAGCCTGCTAAGACGCGGTCAACACTTTAAAATTTATTCTCCTATACCCACCCATTTAAATTACTACTCACTACACTCAATCTCAATTCTAATTGAAAATAGAAAACATTACGCTTTCCGAATGCTCACGAAGTTAATATGTAAAAGTTTTTCATTTGATACTTCGTAATAAAGTGCTTTATTACTTAACCATTTAAACAATTTGATGTGCAAACACGAGTTCGCGTTCACACAAAGGGGATCATGCAATTCCTATTACTATAACGGTACAAGTATGCAGTAGGCTCACACACTATTCTAGGACCCATTTAATATTTATACAGGGTGTTAGGTAAATGGGTATATGAGCCGACACTAGCCCATGTTAACATGATCATATAAATGGTGTGGTGAAGTCAGAAAATTGATATCTTCATTTTAATCATTTTATTTTTCATACAAATCGGATTTTATAAAAAATGTTTTGTATGAAAATTAAAAAAATTAAAATGATATTATCAAATTTCTGACTTCACTATACCATTTATATGCCCATGTTAACATTATAACCATTTACCTAACACCCTGTATAATACAAATAATAGTCGTATCAAAGTGTGTGTGACCCGGGGAATGTCGAGACTAAAATAACAACAAAACATAGAGCACATCTATTGCACTGAATTAGAGAAATGATATCTTGTTTTATGAGTTTAGATTAAGAATAAGTAAGTAGGTAGGTATGTCATCTTTAGTGTCCCAAAATACATCACCAAGCCCTATCTATATTTTTTTTTATTCTCAGAGCTCGTTATTCTAAGCAAACTCATAGCTAAGTCACAATGTGAGTAAAGCTTCTACCTCCGCTTCTCTTGTACAAAGAGTATCATGAAATTCCTATTACGCTCACTTGCAATCGCGAACTACGTACGTTATAAATTACTGTATCGTTTGTAACCCGGCTTTTTTGCAAATAAAAACGGAATTAATGCGATGTATTCATGGACGGATTGCGAATAAATCAAACATGATTTACTTGTTTTATTAAGTTTTCAGGAAGAGGAGAGAAGGAGTTATGTTTTTTATTTTTATCTGCCATTCGTTATCAAAATTAAGGATTGATGACTTGAGAAGCTTGCCCATAAATTTCATAACATAAGGATATGTAATAAGGGTACTTCCAAGTTGTATAGCAGTGATTTGACATAAGCATGAATGGCAAGTTAGCAGAACTAATGGCGCGTATCGCCGCGTCATCGCCCGGCGCGCAGTCGCGGCTTTTTGAGGCTGATCGCCATGAATAAAACATACTTCAACATTCTTTCCAACTACAATGCTTTTTGCTTGAGGTCGTGATGAGAGGAACGTTTAAGAAGAAAGCAGAAAACTTAACGATTTACATGAAAATACAGCTGCATGCTGAAATCTGATGAAAATATAGCGATATTTTTCGTATGGTTCGAAAGATATGGATTGATCGTTTTTGTGCACGATAGCTCAAACATAAATCTTGAATCTCGAAATAATATAATTTTATTAGTATTTAAACAATATAACTGACGAAGTAAAAATTAAAAATGCTAAGAGCTTTAACATTTTATTGCTGCAAAAAAGCGGAATTTACACGCAAGCGAATCAAATTGTAACATCTCCATTATAAATACTATGCAAACATTTTCCGACTTGAGTGTAAGTACATTAGGTTCAAAACAAACTCCCTTCAGGGTGTTTTCATAAGAAGCTAAAGAAAAAGAGAATAACTATAAATTGTGATCTTTGCAAAACTTTCAGATGGGAAATATTTTCTTTTCTATGAAGTTGTGGAGGAATTTTATTACGCGGTTTTGCTCATGTGCCGGAGATATTATAGCTTCTTATTTTAATACTCAATACCGTAGTGCTTTACTTTCTTTACTTACTTGTTTTGAAACTTTTGCGCTGCATTATTTAATAACATAATACATTACTTGTAAGTTTATGTAATAAACACATTTTTTGTATACTTTTTTCTTAAGGTAGTACCTAAGCTTATTATCAACCTACATACAATACGAAACAAAATCATAATTGCTGAAACATGTGTAACTGAAACTTTCACAAAAAACTTAACACAAACGAAAAAACACTTGAGGATAATTAAGTACCGCGGTAGTAATTTTGTGTTATGTAAATAGTTAATGTTCGTGTAGTTGTGACGTGTACACGTAGCAGCGTACACGGCTATCTCGTCATCATCGGGCCTTTTTACAAGCACGAATATGTAATGAGCCTGCTCGTTATACGTGTACCGCGAACGCTAGGGATGGCTTTTGTCGGTTACGTATTATAACTAAGCCGTTGTTTTCCTATTATTTTCAAAATATTTTGATTTTACTACTGGTTCTTCAAAAGAAATGTTATTTAGGGAGTCATCTCATTTACATGGGGTAAGATCGTCAAGGCTACCATTACTAAAAATTGGATTATCTCATGAAGCACCTACGCAAAACATTAAGTTGCGACGGTAATATTTTAATTCTGTGTCTCGACTATGCGAGAGAGATTACTTATTCTCTAGGTAATCATCAAACTTAGTGGTTAAAGAGTCTATAAAAAGTAAAAGTACTCTTCAAAAGTCAAATAAAAGAAATGTAGAAGCAGCCCTGCGGCAAGTCGTTTCTGTCCATAATACGCTAATAGCGGCGTACGGAGTTACATGTTCATTTGCCCTCTGTTTGGTACAAAACCGATTCAATTTGAAAGTTTGCGCTATTACGGCGAGGTGATTTGTTACACTAGTTTCTTTCTGCTTTCTTTTGATTTGCCAAAGAGATAACGAACTTTGTAATTTCAACAGGTGAGATTTATTAAACGCACACTTTTCTTTGTTTTTTATGAAAGTTTATTATCTCGTTTAGGAAAGATTCATTTATTAAATATTTGCGTCTAGTTCGGTTTTATGTTTAATATTAATAATGTGTATCTACAATATGACTTGAAAACTTACGTCAGGACGCTGAAGGTGTAATATTACCTGAAAAAATAAAATAAGAATTAACCTTATGTCTACATTAAAAAGGTAATTCAATCACGTCGAATCGAAATAAGTACCTGCGCGGAATCGTTAAGTAATTAGACAAACTCAAGATACACAAAATCGAATAATTTAATTCAAGCAACTTTGTTCATCAAACATCGAGAGTAATTCCAGGTAACGTAAATATGTACCATTTTGCCACCCACGCCAGACAATTGAGCAAAGGTATTTAATGAAAATTGAGCTAGTATAATGATCAGAGTTTATTTAAAATTCAGACTTAGGCTCAGTTGCACCATCTTACTTTATCTTTGACAAACGTCAAAAACCTGTCAAACTCCATACAAAAAGCTCTGGTTATTGTTATTGTTACTGTTAAAATAAGGTAGTGGAACTCAGCCTTAATCTTTTAGGGTCATTATCAATCCTAAACTGATCCCTTTTTGTCCAGGAATCAGAAGAAAATTGCGAAATGAATAAATGAATTTGACTTTTTTCAAATTCAAACCCAGCTGTTATTGTGGTGTTTTAGTTCATGTTAAAAAGGTTACCCTATTATACTATACAGTAGGAAGCTCAAGATAATAAGACGTGCAACAGAAAATCTGTCTTACGTTGAAGATTACCAATTTCGACAACTACTGCAGAGCCAACAAGGCGCAGTAATATCATTCCGGCGTACACAATATTCTCAAGAGCACCAGTCTACAGCAAAACCGCTTTCTTTGTCTGCATCACGGAATATTTCATCACATTCCCTAAAATGTAGAGCGCGGTATATTCCTTATTCATCTCTCGCGGTGCTCTTGTCTTTGATTTGGGCGCTCTTTTGTTTTTTTCGTCAATTTTCACAGAAGTTACGCGCGTACTTGTACACACAATTTCCCGCGGAACTGTGAACACGTTCAAGTGAAGGCCCTCGAATAATTTTATCGTTGTGCGAGAGTCACGTACCTCTCAGCGGGAGGGGGGCGCGGCGAAGTAGGGCTGACAATATTATATTGTACCCTATTATATTGCGGCTCCAGCAACTATATCATTTTGTACTCAATGTATTATTGCCAAAGAAATGAATGGGACCACAATGTAATAAATATAATAATACAAATACAATGAATAGGGTATCTGTAAATACGTCTTGGAGCTACCAATTTATAACTTGCCTATTCTTATGAAATGAATCCTTATGATTTTACGAACTCAGATGACACACACTATGTAATGGACTATTCACACACAGAAGTCAATGTCAAAGTAAAAAAGAAACCATTTTGACATTATGTTTGCGAATAAAAAACATTTCATTGTTTTGTTTCGCTATTATTGTAAAGTAAAAAAAAACATGTGATTTGCGTTACGGCTAAATTCCCGACCCGGGTGTCTTCTTTTCCCCGCCACCCCTGGCGGGTCCTCGGAGTTTGACGGCGAGGGCCGTCAGCAGGTGTAGTGGCTGTCCCGACGATTATTAATTAGAACGTGCCCGATTGCCCGGACCGCGGGTTTCGTCAACTCGAGGAAAGGCCCTTAATTTATTATAAGTACTTTTTATTTTAGGCTGCTACAGGAATTTATCATTTTTGTAATCAGGGGCGGCTCGTTCAGAGTTTGGGGGTCGTTTTAATAAGCATCATTAATGTTGTTATCACACCGAGAGGGGCTTCGTTTTAGTATTAATCCTATTTTTAAGGACACACTAACTTATCCAGTTACCAATTTGGTCTCTAAAATAGACTGGTGGTTTGTTTTGAGTTTATGTAATTTTATATCTGGCACTCAGAATTTTTCGTATTTCTCGCTCTATTCACGATGTAGGTACCTACATGAATAAATAAACATCCTGAAACCCAAAGTAAAAAGCTTTAGTCAGCTTTTAAAAATGGCGAGCTACAAGCGAGAGCTCCCGTCGATCGATCACGCGGGATTCACTGTCACGGCGTACGCGACGGGAACTGAATATTAGTGACACGCGCGTTATAAATGTCCACTTTTTGCATATTCATGTCGTGTCGCACGTGAAGTGTTAAGCCATTCGCTGTCAATAAAACAATTGAGGGATACAACCCACTTATGTTTTATCGTGCCTGCTGTGGAAGTGTAATTTGACTCACTGTTTTAACAGTGCACTTTAAACAAAACAAACTTTTTAAAAAATCATAGTTATGAAAAACTTTTTACAGAAACATAACCTACTCTACAAATAGGCATCACCGATGTAATGTTTAGATTACAAACTACTTAAGCAAATGAAGTTATGACGACATATGACTGTACTGTTTGCAATACGACAGTGTTTAAAATAAACCAACTTCAAAGCTAATGCGAGGGCCCAACACAAACGGACACAAAATTGGCTTAGATCGCTCGCAACTGCAGCGCTCGTGTTGACAGAGAGTTGGCGCCTCTAAGCTAATCCGGCCTATTGATCTTTACCAACGGCCGCGGCTCTAAATAAACCTTGACAACGTACAACGCGAAACAAAAATGCCACTTCTATTTTCTAATTTGGCTGTTGGACACTATTCTGGAACAAAGGCTTCCTGAGGTCCTATCCTGTAGGTTCTGGTTTCAGTTCTTCGAAGAGAAAATTATTGTTTTTGCTTAAAGTTAACTTTAGCCAATGAGGTTTTGCTTCAAGTTATCGGACAGATCATCACGATGAAAAAAAAGAAAAGACCAATTTGGAATGCCTTTTAATATAACTTTTTTTTTTCATAAGTAACATAATTATGGAATAGCAGACTGTATTTAATTATAATTTTAACATTAATTAATACTTAATATAGCCAATAGCAGGTTTTCCTTAATTGGGTAAAGTTTGAAAGGGATGAATGGGACCAAACCACAGTCAAAGTATTAATAATAGTCAACTCGATGTCACTCAAGAGACGAGAAGTTTCGAGTGAAACGACATGGGGTTGCCGTGGGTGGCTTCACAGAACACCAAGGTTAATAAAGGGGACTCTTACCATTATTGGTTTTTGTTTCTACCACATAAAATAGAAAATCACAAACATGAGTCGATTACAGTTCATAATATTCATATTCAGATCGTATTATTCTGGACGCAGTCAATGCCATAAGTAAACTAAAAATCAATAAGTGAATTTTCTTACTCAAATACGTATAATATTTTCAGGAATTATGCATGCATATCCTTGTGTGTACCTACAGTACATGTGTGTATAATCATGCGATATTTAAGCACAAAATATATTTGACCTTTGGTATTAATGTTTCTATGAAACCTGAGTTTCATGGAATTTGTATTGTTGTGTTGTGCCTGAGTAAACTTAGCGTGTTTGTGCACGTTGTGCAATTTGTAAACCTATACTATTAGCTAAATACTAAACACCACTTCCCCGCATTTAAGTTTTGTAAACTGCTAAGCAGCAAGGATTGATGTAATAATTTCCTATAATTAATAAGGTGTTTTGTTTTCATAAAATTCGCTAAATACATTTTTTGAATATTTCTACAGTTGGTACCTTAGGTATTGTTAATACGTTGAAATTGTCACCAGAATTGAATGACATTTCAAACGAATTCAATCACACAAACCAGTAGTGTGAACATCTTTGTGGTGAACCCTGCAGTTGAGTGGCACTTTGTTACGATCTCCGAAGTAACCTTGAAATAGTACCTTTACGGCCCTCCGAATTGATAAGGGTTTCTGGTTTACTGCTGAACCCTAATAACCGCTGATATGAAGAATATGAAAGGACGATGGCGCTTAAACCAGAACAATGGAGCTTGACAGGCAATATCGGGCAAATTATTGTAACGAGCCAAATCGACGCCGAGTCAAATTAATTTTTCGCATAATGCTGGATGGGACACTAGAGGTTACTGTAAAAGGCTAAGGCTGTGTACCGCGCGCTTTGCTCTAGTATTCATTCAAATACTAGTTGCGGAGAACATTTAAAACTTGATCCGGTCGTCCTACCAATATGTAGGTAGGTAGGCGCGGGCGTCATATTGAGTTAAAATCCTTATCAATTATATCATGCTAACAATAAAATTGCTTATAGCCCTCGGTGAGGTCGTTTACTTACTGAGACGTCAATTAGGCGGACACTTACAAACCCATTTACAAATCAAGAAACTTAGTTCGTTTACTTAAAACAACTTTGACAGACGATGTAGCTCACCTCGAAAATTGCACTTGACATTTTCTTGAAAGCACTTTATTCATTTCATTCAATAAAATTTCAAAACTATTTGTAATTCAATAGCCTCTTCAGTAAATACAGTTAGTAATATATTCAATCTGAAAATCGTTTCATTTGTAATGAAATTCCAAGCACGCCATTATAAAATAGCTATTATTGTAGGTATACGAAAAGCTAGTTACTAAGACCGACGTAAAGTAGATAATAAAATGTTAGCCGCCTGACTTGGTGGTTTTCGTAACATTTTGTAGTCTGTGGCGGTCACAGATTCTAATCCCGTAGGGGGCACTAAAAACTGTTATTGTAATGAGAACTTCCTGTCGTTCATATCTAAAAACATAATCATGAGAAAAAAATGATGTTCAGAATCTAAATCTACAAAATTGCCCTTATGAAATAACAAAACCAGCCGAATGTTGTCCGTACGATGCGGCCGGCATCTTTGCGGTCGGCTCTTAATACATTTTGGGCCAGTAATTTGCTGTGCGGACCGCAAGTACACTGCGCCCCGATAATCTGCGCCGCTCGCAAAGCCGCGCCTTACAAGCTAATGCCATTTCGGACAAAGGCTCCGTTCTGTTTCAAAAGGTTTTTCTGCTTTTCACTGTACTTAACTCTTTGTTAATATTTCGCGCATTTAGCTCGCCTATTTTAATGTAGGTTAGAACCACTTCGTTGTTTCAAATGTTAGCTCTGCGCGAGTTTTTAAATTTTTTACTCGCCTCTGAGGAATTTTTCGGTTGAATTCACATCGTTATTTATTAATCTGAACGTGGGTGGGTAACGATTTTACAGCCATTTCATTAAAACTAGGTTAATTCGTAAAGTTTTAGTTTGATTTTATCGAAGTACGTGTAGTTTTGTCTTACAGTAACGCCAATCATGCTTTTATTATCATCATAATGTAACACAATGATGCCAGTTTTTATCATAAATCCCAAATTTTTAAGTTATAAGATTTAGCCCCTATGGTAACACTCATAACAGAAATTTTGTTTTTATAGGGGTCACTTATAACTTAGGGATTGATGGTGAAAACGGGCATGAGACTAACATAACACTGGTCAACAAAAAAACAACTTTTGCATGTAACATAAAAACTTTTGTCTGGTTATGATTAGGACAAGGATAAGGATACTAGAAATACAATTTAAATGTTTTAAATACGAACAGTTTTTTTGTAATACCATTTTATAACATTTTGGAAATTTTGAATTTTTATCAACAAAAAGAAGTTATTTCGATTTATTGCAACATCAATATGAATTTCCTTTTATGATTTTCGTCTGTATTTTGCTTCAGGAATATCTCGTTTTAATGTCCAACAGTAATCCGCTAACATTCCTGGGCTCCACTTGCTTTGATATCGTTTTTCCATGGTAGAAGTCTTGATAGAATCTTTCACCGTGTTCATCGCTGATGGCGCCCAAATTTTCAGGGAAGAAGTCTAAATGTGAATGAAGAAAATGTATTTTCAATGACATATTACAGGCCAAAGCCTTATAAGTAGATAAAAGCTCCGCAATAGCACATTTATGGTCATTTGATCGGTGATTTCCTAGAAAATATGAAGTTTCTTTAATGAAAGATTCCCAAGCTGATTTTTCTAAATTACTAAGCTTTTCTATAATTAATATATCATCTTTCATCAATTGCCTGATTTGAGGGCCAACAAATATGCCCTCAAAGTCAGGATCCAATGTGTCTTTTCGATTTTTGGCGTAACGGCCAGATTGCTAGTTTGAGGGATCGGTCTTCACTATGAGGGATCGGTCTTTTAGCTGAAGGCAGGTCAGGATACTTAATTTTACTTTTTGGTTTAATTGTAATACCTTTTTTGTACCAGTAAGACAAAAATAACAATCAGATGATTTGTTCGTTGGTTCCAACCAAATCATAGGGATTGCAAAAGGCATTGATCGAGATCTTTTCGCCCACCCAGTGAAAAGACCCACACATGTAACACAACAGATGTATGGAACCCTCACTTTGTCTTGTTGTCCGATGGAAAAGCCAAAATACTGTTCATATAACTTAGTTACTAATGGTGTCAAATTCCTTCGCTGAGTTTTGAAAGTAATGTCACCACAAATTTAAAAAAAACTTGTTAGGATCATTTTTGCACTTTCATGACATTATTTAAGAGTCACTTAACTCTAAAAACAGAACAAAACACTACGCTCTTCAAATAAACAATTTTTCTGAATGCGAAAGTGAAACAAAAACGGTTAATTTTTAATTTTGTGGGTAGTAGCTGTAACACGAAAACTAGACCTGATGGAATCAAAATAAATATGGGAATAAATTGAGGGTAGGTAGGTAATTTAAAATTAGCAAGCACCTTTCTTGTTACAAAATTTTGTTGACCAGTGTAATTATTTCATAAACCATTAAAATGCTCAACCAGTGATGAAGGCTGAAAATTTTTCTTTGCCGTCAATAGGTCTGAGACATTACGAATAACAAATATCAAGTGAAAATGTTATTGATATTACCTTTTACTGCTTTATTTGACATTGTAACATAAGGTAAATACGTTGTAAATATTGATTGTCTTCCAGTGTATGTCTTGTTGGTTGTCCTATTAAATAAATAAAATAAAAATAAAATATTATGTATTATGTGAACATCACTACCAACGCGTTTCTACGAATAGAGTCCATAAATAGAACTCGGTGTCGCAAATACACAAATTGAAAAGTAACACAAAGCCTTCATATAATACTTGAGACACAAACTAAAATGGTATAGTTATTTAATCGACTGTGGAGAATCCTTCGCATCTTTTTCACGGTTTAAGTTAAAAAAAAATTACCCAAAAGAATTCGTTTTTAATTAATCTCTCCTACGCTAGCGTTTATGCTAATAAGTTTCGGGTTTGGGTATTTAAATTCTCGTTGTAAGTAATTTCCACTGCTTAAAAATTATGAATTACTAACATTATTTTTTGTCATCACAAAAAATGTGTATAGTTTATGATAAGTAAAGCAACACTGTGGGGGTGTTAATCAAATAGAAGTTTAAACCGTATTTTAAAACTTTTAACAATCACAAAGACTACATAATTCAAATGTTAAAGTGCTAAATAAGTTTGAAAGCTCAATGGCAACAAAGATAATATTTTCCTCTCCCAACAGCCATTACACGAAACTACAACCATTCGGTATGTAATACGCGAAGCAGAGTGGGTCGGAGTCGACGCAAAGTGCAGATAAAGATTACGGGACGTCCCAAGTAAACACTGCTGTAATAGTTTAGTTAGCGTTCTCGTTTTAGACAATAGAGTCAATTGTTTGTTGCGGTTTTTAAATTGAATTTAGTGAAAGCTTAGCTGAATGAAAGCAGTCAATTTTCATTCAAAAGCTCACATGCAAATGTATAAAGATAAGAAGATGTTGTCTTAGGCTGGGTTGCACCATCTTACTTTAACTTTTTTTTATGTGACAGGAGGAAAACGAGCAGACGGATCACCTGATGGTAAGTGATTACCGTCGCCCATAGACACCCGTAGTCCCAGGGGCGTTACTGAACTTTAACAAAAGTCAAAAGTCTGCCAAACTCCATATAAAAGCAACGTTAATGGTTAAAATCACGGTTAAAAAAGGTGGTGCAACTCAGTTTTAGTAAGTTAAGAAGTATTATAGTGAATCACTATAGTTTTATGTGATTTAATTGTCTAGTCAGTCAGTACCGAAGAAAAGAATCTGAATCTTGAATTATATCTTTGAGCGTTTTTCTACTCAACTCAAATAAATTTAACACTTTATCAAATATTTTACGAGTTAAAAATTCATCAAACAGTTTATTTGGCTTACATTTATTGTATCTTCTAAATTCAAGTGACTTGCAATGTTCAACGTGTGAATAGACTTTGTAAAGTTACAACTTCTGTTTCACAAATAAATAGCGAGCTAACATTATGTTCATGAAAACCACCTAACTAAGTTAGTTTTATCGTAACAATGACATAATATAAATAAACTGGAGCTAGAACGCATTAATTTGGGAACACTATTGATGCCCGTTACAAACGATTGTCCATTTTCGGGCAGCGTTTAATAATTCACGCGACGCAGTGAACTAATGTTTTGTTTGACACAAATCACGCCTCAAATTAGGTGTTCGTGTTTTTATTTAAATCCACTTCACTAATGACACTTTTTGTGATAACATACAATATGTCACGGTCTTCACATTTACTATGTCATAGCTATTTATAAGTGACTGTTTGATGATAAATTTGCGGTAAAATGGAATTATACATTCGATTGTTTGAGAAAAAAATACGCCTATTTGCTTGAAAGGGTAAGAAAAGCCATCGCTTGAAGCAAGCCACATAAGTAATAATTTACATTTTATAAGAAAAAATATACTTATTTTATTACAATATGTGTGTTATTGTTTTAAAATAAATGTTATTATTTTATGCATATACCTATTTGTTCGCGGCGTACCTTCACGCTGGCGGGACTAAGATAAAAGGGCCACTCTGTATACGAGTATATTAATGTAACCACTTTCTCTCATGAAAGAACAAAGAAGCATCTAACACAGTAAAAATATACAATGTATTTTCACCCAAGTAAGTAAATGCAAAGAGCCAGTGACTGATAATAATGGAGACAATGTTAATAATATTAGTACTTTTAGCAGAAAATAATACAAAGCAGACAAGTTTTGTAGAAACTAACAAAAACTACATAATTAGATATCTTGAAATAACATTTTTTAATTTCTTGTGTATAACACGAGTCCTTAATTGGCTTCAGCTACACAATTTATAAAAATAGATATTAAAATGTAGTTGTGACACAATTTCATGAAAATGAATGTTTTTTATAGTGAAATTGGTAAATTCATGTCTAAAACTTAATAATAAAATTCGTAAAACTTTTAGTTCAATAAAGGTTGACTAAGAGGCCTCAGAAAAATTTTAAATACAATAGGCACATTGCCTTTCAAAAGTTTGAGAAATAAAACAAAGTGCTGAAAATTCACATTTTATGAAAAATTTAACTTTTGTAAACTAGTTAAGTACCTACTTAGCTATTAAGGGCTTCGTCGATCTTAAGAGAATCTATATTGCAGCTGCTGATTGGCAAACTAAGGCAAACTTGTTAAATCACTGTTACAAATCATGCAAAAGTTTCTAATGCAATTGCATGTTTAATTTAACCCTTAGCCAGGTTCTGGTACCTATAGTTCGTTCGTTTCAGCCAAATGACGTCCACTGCTGGACAAAGGCCTCCCCCAAGGTTTTCCACAATGAACGGTCCTGCGCTGCCCGCATCCAGGCTCTTCCCGCGACCTTTACCAGATCGTCGGTCCACCTAGTAGGAGGCCCGCCCACGCTACGTCTTCCAGCCCGTGGTCGTCTCTCGAGAACTTTCCTGCCCCAACGGCCATCGTCTCTACGAGCTATGTGCCCCGCCCACTGCCACTTGATTTTAGCAATTCTGCGTGCTATGTCGGTTACTTTGGTTCTCCTGCGGATCTCCTCATTTCTGATTCGATCACGCAGGGAAACTTCGAGCATAGCCCGCTCCATCGCCCTTTGGGTGACCTTGAGCCTTCTTATGAGGCCCATATCTATAGTGCCCACATCAATTTGAATTTTACACTGTGAAGATACGGTTGAAAACTAATGATATACGGTTAAATCAGTTTTTTTGGTTACAATCAGCACAAAAATAGTTTCACAAAAGGAAGGATTGAAATGTACAGTACATTTGTAAGATTTATTTTATATTCACACAGATCAGCTTGATTGTCATTCTTCATCTCTTCCCTCCTGCCTATAGAATCCTTTTTGCGGGCCCCATAAAGCGAGACACACGAGAAACGAGCAGTCATTAGAGCGATGGCGGGATAAACGCGGCGATCGATCAGCGCCCTCGCAATAGTGAGATCGCCTTCAAGATCGCCGGGGAACTGATACGACTAATTAAATGGGTATGACGGTGTAGAAAGGGATACTTCGCCCTTACTTGTAACATAGAGACGGCTCTACAGACTGGTGGCGATTATTATAGCTATATTTTATTTGAAAAAAAAAAGGATAACATTCGACGAGATTATAAATCTAAAAGATCTATAAAGAGTCTTCTTTGACTTAGGTATGTATGCTTTTATAAATTCGCATATTTTTTTCGCAATAATTTATTTAATGGTGTTTGAATGAATTACTTACTTTTATAGGGATCTTTGTAGACCCACGCTCTTCTGCCCACGATATAGAAGTAAAAGTTTTGAAATAACAAGTACTGTTATTACAAAAATATGTTAGTCAGCATTAGGTAGGTAGGCCTGTCTATCCATGGTGTAATATTTATATTTTTTTGGAATTTTCCAGCACTCTACTGCATAAAACACAAACTGATTTTGACAATGAAAAACAGCTTTTTAAAACCGAGCGTATTTCATAACCGCTCGCTTGTAACTTTTCAATCGATGTAGCGTCCAATTACCAAATGACATTCGTTGGCAGCGGAAAAGTTGATTGGTTTGGAAACAACACTCAAAAGCTTGTTAGATCATAATCAAGCGGAGTGGTACAAATTCGGCAAGTTACGGGAACTATTAAAGTGGCCGAATTTGAGTAGAGTCATTTGTAATGTTGAATATTCAGGAGAAGCCCAGGAGTCGTTTATTTTGCAATGACTGATGGCGGCGACAATTATTTAATTACACTAATTGATTGCGTTATAAGGCCATTCGGGGCCCACCGAAGTACCTACCTACAGTGAAAATTGATGAGTAAACTCATGTAGAATAATATTGTGGAGTCGCATTAGAATACAACTCAAGATTTTCGTTACTACAAGAAAATAAAAGTAGTGTAGACTTTCGAGTTACTCTTTGTAATATTTTTTAAATTATCATGAAACATCAAAGACTTTACTTAAATAATTAATATTTAAGCATGTCAAAGAGTGATAAACTAGCCACTTTATCTAACAAAATGGATTCTCAGAAGGTATTAGAAATGAGCCGTAACACACCTACGAAACCTACGTAAATATCTTCTCGTGCAAATAGACAACATTTAGTAACGCCTACACAAGTAAATTCTCCGAAAATCCACCCTCAATGCGTGTTAGTAAATTTACCATGTAAAAGGAATAGTGATACGTTAATGTTACACACAATTGCTTTATTTTTTCTTAGAAAGTATCCTTAAAATTATTTTATTTCAAAATTTTCAAATATTTATTACATTTCAAAAGGCTTGTAACATAATATAACTTTAATTTGCTATAAAAATAAAAGTTCAAATAAAGGGCACAAATTAATATTATCAACCTTCATAAATTATACATTTTATTCATGATGGTGATGTTTTACAGTTAAAAAATCTGAAGACACGCCGAGATAAATATCTTTTTAGATAATAAAACAGCGTCAATCACGTCCTACCTGTAGAATTGGTCGACCACTACATCTATCTAGGCCACAAAATCACTCTGAATTCTGAGAATCAGGTTGCGGAAGTAGGAAGGCGCATCGGACAAGCTTGGGCGGCATTCGGGGTAAACAGCCATGTTCTACGCTCCAAGAAAATTGCTCAACACCTAAAGACCAAGGTGTTCAACCAGTGTGTACTGCCGGTCTTCGTGTATGGGATGGAGACCACGACGCTGACAGAAAAGTCTGCTGAGAGACTCCGAGTCGCACAACGAGCAATGGAAAGACAGATGCTTGGCGTCTCCCTACAAGATCACAAAACGAACGAGTGGATCAGAGAAAAGACGAGGATCAGCGACGTGGTGGAAGAGATAGAGAGCCGTAAATGGAGATGGGCAGGACACATTGCACGGATGAACCAGGATCGCTGGGCCAGAAAGACCCTGGAGTGGAGACCCCGCAACAACACCCGCGGCAGGGGAAGACCGCCTAAACGATGGACAGATGATATCCGGCAGCAGGCTGGAGTGAACTGGATGCGTGTGGCCAGGGACAGAAAACGGTGGAGGGTTGAAGAGGAGGCCTATGTTCGAAGGCGAACCCAAAGGCTGACATAGATAGATGTGGCTGCTCTTGATTGGCATTCAGGCCTCAGCCGATGTTGGTTCAATCGTTAATTAATCAAGAGAGGCCTGTCCGAGTGCGATCGGAATTGAATTTGAGGCAAAAACCTTAGCCCTACGCTCGTCTATTTCTGCCACCCTCCCGCGGAATCCCATCTATGCGGCGTGGGACGTAAATCAGTGTCAGGCGTAATTACTGTTTATTTTTGGACACTTCCGATCACATCCGATGTGACACTTTTACAATCATAAAGGTCACCCTGTCACAATAAGATAAAATTTTGTATTTACTTGGAACAAATGTTTGTTGTGTGACGTCATGTTGTGTCTTCGCCTTTTGATCTCTATACGTACTCGTATAGAATATCAAGCTTAAATTACAAAATCTGAACTTTCTCAAACCTCTGAAATTGTTTTTTCAGCGTTTTCAAAGTTTAGTTATTAGTCTGGTTTTTCAATATGTGATTAGTATTTCAAGCCAGTCAAAAGTGAAAGACTTTATTTCTTACGTATATAATAAAGTATTAGGGCACTTCTTCGAAATCGCATTCTTCGGCTGATTCATATGGACAAATTTCAAATTCAATTTTAGGTTTGTAACATAGACTCATATGAAAATAGGTACACCCAATAACATATATTTGGATAAGGGACTCGTTTTTGTAAAGTAGTTTTCAAGATATCGACGTTCAAATATTTTGTGCCCATATGAATCAGAATTTGTTACATATTAATCAAAAATAGAAATAAAATTCATAATATTCATGTACAATTGGCTCTAAATTAAGAAAATAATCATATTATAACAAAAACAATGATCTGTTGTTATGAAAAAATGCAACGATTCCACAATAATTCGTGAAAAAAAATTTTTTTTGAAACTTTAGTATACATCCATAATATTTTCTCATCATCATAATCATTTCAACTGAACATAAGCCTCTCCCAATGATTTCCATAATGACCGGTTGGTAGCGGCCTGCATCCTGCGCCTTCCTGTGAGAGGACGTTCTACACTGAGCTTTCCGGCACGTAGCTTCCACTCCAGAAACGTGGTATCCCATCGGCCATCATTTCTGTATACTATGTGTCCTGCCCATTATCACTTCAGCTTGCTAAAACATCGGACTATGCCACCATGCGACTTTAGATCGTTTACGGATCTCCTCATTTCAGATTCGATTGCATAAAAAAAACAAGCATAGTCCACTCCATAGTCTATGCAACTTTGTGGTTCGTAAGCCTACAGTGAGAGGCCGCCTTTCAGTACAATTTGTCATCACTGATAAACACACACTGGATGTAGACTTTCAACTTATGGCACTAAGGTATTTTAGATGACTCTACTGAGCTGTATCACTTATCCAAGCTATTGTTATTAAGACGTCCACCTACAAGGTGAAGAAGGTGAGATGAGCTTATAGAGGTTGTGGCAATGGCAATCAGTTAATCTCGAAATCATTGGAGGCCTATGCTCAGCAGTATATTATTATGTGCTATGGACGCCATAAGTGTAGCTGAAATAATAATAAAAATAAATAAATCGTTGGGCAATTTCATACAGCGCCATTTAGCTACAAAATAAGCAACAAATATGCTTGTGTTATGGTTGCTAGCTTAACGGATATACTACTTATTTACTGTTTAAACACATACGATAATGTTTTTTTTATTCATAATAAGACCGCAATCGCACCTGGTCTTAAGTGATATGCAGTCTGGGATGTCATTCTTAGTTAAAAAACCCTTTTTTGGTGCTTGAAAGACCAAAAACTAATTTATTTTATGATTCATATAGGGCCCTGACCATATGAATCACGCACAGATAAATCAGTTTTTTGCCTAAAATCGAGCAAAACTCGTCATACATACAGACTACAGTGTTGTCATTTTTCTACATGATTATATAACCCAAAAGCATCACAAGAAAGACAGATTAGATTTTTAATGCAATAATGTAATTTTATAAAGTAGGCATTGTAATCAGCATGCCACCTGAACCAAGCACAGATGAATCAAGTATTTGCCTTCGTCACACCGGGTTCTAAGCCAACCAGCTCCACGTCTGCCTTCTAGCTCATCCGTTGCAAGATGGGCTTGCCTCCACGCCAGAAACCAGACTCTCATGATTAAAACCTGACCAGTTATGGTCAAGAACAGCTCACGCCATATGAATCAGTATTTTATGCCGGACACTGCTTATTTATTTTTTTTCGAACAAACTAACTTAATTAAAATTATGACACATTTTTTTTGTAGAAGGACAACTCATTAGCTTTCGAAATAATTTTAATTTATATTGATATATCACAAGGAAAATGCTACATCAACGATTTTGTTCCGGAAAATGGCTAACGGACACACCATATGAATCAGAGAATCACACTTCAAATATTTTTATTTTGTATAAAGACGGCAATTATGTAAAAAATGTAATTTGTGCCAGATAGGGCTATAGCTAAGCTATACGAAAAAAAATATTACATGCCATTTTGTTAGTTGGTTACAGAACTATACCCAAAGACATCGAAAATTTTGCCTCCGAAGAAATACCCATTAGACAAGCTTATACCGCCCCTGTTTAAACAAGGGTGTACACAGTGTGCCCGTTCGATCTTACTTTGTTTAAGAAATCTGATCACGACGAAATTAGTTCTCAAAGATGTTGTTAGTCTTAATTAAGTTACCCAACGTTATAACGAGCAAGTTAAACAAGACTAAAATAGTTGTTCTATTTGACTTCTGTAATTGTGATGACTTTTAAATTGTTAGGTTGTGTAATTTCGTTCAATATATTTTGTCAACAACCAATTAATTTATCAAAACTCTGAGGTATACTAACTGTAAGTGGATGTTACCTAAGCGTCTACCGTGATTACATGATGTACTCGTATTTCCTTAGGACTTAATAGTTCCCTTTGTGCTCATTATGTATTGTATGTAGAACATCATAAAGCGAGGGGTGTACACAGGATCGTCTCATCGCCTCTCGCGGGAGCGATCGGGATCGCGGGGGAACTCCGAGCTAACACTTGTCTCAACTCTATCTGTGTACCTATATTCATTTAGAGGCTCCAGGGAACGCTATACTTCGTGAGGGTGTACGTACGCAAATTATGTATTATCTAAAGCTTATCAACAAACTGATTAGTTGTACACACACTCGGCACGTGTTAATGTTAAGATGCTTAAAATAGAGACGTGTAATTTTGCATTCTATACAGCTTTTGAAACCTTACGTGATTACATTAACCTATTTTAGGTGAACTTTTGGAATCTATCGTGCAAAAGATCAAATAGTCTGAGATTTAGTGAGCTATAGCGAGTAGGTTAGTTTTTGGTCCAGTTGCCAAAAAGTGGGTCGTCTCAGGTAGGACGTAAGTAGTAGTAGATAAGCTACCCTTCTCAATAACCCTAAGAAAACATGATACACTTTCTATTTCGGGATCTTGGTCGGGCTATATCCCAATCACAGTCCGAAACCATAGCAGATTCCATACAAAAGTGAAAAAAGTGCAAATAGGTATCATGATTTCAAATCCTGAGTGGTGCAGAATCACGTAATAGCATCGTAAAGTGCGAGGGTGTAGGGCCGGCTCACCTTCCCCGGGGTGCGATCGGCGGCCGAACTTGGTTGGGCCAGCCCTTCGAGGATTCGCCTCGCCCTAATTCCTGCACACTATGGCGCTATGACGTAGATAATGGCATTAATTAGATTGTCATCTGTTACACAAAATTAGAAGAGGGTTCGTTGGGCTACAAAATTTCAAGTAAAACATGGTAAAGATACTTGATATCGTTCTCACGTACATATTCGTATTATAACTAACGGACGTCCAAACTTAGTTCGTCGAGAAAAAAATTAAAATCTTTAAAAACTATGCTCTAAGTTTAAAGTTTCATTGAATGCACAAAACTAATTTATTGAAAGTAAAAATTTTTCATTTTATGCAAAGTTTTACAAAAAAACTACAAGTTTAAAGTTAACTAAGTACGAGTATCAACACAATCTTCTAAAAAAACTAGATCCATTCGCGATGACCGCTTGTATATTTAGATTAGCTCAATTTACTAACTCCAACTGGTTACTTACTCAGCGACACAATGAGGACAAAGGCACCCGCCATAAAATATTTTGTTTCATAAACAAAATGTCCACACAAACTCTATGTACAAATTGAAAACTTTCTAGTTATTGTTCATCGTAAAATTGAGACGTACTCAGTCTGAGTGTTTGAATGTACGCTCGCGCGAATTCTCCGCCTCCATTAGACTGGATTCGTTCCTTTCTCAGGAGGATATTGTCTTTAATGTAAGTAAATGTTCTTATCTCCATTCGAGAGCTGTTTTCTGTTATAAGATTTTTATCTGAGCGTCAAGGGATCTCGAGTTAAAAGCCTCGCTTTGGAATCTGCCTCGAGTTGGGAAACTCTCTTGTATTCGCCTAATGTGTTACTATTTGATACTAGGTATCCTATTAGAAACTTTATTGGTTTCATTTCGTGATTATTTGTTAATCTTTTCCTTTCTATACGACTGTGTTTACGTCGTTAGTACCAATTATCCTTATCATTTAATCAAAGGTGAAAATTGCGTCATTAGACACAAATTCACCGTATAAGTGAAAAGTACTAGCTCCTAATTGAAGATATTATTTACAATGTATGATTAGGAGGTAGTAAATACCTTCGTACATTGTAACGTATTATGAAACATAATAATTAATTAATGGTCCCGACAGAACCCATCGGCCGGGTATCGACTTAACAAGATGTTCGTTTGAACAACCCGGGCAACTATACAAAACCACTTTTCATTCAGAACTGCGGACATCGATTTTAAAGAGAGGTCCGCACTTAATAGGGTTATTCGGAGCCAATTCGAGTCCGCATATTAGTTTATCGCGCCCCTTCAAAAGGGCTAATCCTATTCAACCCTCGCAAAGCGATTCCATCGTAGCCTCAAATGCCCGCCGAATGGCGTCATCTCAACTTGCAATAAGGTTACAACTATTCCTCGGACGGTGAAAGGTCCCGTAGTGTTGTGAGCGTTCTTAGAACTGTCTTCAGAACCTTTTTATTGGATCTTGACGATCATGTTACAAGAGTCGCCTCGCGATAATAAGACTCCAAAGAAGACTTCCGAGCTCCTCGATTCGTTTTCTGTCTCGCGAATTCTCGGAATTCGAGTTGTTTTTTGCAGAAAAGGCTGAAGTGTTTCAACGCGGTAAGTCATGGTATCTATTAGGTAAATGTTTGCATATTGTATGCATTGGACGCTGCCAGTCATTGGACAAAACAACCCTTGAATTTTCTTAAAATGAATATTCCTTCAAATACCAATGAATATTCCTTAAAAAAACGCCCTTTTATCTCCATCAGTCGAAATCTCTCAGTTGTTGAAATATAAATGCTATTTTTAATTCACTAAATAACTGTCCAATAACTTTCTTATGTGTCCAATGACTGGCAGTTTACCCTTTGTCCTTGGTGGAGCTTGGAAAAATTCGTATTTTTATTTGTAAGATTCCTAATTGAAGCTTCAAGTTTTACAATATTACTTGTGGAATCTGAATTCTTCAAAAAAGTAGAGTTTCAGTAACAAAACTCGTCTTTTGTGTCCATGGAATGCTGCGCTATCAATTCCACGAAAAGAAGACTCGGAAACTCAACCCTCTACACTATCCCTCTTGTTATCTTCATTCCTTAGATCTTGTACCTCTGCAGCCCCCAACACTAGTCCCGTGTTCCTATTCAATCCGCCGTCGGATTAAAAAGAAAATCTGCGGTCGCTTATCATTCAACTCTTCGTCTTTTTTTATCGCAAGTCTAAGTTTCCTGAATTGGATCCGCGTTCGCTCTAGCCGTGAGTTTTTAATAAATGAAATTTCCTCGTAGACATTCTGTTCAAAGTTTCATTTAATAGCGCCATCTGTTTGCTTTGTTCTCGCTTGAAGCGGATTATAATAATCAATGTAAAAGTATTTGTTTATAAATAAATATTAGTTAAACGCTATCTTTGTTCAAGCAAGTTTTTGTGTTCTTTCTGTCTTTATGTCAAGACGATAAAGGATTATTACACAAATCTAAGAGAAGAAAACTTTTTTTAAATGAGATAAATGAAGACCGAATCCGGTACCTTACTAGGTACGATCAAGGTATTCACCGCGCTACTACGCCATTGGGTCTTGTCAATATTGATGCATAGCTTTATCACCATACAACCACTAATTATTGCTATTGAGTGCTCATGGCGGTATATTTGTAGAGTCATTAGCGGCTAAGCTTATGATGATGATGATGAATGTATTCAAAGATGCAGAGTGGTAGGAATGGTCTCATTATTGTTTACAGTTGCTACCTATACCAAATCACTTAACCTTTACGAAATACATACCTAGTAGGAGTATCAACAAGCTAAACAAATAATCATTACTGAACATGTCAAAATGTCAAAGGTCGTGTGTATTACCCCAAAAGGACGCGTGAAGTCCGAGTTAATTCTAGACGAACAAATCTTCGGAAGTGGTACCGCAGGCCCGGGCTAGTTGTCCATAAGTTGCGGCGCTAAGTTTTTGTTGAGTAATTAGAGCGTTAATCAAGTTGAGTGGATCGGCTTCGGTCCTAGTTCAGATACTGCTAATGCTGGCTTAAATCCGCCGTAAAGTTTCACGTTCGGCGGCCGCTGGGCGGGCGGACCGGAGCCTTGGGATCGTGTAGTCTTAAGTTTTAGAATGTTTACTTAATATTGTCATTCATATGATTATGTAGGCTTTAGGGGGCTGTTCACATCGACATGATTCAAATTCAAAATCATTTAGTTACTAGCCTTTGACTTAGTTCAACTTACTCGTGTTAAGCGCCTAGATGCTGATCTTGTAAACTGGTGAAAACTCGTCGTCTGTTATTAACAAACTTGTGTTTATCTTTCGTGATTTAAACTATAAACATTATTTATTTTGAGTTGAAGACGAAAGGGTTCAAATGTCAAATATTACTGGATATGATTAAAAATGAGTTTTAAACATTTTTTCGCAAAAACAAGTTAGTGCACATTTAAAAATAAGCGTAGTTATCAGTTCAACCACAATAATAAAGATTAGTAAATACTGACATACAAACTATACAGTGTGAGTCACGTTAAAGTGTACATATGAAAATAGATGAAACTAGACCTATTTTTATCGACAAAAAAGAGGTCAAAAAATTTTTGAGATTTTTTTTAAATTTTTTATAGAATTTTTTTTCTTCAAATTACTTATTGTAAAGAAAACGTAATAACTTTTAAACTAAGCGGTATATCCTGATAAAATAAAAACAGTAATAATGCTAAATAACAGGCGATACTAAAAAAATACATAAAATACACAAAAAATGCCAAAAAATAATAAAAAATGATACTTTTTGAAAAAAATCTGCTTAAAAATTCGTGTTTTTTTGGTTATTTTATAAATTTCTCCAAAAAAATGCCCCTATAACCGGTGGTTTTTATTACTTTGTATTATTTTCTATCGTATTATCTTTGTAAAACCAAAAATCGCATGTCTCTATCCCTATCACAACATTTGCAATGATCGTTTGAACTAAGCCTCTCCGGGCGCGCCATTCAACGCTTCGTTAACAACAAAACTGAAAATGGCTCTAGATTTGTAATTTTGATAAAGACAAGTTAGATTTCAAATAAAAACAAAAGATTTCGAAGTAAAATAAGCATTTTAGTTAAAATTAAAATTGTCTCTACCTGTAGCGGAGAATAATGTTGTGGCAGGCCTTTGTTCAAACGATCATAGCAAATGTTGTGATAGGGATAGAGACATGCGATTTTTTGTTTTAAAAAGATAATACGATAGAAAATAATACAAAGTAATAAAAACCACCGGTTATAGGGGCATTTTTTGGAGAAATTTATCAAATAACCAAAAAAACACGAATTTTTAAGCAGATTTTTTTCAAAAAGTATCATTTTTTATTATTTGTTGGCCTTTTTTGTGTATTTTATGTATTTTTTTAGTATCGCCTGTTATTTAGCATTATTACTGTTTTTATTTTATCAGGATATACCGCTTAGTTTAAAAGTTATTACGTTTTCTTTACAATAAGTAATTTGAAGAAAAAAAATTCTATAAAAAATTAAAAAAAAATCTCAAAAAATTTTTGACCTCTTTTTTGTCGATAAAAATAGGTCTAGTTTAATCTATTTTCATATGTACACTTTAACGTGACTCACACTGTATAATAAGATATTGTAAAGTAATGAGGAAATTATTGTTAATAAGTTATATGTGATCTATAAGTCGTGTAATCTTATGTACCTATCCCTCTTAAGTAGTATTCAATCATTCATAAGAAAAACGCGATACGCGTCGATAAAGAAAACGATACTAAAATATTTTGGCTTAACAAAAGTCCTGAAAAGTTCCTGAAAATGTTTACATGTCACAAAATCACTATATTTTTTATTAAACCAATAAAATCCGGGGCTTACAACATAAACATTCCTTACAAATACCTTACCTCGTAACTAAACACTGTTTCACACTTTTCAATTTTCCGTTTGGCGTAAGTTTCTGTCATAAATACAACTGAAAACTTTTTTTTCACAGTTACCTTGTTTTGATTCACACGCAACTGACACTGGCGTTAGCGCGAGGCGCGTGTCGCCGGCGCATCGCATCCGTCCACATGGACACGGCACTCACTGCGGTACACTCGCGCAGGCTTCGCGGGCATGCCGACACGTGCGATCGCCGCGGCGGCCCGGGCACACTGCCGCCGCCGCCGCTGCCCCGGCGCGCGCAGCCCCCGCCCGCCCCCGCCAGCCCCCGCCCGCCCCGCTGCGCGCGCCGCCCAACGATCGCCCGAGCCTCCGATTTTTACATCTGCACCGTTGTGACATTGAAATTCAATTTTCGATTGAGCGGCCTTCGGCACGGGGCGAGCACTGAATGCGTCCAGTTCCGGGATCACGTTCCGGTTGCGTATTTGAATAACGAGCCGGAATCCTCCCGGATTACCCGGGTCCGTGCCGGCGCGTAGGGCGAGAAACCGCCGGTGCACTTTTTCGCTAAAATTCATCTCAAACGCTGATACAGAATCTTGCAACGAGGAAAATGAAATATTTTCATTTTTAGTAAATAAATCGCTGTACTGTCAGGAAATATGTTCAGCGGAACGAAATTGAAAGCGAGCTGCGAAGCCGCGGTCGGGCGCGAGTTGGCGCCCAACGCGGTGGGTAATCCGCGGAGTCTGCGGTTCCGTACTCACAAATGGGTACGCTTCGGAATTTAATTCCGCGCGTTTCTTTTACGCTATTGGATATTGTAAGGATTTGCGGATTCCATTTATCGTCGGCGACGCACGACGCATTTTTTGCAGTTATACGCGGAGACGGCTCGGCGCCTGAGAGATTGCCCTGAATCCGCGCTGCGTCTGCGGCCGGCCCTCAGCCCTCGCCGGGGGCTCCGGAGTGCTTTCAATTCAGCCCCATTGTTACGTAATTGGTGGTACAATGAAGTCCATACATTTCAGTGTTATTATTTTCGCTTTCAGGTGAAGAACGGATGGAGGGGCACGATAGCTATTAACGAGCGATTGTGTATTTTCGAATGAAAACACAAACCTCTCGAGAGCTTTTGACGAAGGTTGAAGTAGTGAATGAAGATTTATTTAAAATTGAAATAGCGTAAAAATACATCCGAAAGCGAGGGCTCCTTAAAATACATCGTCTGTACGAAACTTTAGAGTCACATAATGCTTGAGCTTCGACACAGCGTTCGAAAGGTTTTTTAAGTGAATTAAAACTTCGGAAAGGTCAATGATGATAAGATGTCGGAATTCCAAGGGGCTTTTTGTGAATTTGTTCGCGTAGCGTGGATGAAATCTTGCGGAAGCCGGTACATGGTCAGAATTGAATACGCGCGTACGTCGTTAGGGCGCGCGTGAATGTTTGATGAACGCGGAGCAGCGCGTGTCTGAAGCGCGCTACTTTTATTCTGAGTTAAAAAATAAATTATGGAGCTTGGAAGTGTATTTGATATGCTGAGAGTTTACTGCTTAATGTCTAAACAATACGTTAGGTGAAGTTTAACCCTTACGGTTGGTACTTAAGTATAAAATTGAAAACTGAGAAGAACTAAGATTTTCCTGCGAACTCTAAAGCATAGAGTAGAAATTGCCGTCGACGGGAAGCCTGGCTTTATAATTATAATTATGTTTTACAAAACACGTACAATTTTGTACGTTACCTATGAAAAGTAAATGTATTTACAAAAAAGAAGAAATTTCCTCATGTATTCGTTGTTTGGTGTGCTCTGCGTAGTAACTAAATTGCGTTGTTTAAAATAGCCAAGAGGATGTCCATGAATGTTTTGAGGCAAGCCAGCTTTTGCAAACTTAGAGAAGAATTTAGTACGTTGACAATTACCTACTAGTCCACTGGCTAAGACCAACTTAGCTTCAACATAAATTAACGTCGAACACCCGTGCCGTCTTCGGATCGGCGCTTCTTCAGCTCCATCCTTAATTTCCAAGTTAGGTATTTAAACTTCACAAATTCTATTTAAAACTTAGCGCCGAAACCGAATTCCCTTCAGGAGTCGGTGGGATAAATAAACAGTCTAGCGTCACGTAGGATTAGCCGTCCCGGGGGCTCATATCGGGATTAACCGGAGAGGACGTTTGCGCTTAACGGAGCGTTTGCGATTTTTAGGGTTCCCTGATTGACGAATATTACTTACTAAAAGATGATAAATAATTGCTTTGTCTCTGATTATGTACCATGTTTCTGGTTGCTGAGAAAATTATCGCTAAAGCAAAAGCATTCATGATTTGATTTGATAAAACGTCGGAAATCTTCCCTTTATTATGTTTGTAATTTCAAGAATTATCGACATCATTCAAAGTATTTTGTGTCCAGCGATATGGAACCAAAGTGTAATGAGATCGCAGACCTAAGTAGTTTGAAACTTCTTTTGATCCACTTATCAGCTGCTTTTCATGGGTGAAAAAATACGTTCTATTCTTGAAAAATCATTCTGCGTTTTTTATGTCGAGAAAATATTTTCTCAGAGAAAAGCTGTTTAAAGCCAGACCAGATAAGGTGGTGATCTCTTAACGCGTAATTTTGATTAATTTGCGAGTTGGAAGTTCGCTCTTGTCCGGTTTTATCGGAAGCGCGATCCCCGGGGACGGTGCCGGTTCAAAAAACAATCCGACCCGGCACCCGTAAGTTGGAGTCGCGCTGCGAGGAAATCAGGCCTTCGCAACTTTTTGTTTTATTGACCAATTTGTAGCCGTGAGCCTTTAATTGAGTGTTCTTTTAGTGGGTGCTATGACACTTATTGCTTTGACATCTGTATTTTGACCAGTCAAGAGCGTTTAACAATCTCTACATTAACACTAGAAAGGCCGCCGTCCCATTTTTGTCCCACTCGCGAGTTTGATCGTCTCTTACTTTTTTATTTTTCAACGAAAGTCCATGAAACTTTTTGACTTTTCCTGATTTATTGAATTTTATCATTTTTTAATGTTTTTGATAATATAACATTATTAGAAAAAAAATTAAAATCGGTTTTACCTAGAAGCGCCACTGGGTCATTTTTGTCCCACCTTGGTATTTGCAACAATAATTCGACGAAGAGTCCTTGTTTCGAGGAAATACGAGAATGGGAAGGTGAAAAACGTTTAGGTGACTCGTCACAATGCAGAAATGTAAATATATTGTACTAGTTTTTGCCTGTGACTTCACCTAGTGAGAAATTAAGTTTATCATAGAAATACCTAATTTCTTGACACTTATCGTTGTTATTTGACCAAATAACTGAATATTATTGTTAATTATAGACTATATTATGTTATTCTGAAATATTAACAATAAAACTGCAAAGATTTATTAAGATCGGCTTAGTATTTTTTGCGTAAAAGAGTGAAAAAACAACAATCGATCTAACCATGAATCCACACTCACTTAGTTCAAGTTCAAGGCTTATATCCACCCATTCATTCTTCCTATCCGTTCATCGGTTCATCCATCCATCAATTCATCAATCTTTATTAACTTTTACATTTATAATATTAGTAGGAAGGTGACTTCAAGACATGGGCCAGTTCATACATTGTATGATTTGATACGTTTTTAAAATGTGTGACTTATAATATTTTTAAATTAAACGTACATACTTTTCATTGTAACTGATAAAAAACTTCACTGTGTGTGTACGGATAACAGAAAAATAACCATACCTATAGAAGTTCCTAAACACATAGTAGACCAGAGAGACAAAAAACCACACAAAAAAACTTTGTGCAAAATGTGCACTATTATTTGTAAGATATTTATTATTTCTTCAAAAAGAATAATTAATAGTTAAATTAGTAATTTCATAATTTTAATACAGTACAACACCATGTAATATGTGACTATTATTATATGAAACCAAAAATATCTGTCTTTTAATAATTCAAAATTAAAATTGAATAAATTTATATTTTTAAAGAAATAAGTACATATTGATTTAACTGTATAGATAAACCATTTTTTAAGGATACTACAAATAGTTTTAACCATAATGTTCATGCCTGAAACTAAAAAATGTTACAAAATATATGCTGGGACAAAATTGACCCAGCGGCGCTTTTAGGGGGGTCGTAATCTTCGGCACTTCTAGTGTTAAAAGATTTTTTTTAAAGTACAGAATGAAAAATGCAACAAATCTTTTATGTTTTTGTTGAGACCAACACACTGAATTAAAAATATCAAATGTGTACGGGCAAGCACGTAAACACGGACAAAACGCAACAAAAGCAACGACAATTTTAGGCTACTGCTTATCAAGGTTACCTATGAGTAACTTATTCATGAAAATACCTTTTATTTTGAATATCTTAATGCCAGGACAACAAGACAAACAGCAACGCGACTGTCGCTGTGGACAGTATAATGGTCAAGTGCGACTACGAGTAGTGTCATTCTACAGAGTGGAGTTGTTACATAGAGTGTCTCTACACTCTACTACAGCATATGTACTTAGTTAACACTTTACCCTCTGAGACTATTACATGAACCAAGTGTAGCAACAAGTAATGGCGAAAACTCCATAAAGAATTCTAGATTCTAGACTAAAGCAAGAGTACCATTGACTCAAGAAGACAGCATACTTACAGTAATCCTAATTCCCTAACAAGATATTTCCCCAAAGGTGCGCAGTTCTAATCTGTAGTACACTACTCAAGGCTAACATCCAAGGCAGGGAGCAGCGGAATTAGATCATTAAATATCTAGGAACACTGCGACTATTAATTACGTAATCTAGAAGTACTAAGTGTACAAATGTATAAAGTATCGCCAACAAACATCATCTCTAAAACAAACCGGTAAAAATATACGATTTCGATCAATGAAATCCATTTTGGAATCCAACTAAAACGACAAGGACAAAATTTTGTCTTATTTTCCGTGAAATCACAGAGGTATTTACCTAAGAGGTAAGTACATCAACCAATGAATGAACCACCAAAGAATGATACTGTGCTACAACACCAAGCGCCAATCTTTTACAAAGAGCTATTTTTGCCATGCCTTTAGTAGAAAATAAATTCTTAATTACTTATGTTTGATAGAGTTACGGGACTATTCCCACCTCTCCAAAATCCATCTCCAGGATTTACAGCTTAACCGCCAGTAAAAACTCAACTAGTGAAGGTCAATGTTTGAAGAGTTAGTTAAAAAGTTTTAACCTTTATTAATCCGACTTGTGTTAAGAAGAAGAAATCGGTAGTTTCGAGTCGTAATACTCGTAGCACCGAGCCAGCTAGATCTATAATAGTAATCACACCCAGGCGGGCTTTAATAACGCAAATGCGTCTAAGGGCCGTAACTTTGGAGCCAACCGGGATTTTAATTGGCATAGTTAATTAAACATTAGCCTTCCACGCCAGGAACAATGCCTGCTCACTAGTGGTGTAACAATTTGCTGGGAATCGATTTAGTTTGGCCAAAGTTCGTTTTAGGATCAAACATCCGACATAAAATGACAACATGTTCCAGTGGTTGTACTATGATTGATGATAATAATTCACCATGTAATTTTAATTATATCTACCAACATTTATTAAATACGCGAACATGTCGCTCAAAAATAATCTCATTAGATTGACTTAAATTGAGACATTGAAAGCCATTAAAGTCTTAAATGCCCGGCTTTTCAATAATTTGACTCAACGATATCAATTCTATTGACTTTGTACTAACAATAACACAAAATATACTACGAACAACAATACGAACTTCATTCAAAGTCACTTTGCCTACGCAAAAGAACATAATATTTAGAAACATACCAAATAATAATAAAGTTTGTTATTTACAACATACTTAATAAACAACTTAGTAATTAGTATTGTTCTGGGCGTAATCATTTATGTAATGCTCGAGTTTGATTAGCAGCCCATCGCTAAGTGAGCCGTCATTGGGCGAGACCGACCGTATGAATGAGTAAACGCCAAACCAATTACTCGGAGACTAGCCACGAACTTAAATTAACCGGATCGAACTAGAGCACAGTGGGCCTCGAACTAGATGCATGGAAACGCACCAAAGTTTCTCAGTTGAGTTTAATGTAATATTATTTTTTGAATTCTGTACGAGTATAGTAAGAAGTAGATTTTATACTCATAAAAGCTGATTTCGCGTCTTATAGTTGATTAATAAAGTTGAAAAGAAGAAGAAGTTGAATAATATAAGATTATTACATAATGATAAACAAGAAGCTTATATTTAGCAGCTAAAAATAAGCAAATAGCACTTATTTTACGTAGATTGATATTGGTTGATAAAGAAAAGAGACTTATCTAAAACTAAAAAAAAAAGATTTCAGCAATATTTTGTCCATACTGTAGAGGGATACAGCCCACTGTGCGTCTAGCTACATCCGGCGCGCTCTGGAAGGAACTGGGTGAAACTCGACAGGGTTAAGTTTACAACTATGACATCAAGTGACGCGGGAACTCGATAAGTGAGGATTGTTTTAATGAAATTTCAACTAAATAGGACTAGCTGGGCCGCGCACTTGTAAGGAGAATTCACGTCAAAAACAGGAGAAATGTTTGATTAAACTTGGATTGGCAAATTATATTCTTTGGTTGCTGTCATAATTTCATTGCTCATGATGAGGAAATGAAAGAATAAATTTAATGCTCACCACATTTTTTGCACGTGTAAGCCGGTTTCCAATCGTGAATAGATGGCTCAAAGAAAATGAGAAAACAATTTTATTTATAGAGAAACCTACAGCTAAATAATGGATTGAATGAACGTGGATTGGACACACCTACTTCTCATGATTTTTTGCAAACCCAGATAATTGTTTTAGGGACATAAGACGTAGGTACCTACAATTTCCTAAATTTTTCCTAGATGGACATCAATGATGAAAATATAGCATCTTTCTAATCCTACAAAACTGTAACGGTTCAAAAACCTTTGCGGGGCATACAAATCCGCGAATAATTTTTGGTCCGCGAAGGATAAGAGATCCTAAGAGAACGAAGTTCGCACGAGCCCCAACTGAAAATGCACGCTTTTTTCCATCGAATGTTAGTGTTGGACAACAGTGGAGTTCTATAGTGTCACAAAGACTGAAGTCTAACGAGGCGAGATTTGTTCACATGCAGTGCAAAAACAAATTTAAGCAATTTTAACAGGCATTCCTCGATCCTGCAGCAAGCGCGCCGAAATGCGACACAAGCCTCGGTCACGAGTGACGTGGTTTAAATTCAATTGCAAAGGCTCCGACCGTCCGTCGCTCCTATTGCTGTTCTCACATCGCGTCGCGGCGCTCATCCACACGCAATGCCTGCCCAGTCTAATGGGACTTGCGTTAAAAATATATCATTTGCATTTTGTGGGTACAATAAAGGGAAACAAATGCTGCATTGTCATGGGTTTTAGTTTTCTCTTTTTTGTTTCAGTTTGTTTATTGAAAGAGAGTCTAAGATAGGTAATAAGTATTCAGAATCATTTTGGAAAAAAATTGGCGACAAACTCGCTGGGTCTGCGGGGATTTTAACCACTAGAAAATGCAGAAGACGATCTACGAGTATGTTTCGACACAGTAAGACACAATTTTCCTTTCTGTTACAATGGATACGATAGCATCACACGATAATACGGGCCACTTTTAACCCTTAAAGCGTGTCTAACGACATAAACAAGGATTATGTGTACGGATACAAATTGGCCCTTTGAGGAGAGCTGCTTCACAAGACGCGATTCAGTGAAAATAAAGTAGCCGGGTAATTTAATATCCTTGAAGGTCGGCCGGTTCATTCCAGACAGTTTCATTAAATGTCGCCCTGTATGAAATTGATAATAACTCTACGTCTGGATAAAGTGCCTTCGCGGTCTATTCTCTAGTGGTGGGAGAATTGGACGCTGTCACTCTAGAGGTTTGAGGGACACACAAATTGAAATCACTTTGTGGAATTATATTTTGGTTAGGACGTGACGACCAAGTTATCTTTAATAAGTGCCTAAATACGTACAATTAAAAGGATCAACACATGGAAATAAATTAATACCTAATTATCACTTGAGTCGGGAAATGATTGTAACAACGTAGAATCAAAGAGTTTTTCATGTTTAAAATGACACGATAACGTTTGTCAGTGATAAATATCCAATCAATTGGCTAATTTTAGTTATAATGGGATCAGTCTACTAATAGCTCCATGGATTGCTCGGTGTGCCATATTGGCGGGATGTCATAACTGACACAAGCGCCCCTCAAATTGCAATTTAATTAACTATGTAAAAGCACCTTTGCTCGCATTAATAATCCGCTCACAATCTTGACAACATCGAACCACAAACTAAAGCTGCGGGCCCTACGACCGGTTTATCAATATCAATTAACTAAGAATCAAGACTAATTACGACTTTAACAACGCGTTAACTTCAGGTTACGGCCGGTATTATTTATTGCGTGTTAACAACTGGGGTCGTTTATGGGACGATGGATCGGCCGTCAGTTGGCGAGTAAGAGTATCCCCGCGGGACACATTTGGGATAATGCAACGGGATACTATGGGGCAATCCCGCATCTGCATCGATGGCGCGGGGCAAATAAATAGTGTTTACGTCCGTTTGGGGCGATCACAACGATCCGCATTCGCACCTCGTCCGCGCGAGATTAGCCGAGGGAATTGAAGAAAAAAATATAATGTATAATGCAATGTTGCAGTTCATGTACAAACTTTGCCAGTTACAGAAATTACTTTAAGGCTGGGTTGCACCACCTTTTTTAACATTGACAAACGTCAAAAATCTGTCAAACTCTATACAAAAAACACCGGTTATCGTAATAGTTACGGTCAAAGTTAGGTGGTGCAACACAGCCTAATTATTTTTTCTATAGGTAAGCATGAATAAAATTTTCTAGTAAATTATTATTTTTAGAGAGTAAGAAAATTGTTCCTATAACAATACTGTGTGCATGGAAAACTAGCTGGTTGTTTACATAAATTCCAAACCTTTTATATTAACTAGTGCCAACTAATAATTTATCAATGACTAGCGGCCGCCCGCGACTTCGTACGCGTGAATCCCGTTTTTCCCGCTAATTCCCGTTCCCGTGGGAATTCCGGAAATTCCTTTCTTAGTGCACCTCTACGGTACCTAAGATACGTCCCTTCCAAATTTCAAGTGCCTACGTTTAGCCGTTTAGGCTGTGCGTTGATCTGTCAGTCAGTTTCTCCTTTTATATATTTAGATTGTCTTCTTCCAGGGTTTCTGGACAAAACGACGATGTTAATAACAAGCAAATTGCTTTAAAAAACACATTTTTGTAATTCTCCCATTATTTCCAACGTGTATAAATGCCCTATTGTGCCACGTCCACATACACCAGCAGACCTAATTACCAATCAGAACGGCTATTAGTGGACCAGTTCGTTTCACCGCTGCCTACGTAACGCCAGTGGCGCCCTCCCTTGGGGCTTGTCAGGGACGGAGGGAGAGGGCACGGGGTGTACCTGGATAGGGACACGTTAAGATCTCTTTAAATTACATTTTTTACACAACCCTCCGCCCTTGGTTTAAAAATAAAACAGACTTAAGAGTGAATTTTGAGTGAATTTTTTCACTTTATAAAATACTCGTTTTAGCTTCGATGGCGGGAAATCTTCTAGCCGTAAGAAGGTCGATCTCACATTATTTTTATGAGAACACATTACAATGTAAAACAACGCAACATTCGATTTTGATCGTAGTAGTGCTTTCAAGTACTAATTAATTTAAATGTTTTAGTGAATAAATACAAATTAATTTGCTGTAATTCATTATTTTATTTAAAAACTCATTTACAAAACTAACAATTTAAATCACTTTTCTGCAAATAGCTTGGATTTGCTCCTCACATTTAAATACTTTAACCTCCTGCGTACATTTGTCCTACACACAGTACATAAAAAATAAAAAAATCTGTTGGCTTCATTTTACTAGAAAACACTAAACTATGTAACTTTTAATGTTACTTGGCAACACTAATCTATGGTAAAAAATGAAAACGTCACTATTATCTATAATTTGGTCTAAAATGGCGTCCAGAGATAAATCTGTGACTTTGATTCCTCGCAAAGGTAAATAAATCTTTATGCATCTATAGAAATAATAAGTAAATATGTGTTAGTTTGTGATAAATAATATATTAGTTGTATAAAATAAAGATTTAAAGTTCTATTTTGTTGAAGAAATAAATACTGTGGTCCTACCCTCAATTTCATTTTTTATGTCCTTTGCAAAGTACAATAGCATGTAATTAATACTAAAATTCTAGAGTTCTGATGTTCTATGTAAAGTACATATGCGTAAATTTAAGTTTTTTACAGCGGTTAAAAAAAGATATCATTGCAGATATCTTGATGACTCCAAATCGGACTTTTCTGGTGATGATTCCGATGAAAATCCTGAGTTATTCCCACCAAAATTCCAACAAAGAACAAATGACCATCGTATCAGAGAATCTAGTAGCTCGGATGAGGGAGAGATAGCTTTGATCACTCCTGTGGATTCTCAAACATCTTATGCATCATCAGATTCCTCATATCTACCACCAATAAAAGGACGACTTAGTATTGCATCGCGGGAGCGGGGATATTCGCGTGGCTTTAGTCGTGGCCGTACCGAGGTGTTGGTTCGCCATCGGTATCTACGCCAGATAGCTATGCAAAACAATGCTAACACTCAAAATAGATGGCCAAATGACATCTTAAAAACAGAAAATTAAAACAATGATGCAACCTGCTTATTTTCCAGAACATAGTGTAAAACAATCGCGCTGCAGAAGCATTGGTTGTAATGAAAAAACTACAGTTCTCTGCAAAAAATGTGGGATCTACCTGTGTTTCACTCCTAATCCCAACTTTTTCACCAATTTCCATGTAGAATTCATAAATATGAGTCTTAAAAACTAACTATTATGAAGAACTGACTGATCTCTAATGTTTCTAATGTTTAATTATAGTGATTTTGTAAGAGAAAGTTAAATTTTGAGAATTATGTTGATTAAAATTTGAATTTCGTTAATTTTGATAAAGAACAATAAAAATAAATATTATACATCTAAAATTATGTTTGAAATAACCTATTATTTGTAGTATATTCTAGATTAACCCGCAAAAAATGGCTATGTCCTTTACAAATGACATGTTGATTAAATACCGTTGTCCTTTATAAAGGACATAGTGAAACACAAGATTTTCCAATTTGATAAATTTTTTTCTATTTTTTTTATACTAACTTACCATAATGTAGTGCACTACAAAAATTTCATAACGGAACTCCAAAAAAAGTATGTCTGGTACTCAGGAGGTTAAGCAGTCTAAAAACTTTCAAAATGTATTTAAACTTTTAAATAAATAAGCGCACGATTAGGCAGGATTAGTGATTAATTTGTTCAGTAGGTATTCTACTCGTACTAGGGGCAATTGGAGGGTAATAAAAATATTTCTAACAAGGCGCCTTGTTAGAAGTTGCGGAGTTTAAAAACAATTTGCATAAACGATTTGCTTAATATCATTTGGAATTAGGCTAACAGCATTTAAAGCTAAGTTATTGGAAGGGACAGAATTTCTTTTAAGGTTTCGCTTGCTTCTTCAAAGGCAGATTTTTTATGGACAAATAATTTATTATGAGTGATATTAAAATAATTAAAAAATAATGAATTTCGTTTTGCTTTAATCATTTTTTCAGTCACTAATATCTCTAGTATCTATCAAAAATCAATCATTAATCAAAATACCAAATAAAAAATCAAAGCGTGTTTTTCTATTTCTATTCATTGTATATGTTATTTGTGGAACTGGCCAGATTTGTAACAGCTTAACAACATGGTAAGAGGATTCTGAAACATTGATGTTATTTAACACTAGCGTACCTACTCGTATACAACACGCACGTAGTACTAACCAGGGTTGTTATGGATATCCGTAACCGTAACCGATTTAAAAGTTTCGGATAGTTTCGGATGTAGGCAGTTTAAAAATTGTTTTACATAGCATTCTATGTAAAGGCATAACAGCCTGATTTACCTTTATAATGCTATTTAGTATCAATTTTTTTTATTACTTTTTATTCGATGTAAAGTGTGCGGCCATGAATGAACCGTTTTTTTTATGTGACAACTATTGGACAACTATTGCGAATTGCGTTTTAAAGCACAGATATCCGTAACCGTAGCCGAAACTTTCGGGTATCCGAAATAAAAAAATATCCGTAACCGAAACCGTTATAATAATATTCCTATATCCGTAACCGTAGGTAGGTACCTAACCATAACCGAAACTACATAATCCATAACATCCCTAGTAGGTACTAACTCCATTTTTGGGAAATATTTCATGCAAAACCTTTTTACAGATTATAAAAGTATAAAAAAATCGAGTGTATCTAGTCGTCTGCAAAACACAATGTTCGAATTTTCCACCGTTTTAACTTTTAATTCTTTTCCCGTATAAATTGTAAGCACTCAGAAAAATGAATATTGAATACAAAGCTATCAGCTCGCCATCGAAGATAACTAGAATTGGACTGTTATGAATGCATCGACATGAATCGGGTCGGCCGGCGAAAATCGATTGACCTCGGAATGATTGTGTGATCATTGACATTTTATTAAATGTATAAAACAGCATTTTTCAATATCGTTTTGTGTCGTTTATAATGAAATCAGAAAATAAAGTTGAGTAAGTACATTTCAAAAGGGAAATAATTTGTGGGAATTAATTTATTAATGCTCTCATAAATATGTATACGTATGAAAGTATAGTTATTCGATAGACTTTTTTGCAAATACTGATAAAATGAACGTTAAGCATACCCATTACGTATCACATTCTGTTGTATTTTCGTTTACAGTTTTTAACATTTTCCTTTGTAGTTTTGTACAGTATATTGACTTTGTTACTCGTAAGTCTTAACAACAGCGAAATCTAAGTGGTCTCTAGCTCACAAAATTCACACAATAAAATTCTTAGAAGTTGTGAAGATAAATAGTTTTCAGTCATAAAAACTTTTCTGTTCGTAAATAGCTGTCTCTAAGTATATTCCTGTACCCCGAGCGGGATGCAGCAGTGCAGTCCCGAGCTCTGAAATGAATACATTTTTTGACATTCCGCTCCGACTGTAATAAATCTTACTGCCGAGTAGAGGAAGCCACGTGGGGCGCGACGTCACGGGGAGCTTATTTATACTAATCAAGCTCGGCGCGCGCACAAATTGAGTTGTCGCGATCCATCGCGCACCTCGCTCTGACACACGGGAGATAAATTTGGAAAACATACTACACGAGTATTAGTAATCTAGTATAGGTATCAAGTCGATTTTGTACTTTGAGGGTTGAGACACAAATTTTAACTTTGAAATAATAAATTAGTACAAATTTTCTCTATAATTTTATACCTGTTCTGATATGATTTGCATATCAGACTGCCCTATTATAATCGGCCTATGTACCATTCATAAATAGATCTATTTTGTGAATTTGCAAGATTGTATTTGAGGCTAGAGGACGGAAATAATAATATCACAGAATAATAATAAGTACTACGTCCAAGCTAATATTATAAATGTATTTCTAATAACTTTTGTTTGTATTTATGGGTTCTTTATTTATTGAAAGAAATGGATAGCTCTTAAATTACGTATGGATACCATAGACTACAAACAACTTAACACCAAATTAATATTAACTCACTACACAAGCACAGAAACGAATAAACTTCAATTTTGCCCTGTCATCCAAACTCTACACCCGTGTGTATTGCCCTCTCAGCCTGCCCTCGGCAAGCCCGGAGGGAACGCGTCCCGTGATTAGGAGCAACTCCTGAGATGCAGCGAGGACAAAAAGCAACGCTTTGACTGCTAACTACACAATTTGTGCTCTAACCTTACGTCTGGAGTTCGCGTCAAGACGTTGGAGCACTGCGCTCGGTTTGCGGCTTGGACTTGAGGTAAGGTCATCGCTCACAGCTCGCACAATAAGACTATGCACGGTTTTTTGATTCGCACATTTCAGCAGCCTTGGCATTATCAAATCAATCGGTGCTTTTCGTTAACAAAATTTTCAAAAGATACCTAAGATATAGACGTTAGAGATCTCATGACGTCATTGGTCATGTTAGAACGACACGCAGTCTCATCCAAGTTACTATGGGCGGGTGACATATTTTGACGTCACGCTTACCTATTTCCATACAAAGTTTTAACACTTTTTTGTTTCCATTCCGATTTCAGAAATTCTATGATTTAACTAGTGTTTCGTTCGTTCGTTCGTTTCAGCCGAAAGACGTCCACTGCTGGACAAAGGCCTCCCCCAAGGATTTCCACAAAGACCGGTCCTGCGCCGCTTGCATCCAGGTACTTCCCTAAAACTAGTGTTTATTTAAACATAATTTATTAAGTTATAAAATCGATGCATTTTCCCTATTTTGAAGATGGGCTTAAAAATACGAGGACGTTTTAGATGAAATCAATTTTGAAGCATACCTATTCACGTAGATTTTTACAAACATGAAAATGTTTTTATTTGTTGCTGACTTTTATGTCAGACTTTTTATTTGTCAATCAAACAACAAACGAGCGGTGTTTTGATGGAGTTAAAAGGATAGACTCACTACTTGTTATTGTCAATCGTGGTAATGAGTTGTATTATTACGTCACAAAATATCTTTATCTAAAATTATTACTGTATTGTGGCAAAATCACCGAAAACTTTTTCAACCGTAAATCCTGCGTTTATGTTTCGACTTTCAGTTATGACGTAATAACGTTGTTACAGCGTGTGAGAAGACAAGGCTTGTGAGGCTACAATCCGCTTATGTCGTTTGCATGTAGAAGACGTTTTTAAATTTGTTTTTATAGCTTTTTAAAGACATTAACTCCATGAGACGCGCTAAATTGCTAAAATCAAGTGGCAGTGGGCGGGGCACATAGCTCGCAGAGCTGATGGACCAGCGGCCATCAAATCTGCGAGCACTTAAGAGCGACCACGAGCCGGAAGACGTAGCACAGTACGGCAGGCCCCCCACTAGGTGGACCGACGATCTACAGAAGTGAACGTCGCGTGAGGTGCCTGTATGCGGGCGCGCAAGACCGGTCTTTGTGGAATCCATGGAGGAGGCCTTTCGACGTTATTCGGCTGAAACGAACGAACGAACGAAGATTTAGTACGATTTCCTACTGATACCTATTGATCGAGAAAGTAGAACCACAAATGATGCCAATGGGTCGAAGATATTCGCGAGGCAGGTAGGTATTACATTAATCTTTACTAAGGCTTGTTTGTTTCCCGCAATTTAGCTCAAAGCTAAGTTGAGATGGGCTGAATATCGGGAATAGTCTAAGCTGAGCTTATAAATCGATTGGAACAAACAAATAAACTCCTAACTAACTTACACTTTGATGCAACTATAACTGCTACTAACTTTCTTCCGATTTTAATCACTTTACGTCCAATAAGTCCAGTTCCTCGACATTTGTTCTACACCTTGAGACAACATTTTCTATTGTCTTGTTCAAAGACAAACATCGGCGACAATATTTGCCATTAATCCTACCGAACTGACCTGGGATGAAGTCCCGAGAGAAAAATAGAGGTGTGTCCTCAAAGATAGCGGCCGATACGACAAAAAAAATTAAGCATTTATTTAAGGATCAAGTGGTACGTCATAAAAAATAAATTGTATAGTATAAGTCGCGCCACATTTCATTATGTTATTTCTGTCTCTTCAAAAATGTCAGCTATTTTCGAAGCTCCTCCAGTGCCATAACTACAATTAAAAGGTTGCAATACTGTATGATCGGAATCCGGCACAGCTAGCGGCCCAATCATAGAGTAATCCCACCATCGCAGACGGCAGACGAGGCGAACTGGCGCGGATTATGCGCTTAGTTTTAACGTTACGAGAAGGTTAGTGATGTACCTGAATGCTGAAATGAGGCTTATGCCTGTTTTCACCATCAATCCCTAATTTTTAAGTGACCCCTATGAAAACTAATCGCGCTAGGAACACTATCTGTGGTCGCGATCCTCATCAGTGAGGGACCGAGGAAGAAGATGAAAACAAAATTCCTGTTGTGTGTTACCATAGGAGTCACTTAAAAAATAGGGACTGATGGTGAAAACGGGCGTTATTCTTATATTTTAATAACTCAAGTGTGTAAGAAACGATTTGTATTAATTTTGGTAGGCAATTGATAACTGTAATGGGCTTAGTTATGAAATCGAAAGTTTCTTATAGTGCTACATTTTTATTCATATTATTTTAGTTTATTGAAGTGAAAGTAAAGGCTTTGTAGTAAGTAACTTGTAAACAAAACAAGTAATATGTTTAACACCACCAAAAACGGGTGGTTTGATGTCAGGAAGGGGTAAAAATATTTTAGATGGCTTATTATTTTCTCCAAAGTTCCCTTCGTACCCTTAGCTATGGGCTTGTAATTTTTTGTAAATTGAAAGCCGAAAGCCCGTACCCTCCGTCTCTATTTAAAACTGGTCGCAAAAGACCTCTTTGATCGGTTCGGTCGTAATACTGAGGGATATGATTGGAATCACAGTTCTGCCGCAGTAGAAACGAGTTAAGTAGCCTTGGTTTACAAAATGTAATAGCTAGTTCCAAGTAATTTATCTATAATAAATAGTACAGTCGCGGAATGAAAAGGTTCGTCAGTTTTCAAATTGATTCCTTCAACGAATCGCGAGCACATATTACCTTTTGAAACTATGTTACAGAATAATCTCGAGTTAGAGAAACTAATCTTTAACTGTTCGTCAGTAAAGTTCAAAATTATTCAGATCAAAGTTGTTTGATGATTTATCTTGTCAAGAAGATTATGATTGATAAACTAAAACCTTCTTGTTGGTTCAACCTGCCATTATTATTTCTTTTAAATAAAAAAAAAACTCTTGTCAATTGGTCAATGTCATCATTGCGTTGCACTGATGGGATAGAAAAATAAACAAGCAAAACCTTATTAGTTAGCAAACGTCCTATTTATTTAAATGTTAGCAGCATTGTTTCTTGCACTGTTATGTTGGCAGGTTTGACTCTTACAGTACCTAGTGCAAGCGAAAACCGACACTAAGGTGACGAACCTTTTCATTCCGCGACTGTACATACGATACAAAACATACAAAAGGAAAAAAATCAGTCTTATTAGATGTAGAGTCAACAACTCATCAAACTTCACTACATATTATTATAAAACAAAGTAGCTTTCCTGTCTGTCTGTCCCTATGTATGCTTAGATCTTTAAAAATACGCAACGGATTTTGATGCGGTTTTTTTAAATAGATAAACTAATTCAAGAGGAAGGTTTTTAAGTAAATAATACATACCTGTGCGAAGCAGTTCGCTAGTAAAATCCCAACTAATATTATAAATGCGAAAGTAACTCTGTCTGTCTGTCTGTCTGTCTGTTACGCTTTCCCGCTTAAACCTCGCAACCGATTTTGATGAAATTTGGCATAGAGATAGTTTGAGTCCCGGGAAAGAACATAGGATAGTTTTTATCCCGGTTTTTGAAACAGGGACGCGCGCGATAAAGTTTTTCTGTGACAGACAAAATTCCACGCGGGCGAAGCCGCGGGCGGAAAGCTAGTATATTTATAATGCAATAGCTAAGAAGAACCGACGTTACTGTAGCTTGACGTCTTACATCATGTCAAATATTACTAGCTTTGTTATTTATAATATTAACTTATTAAAATAATAATAATATTATTTTGAGATTACTGTGACTCTATCTATATTATACTCTACCGAAACGGCACAAAGACCGTTTGATTTTAAAGGTTATCGGCCATAACGATCTTTGCTTTAAAACGGAACGGAGAAAAATCGCTAGATCAAACCCATATTTGTAACATTATATTATGATTCGCTTTTTACGACAGTAATTTTCTTCTTTTTAAGTTATTTTTTGAGAATTTAATTTTCATAACGTATCGTTTACATTTGAAAGACTGTTACCATGCCGCGTATATTACAATGTTTATTTTATTGTCTTCTTTTGTGGAAACATTTCATTGTAAGCAATATCAGATCCTCAAACATACATATAAAAGACAATCGTTCAGAAATAACACACGTAAACTCATTTCATTCCACACAACAACACAATAAGCAACCAAATTAGGTGTGATGCGATCTCATTCTTACTTTATTACCAAAACTTCAACTCCAGATTCGGCCTTGGAGAAACAAAAGACGTTCCATTTCCATAATGTATGTAGTGTATCACTTTTATGCCCACACGAGACACGGGAGCACCGGAGGGAACGAATGGGGGCCACCTGCCGCCTTGAAAGAATTAATTAGAGAGGTCACATTTTAATTTGAAACGCCCATTCGTTGGTATAAAGAAATAATTTAACCTTTTTAGTGGGGATTGCGATCTCCAATTAGCCAAATTACACGCTTCAAAGGCGAAAACATCGCTCTGCAGGTTGGTGTAATGTTTGATAACATTGGCTTAGTGAAATCTTTTGAGGAAGTTCTTAGGAAAACGTTCGCTGGTGAAATTAGTAGCGCCGATGGGAACTTATAACGGGAGGCCAGCTGACACTCGGGAAGGTAAGTTTATCTTGATGTGCCTGTAGTTTAGTAAAGCCTGAGCTTTCATGGCGCTCACAACAGCTAAACAACTTGCGACGCCTTTCTGAATATATGGGTGGGTAAACATTCCGACTACATTAATGGTATTTATCACATACTCATGTCCTCTCCCTAGGTTGTCTAGAAGAGATTTCTTCGTATAACGTATAACTACCTATCTAAAATTGTGGCTCTTTCAAAATAGTATCTTTAATTATTTTGACAGATCTTTCTTCAATTGCAATCGATGTTTTTTTAGTCAAGTTATGCTTGTGTTGGCAATAGGACTATTATAGCTCAAATTGTAGATGTTTTCTATGATTTAAACCACAGCACTAAATAAAGATAAAGCAGGTGTGCATTTTGGGAAAACATTAATGTCATAAGAGAACCGAGAAACGTAATAAACGACATTCTAGTTATTATAGCCCTCTCTCCGCATATATTTCAAAGGCACTCCAGTTAGAATGAATCTCTCAAATAACTCGCTAGGAATAACTTTATGACTACGTCTTAAGTGTTCTTTAAAGACATCGTGTGTTATCGTTTGTTTGGTAAACAGGTGAAAGTTTGCAAAGCTAAAATGATTTTCCTAAGAATAATGATTAAAATAAGATTTGTGGTTAAGTGGAAGTGGAATTATCATTCTATTCTTATTTTATTGTGTGGGATGTTGTATAGAATCACTATTAGGTTAAGAACTCATGGTGCGATTTTCACCCGCGCCCGCGGCGGTTGTGGAATTGAGATTTTGTTTCAAAACTCACGGGCCCGGTTATTTGCGCGGTTACGCGGTAACCGCAAACGTGGCGGGCGATAATCGCAAGATGGGCGGTTGCAAGACTGGCAGTTAAGTCAGTGGTACAAAATGGTCGCCCGCCAATCGATCGCAAAGCGCGCGGGCGAAAACCGCGGAGGCTGCGGTTACCACGGTCCGCGCGATTCTGCTAGTTGCCCACCGGTGCAGCGGGACCCGCATACAACCGCGCACGCTGCGGGCGCAAACCGTGTCGTGAGTTGTGCATTAGTTTTTTTACATAAGTATCTGCATTCTACAGAAGCTGCGGGCCCGCAACCGCCGCGGGCGCGGGTGAAAATCGCGCCGTAACGTGAGTTCTTAGCCTTAGCGTCTAACTTTTCTTGCTATGACTAAAAAAGGCTTTGAAAACCCGAATAAACATAATCTCCATGGAACTAACGCACAAATCATAATGCCTCATCATCATTCCAGCCGCCCAGCCATAGTCAATGATATTAATCTGGAGTGGGATAGCATTACAGGAATTGATTGCGCAAAGTGACCAAACTCATTCTATTTGTCAGGGCAACAAATACATTACTCTGAACAATAAAAGCGGCATTAACTTTCATGAGTGACCCGCAGTTTGTACAGGCCGTAGCAAGGGTAGACCAGCCATCGCTTTGCAATCAGTTTTTAGTGGTCTAACACCGATCAGCAAAGAATAATACTGTTTGCGGATGATTTCTCTATCATGCATAAAGGGAAGCACTATGATCCCAATGTGCTATGGGTCGACGTGCACTACTCCTGGTGTGCCCCTGCACAAGATAATTTACTTTTATTAATTTCGAGCTTGTACTTATTATTTATGTAAGCTATCAAGGGAATTATCACGAAAGTACTGTTTTATCATCATTTTGTAGGTATTATGTAGTTGTACAACATAAGTTTTGAGAGAACAAAGTATTTGCTGTACTATAATTTTGTCAATTTTAGTGTCTCGTATGCTTTAAAACAACAATGATGGTATACGTATACGTTTTAGATTTTAGATGTATTGGTGTTTCCCTACTCGCTGTGTCGACAGTTTGCGGCCCGTGGTTTATCGGCCGTTTTATTGTGCCGAGAAAAAGTTAATTCTGTTTTCTCGTTTAATTAGGATCGGGGACCGTCCCTTATTCCGCTCCTTGGTAATAATGTTCTGTTAGTGCAGCCTCGAATAATTAACACCTGACCAGTTTTATCTGGATTCTTGATGGAAGGTCAACTTGACTTGAATGAATTAGCTTTTCACGTTCAAACAAATGGATTGAAGTTTCTTCTTCTATCGTATCGGATATCCTGGATATGCTCACTCCATCATCAACATGAAGTCTGAACAATAGTCAGTGCACAATAAAGAGAAAATTCATACACATTACACAGGTTTCAGTTTGTCCAAAATTCCGCATTTGTTAAAAACTGTCCATGTTATTCAAGAATAGATGAAATTGGAGTACTCGTAGTATACTATAGAATCGCTTTTCATTCGTGAAAAGTTCTAAAACTGCATGACTGCTTCACAAACAGAGACAAACAAAATTTTTTCTAGAATCTAAAATAAAAACAAAAGCAAGATTTTGATTTATTGTTGACTAAAAACTCCTTTGAAAAACTTTTTCAGAGGATAATTCATGGAACTGTGGACTGTGTGTGAAATACACAGTATTTTGTATACTCGAAGTACAAAACTAACTTAGCTTTGCACATAAGATAATTTTATTTATTCCACCGTTTCGGTAAACACAGAATGCATTTTTTTAAATAATTTGTTATCATTCTTAACTAGGTTATAAAACGAGTTAAGACAACAGTGTCTTAACTCCTTTTATAATGAAATACAATGAAAAAATTATGTACCTAATTATTGGAAAACCAGTGCAGGCAGGTTAGGCCAGGTAGAGTCCCACATAACCCACTGGCCGGTCACAAGCGACCAGTGGGAATGCGCAAAGCATTACCCGACGTAAAAAAAGGTGGCCCTAAAGAATCAGATTTTAAAGTCTTATGGGCTCTACCTTCGACCTTATTGGACATAAGACATAAGCCTCCTCATAGCGGGCCACAAAATAATTAAAAAATCAAACTCAAAAATATTTATTCAGTTTAGACCACAAGTGGCACTTATACTTACAGCTGACTAGATGTAGCTATAAGTTGACCTACCCCAGATAGCTCTACCAGTGCGTCGCGTACTCATTAGTAGGAAACAAATAATATTATTACAAGTAAAAACAATTTCATTTAATTCCATTCAATCTGGGGTGTGTGAGAGGGATATACTGAGCTGTATAATATTAATATGGGCTTAGATTTAAAGTTGTAAATCAATCAATATTATACAGTGTAAACAGTCCCGAAATTAGCGCTAAAAAGTCCTATGTTGTTCGTAAACAAAACTAAAGTTTGGAATAAAGTCATTTTTATAAAATAACAAGCGAAACAAACTAAGCCTAGTTTGTTTCGCTTGTTATTTTATAACTCGTACTAAAAATCGTAAAAACACAATTTTATAAAGAAAAACATGGCTACGAAAAATCTAGATTTTTAAAAGCTCGAACAAATGTATTTGAATAGTGGTTGAGCAGCATTGTTTTTTCAATCCTATCCTATCGCTCTTTCTCCTGCTAGTTACAAATCTAAAATTGCAACTTTCACTTTTAATTTTGTAGTAGTACTTCGTTCGTTCGTTCGTTTCAGCCGAATGACGGCCACTGCTGGACAAAGGCCTCCTCCTAGGTTTTCCACAATGAACGGTCCTGCGCTGCCCGCATCCAGGCTCTTCCCGCGACCTTCACCAGATCGTCGGTCCACCTAGTAGGAGGCCTACCCACGCTACGTCTTCCAGCCCGTGGTCGCCACTCGATAACTTTCCTGCCCCAACGGCCATCGTCTCTACGAGCTATGTGCCCCGCCCACTGCTACTTGAATTTAGCAATTCTGCGAGCTATGTCGGTCACTTTGGTTCTTCTGCGGATCTCCTCATTTCTGATTCGATCACGCAGGGAAACTCTGATCATAGCCCGCTCCATCGCCCTTTGGGTGACCTTGAGCCTTCTTATGAGGCCCATAGTAAGCGACCACGTTTCAGATTCAGTAGTACTTAATTAAAAGTAAAAGAAAGAAAAAAAAAGTATTGAACTACTTATTTGATTTTATTTACTATTCCATTAGCTATTATCAATGTTTGTGCTCATCTCAAACACAGCCAGCATTGGATTATTTTTTAGTAAAAATTACATTACGGTTTTTATTTCAGATGATTGGAAACGATGGTTTGATTTGTATGTTTGTAAATCAGGGACTTTATCAACAACTTCAGAAACAGACCTTTAGTAACTTAACATCTACAGCAGTATTTATAATTGGTAATATAGATTCTAACATGTGCGTTGACCCTCTATTAGACACAGTTCCATTTAAATAAGAGCCCTTTAATTGACTCAAAACCGATTTACATGCGCACGAAGTAGGTCGCAGTAATAAAACGTTCTGAGAAGGTACACAAGGATTAACTTGAAGGGAAAAACAGTAAAAAATACACGCCCTTATCGGGCAGTATACTAGTCAGATTTCAAAAAGGATAGTGTGTACACGACTAGTGTACTTAGAGCCTTGTCTGGAACGCCATATCCTAAAGATTGGCTCATGACGTCATAGGAGGGAAGCTCAACCTACACTGGTCTGAGGGTAGAGTTACGCACTCTACGAAGAGTTCCCGAGAGAGGACCCCAGTGGAATACCGTAGTAATGCTACGTTATAAGATAGACTGGAATTTATGTTCGCTTTTGTTTGATTAACCATTGTATAAAATAAAAAATGTCTTAAGCCTGTTCCAGACAGTGACTGTAAATAAGTTCTATAGCTTATCTCTCTTTTAAAAACATTAAAAATAAGTGAAAGTACTGGACTAAGAACTTGTCGTCGTCGTCGTTGTTTGTCGTGTCTTGAAGGATTTACTCGTATTATGGGCAAGCAAACAAATCTAGGTTTTTGTCATTCAATTTTATCCAGATGAGTACAAAAGACGTTCGAGTAATTTAACCGTCTGGCTCATCAAGGGCAGGACGGCGATTAGTGGTTATTTTGAAAGTGTACATCATTTTGAACACACATTCTGAACTTCAGAACACATAAAAGTGAGTAATAGCGGTTTTAGAAGTCATGCGACTAAACAAAAGTCGACTAAATAGATGAAGCATTTATGTATTAGCTAAATTTTAGTGAATTTAGTTGAAACAATGAAGTGCTATTATTCTTTTAATCATTAATGAGAATGTTTGAACACACTTTCCTAAACATTATAAAGCGACTTGTGCTTATTAAACACAACGCATTATTAAATATGATATTGTAATACCTATAATATTGTCGTTCACAATAATTTAGGTTTATCTTAATAAAGCTGGGAGTTATACGACAGACTGTATTCGATTGAAGAAGAGACTGTATTACTAAATCAATAGTTTGAAACTCCAGATAACGACAGCAGAAATCGAGTCAGTAAGTTTCGGTTAATACCAATAGATTCTGACTAATTTGAAGAAGCTTGTGGCACAGTCTTTAGCAGAATGTAATTGATCGCGTCAATTAGGAAACAGTGTTTCACTCGAAAGAGATTAAAAAAGTTTCTTTTTATTACATTTTACTTTCAAGACATACTGATTAGCGCTTTTCAAAATTATTGTTTTTTGTTAGCATTGAGTTCAATTTTTACAACTATAGAACAATGTTCAGCTTAGTTTGATTCTGTTAAAGTCGGGACTTTGGTTACTGCGATAATCCGCAGACGCCGTTTCAACCGACATCTGAGGACATCGTTTAGTTTTAAAAGAGGTGACCTCGTTCTGACCATCGACGTGTCACGATTTCAACCCTATTATACAATTTAATAGATTAATTCGCAAACATAAAAAATTAAGCGATGGAAATCTAAAGATACAGGCACTATAATATTATCTACTTTTAACGTAAATTAATTTAGAATTACTCTTCGCTGTTAATATGAACCAAGATGCTGAAGCTACATACCATACATACGAGTACATACGTCTGAAACTACCATACGTACTTCAGCTGTGCCATAACACTAAGCAGTATATTGTTATTAGGTTCCAAATGGGTGTACTGTTCGCTAATAACGTCTGGAGCTGTAGTAATTACAATTTGGCCGATAAATGTATTAGGTCCCGCCGTAACTCAGCCGGGGGTCCAGCCGAAAGTTACGGGACCCGCGCCAGATATATGGCCCGAGCATTAAGTTCAACGCCGGGTGAAGTTCGCACTTTGTAAAACTTGCGCGATACAAACTGATTGACAAAAACCGAAACAAAAAACGAAACGAAACAATACGAGTATAAGAAAATACTATGTTGATTGGAATTTTGTTTTTGTAATGTTAGAGGCCGGTAGATCTATTCTCATAAATAAAACACTGACGTCGTCACCGCGGGTCCCTCTATTCTCACGTTTGATCCTAGTGTGACATTGACATTACGTCAATGTCACTGACAACAGCTCATTGGCCACATCGATACCGTTATTTTAACGTTTTAGATTTTTTACAATTTATCAGGAAGTATTTCTAGAATGAGATTTCTTGCTTTAAAAATCGACTGCCACCCCACAATATTCCATTTTGAATTTTCCTTTGATAAAAACAGTCAAATTCAAATTGGTTATTGCATGTCATAATACAAATACAATTAATTTGGAAAATAACAAAAAGAACGACAAACAAAAGTACTACGTAAAATGAAAATTTTCAGAATGTAATAGGTTTATTCATCCCCTTATCTAAAACAATAAATTCCTATTGGGCGTTTGGTGGTAGGTAATTCCACACGCGGACAAAGCAGCAGGAAAAACAGTTTTATTTTAATGTTAAATTCTTCAGTGAATATGCTAAATCGAAAACACAGGCACTAATGGAATTCTGAAAATTGAGCACAACGATCACATACCACTCACACTTTCTGAACAATTTTTAAAAAATATTTTTCAACAGTCGCTGGACAGTTTATAAATATCTGTGCGTAACACTTTGTAATATTTTGAACATTTAAAACAGAGATTAAGATAATGTACGTATTTGGTTTAGCCATTAATTTGATTAATTTTTGGCTGATTTGAATGTTTAACTACTTTTTGTTTCTCAATTAAATTATTTGCGACAGTCAAAAATCAACCTGAGTAAATCCGCGAGGGTATTGTTGGGTACATTCATGAAAATACAAACTACATTGCTTATTTAGAGTTGTTAAAGTATGTGTATTTATTAGGATGCTAATCACATTAAGTCTCAAGTTCCCGCGCGGCGTATTAACTAAAACTTTCAGACATTTCAATTCTCGCTGGTGTTAGTTAATAATTCCGCCGCCATTTCACTGATTGACGGCGGGGCGCCACTGAGCGCTTTTAGACTTGATTGCCAACCTAGAACTTCTTAGGCCCTCATTATTTATTCCTTCTTTCAAAAACCGGAGTGGGTTAAGGTACGATTCTGATATGAACGGTCGCGGTGGAGAGTGATCGTAGCACAACACACAGAACTTGTAGGTACATTGATTGAACTAAAATTAGTGGATAGTTTTTAATATACAACTAAAATTTTCTCAAATAAAAATAAAGACATTCATTGGAAAAAAGCTCTCCAAGTTGATTGTTATCATATTTTTTATTGAAAAACAAAAGAGACTAAACTTTCGTGACTTAGGCTGAGTTGCACCACCTAACTTTGACCGTAATTTTAACGATAACCGGTGTTTTTTGTATGGATTTTGACAAATTTTTGACGTTTGTCAAAGTTAAAGTAAGATGGTGCAACCTAGCCTTAAACTTTAAACGTGTAAGTTTTACAGGCGTTAACTAAGTACTTTCGGGACTCTGTATTAAGTATTATTTAAGACCCAACTGTACCAACATGATGCAGTAAAGATCTATGACTATGACTAAAATGCCACTGGCGGTAGCCTGTCATAGTCGCTTGAAGCCATGGTCGGAAAAGTACCTTAAACATCATATGCGAGTATGAAAGGGTAATGTGGTTCGATAGACGCGTTACACAAAAGTTCGGCGTTTCTACATTAGAGTAAAGGAGCCCACACGATACTACGCAGCGTGACGTACTGAAGATTTATAATTTATGTACGGATAAGATTTAGTAGTTTTCTCTTTTTAATTTTACGTTCAAGATATTTTCTTATATACTTCGTAATCCTGCTTAAAAGTAGAGCGTAAAAACTGCTGCTTTTGACAGCTAATCAAATGACATTTTATGTTAGATTACGAGTAAAATAAAAGGTATATAATATTTATCTATTTAAAAGTTTTCTAAAACAACAGTATTCTTAGCCAGATGTTGCAAGGATCAGTGTGCCTACCATGAGTTTACGTTAGGTGTGCTCGCTAGCGACTGCGTAAAAAAATGACATTTAAATGTATGACATATTGTGCAGCGCCCCTAGCGGCTACTTTCAAGAAATAAACTCTTATTAAATCTTCATATAATTTTTTGACGTATTCGCTAGCGAGCTCACCTAACGTAAACTCATGGTAGGCACACAGGAATAAATTGACGTCATTCTATTGCTGTCAAAGGTTGGAAACACAAGCAGACGTGTTTCTAATATTAACATTAGGGAATTTGAAATAGATATCCCCACTACTAGATGCAAGTAATTGAGGCAAGTTTAGCCTGAACTTGAGTAAACAGCTTTACTTAAGAACTAGTTGAAGCCATCAATCGAATGCGAGCTAGGATCGAGGCGATCGCCGCGGGCTGGCGCAATGCGGGAGGCGGATCTCATCGACACAGATATCTAAAAGATAAATATTTACCATTCACAGGTTTGCATAAAAGGATTCTTTTCATTGTTCTCTTTTATTGTTTCGTTTACGGAAAACATTTTTTATTTCGGAAGTAGCTCATATTTATGTTATGAGCCAAACAAAGGACTAACAAAGGAATCATCTACGAGTACCAGCTCACACATATTTATACGCTAATTATTTAAAAAAATAGTATTCTAATTAGAAATAGAACCCAAAACCTACTTATACTCGTAGAATACATCTTCAGTAAATATTGAAAAAAAAAAACGTAGTACCATCTTAAGATAGCTAAAAGGGTAAGTTAAGACACTGTTGAAGATAATACAACAAAGTTTGACAATCAAGACACCACCTATCAATATTTTCCTCTCCCGTAAATGAGTACGACTACAGTATAGTATCTGGTTCGAACTCTGCGATAACAAGGCACGATATGAAACAAAAAGCAAACTATAAGTGAATGTAAATCCTAACATGTGGGTGCGGATATGGAGTTCGGAACTTTGGACGGATACATCGAGATATGCGCGGCGTAAGATATTCCAACTTATGCCGATGTCGCTGCACAACTTACAGATACGAGATCCTTACAATTTCTAGGTATTGAGGATGACGGGGAAATTGTAAAATAAACAAAACATGTTCAAAGGAGTTAATGGGTTTCAAGTAATTGGACATGGGCTGAATAGAGATTTCTGGGAAATACTTCAATCTGTTAAGTGGAAAGTGAATGTTGTTAAATAGTAGTTAATGGTCCATGTCAAAGGAAATAATAATTATGAATCTTATTCATGTTATAGTAGTAATATTTCCTAACCAATCATAATAGAAAGTTCCTTATTAAGTTTGAAGTTCGTAAGAATCAAGTGCTGAAATTGAATCAGGAATACCTCATTTCATATTTCTCGGGAAATTTTTGAAAAATTCGTTTATCAGACAGTTCCAGCGGCACTCATATTGCCGATGCCTGCGGCCCCACAGAGACACGACTGGCCGAACATATGATCTTGATAGTTCAATGAATTCAAGGAACATGAGACTGATGCCTTCAATATTTTGGCGCCAAATATTCCCATGCTAGTCTACAGGCATCGTCAAGCTTGGGTACCTAACCTACATATTTAGAGGGACTGGCTACAGGATACAATTTTGAGATAATTATAGTCCCAAATCCATTATTTGTGAATATTTTTTGTGCATTGTGCATCTTGCTTATATTTACAAAGAATATGTTTGGGCACTCAACAAGAAAATAAATAAATAAACATGTTTTTGATAGAAAATAAGGATTTAAAGCCTTTCAGGAAACAACTTAAGTTTGCGTAATAAACATTTTAGAGAAAAGGTATCGTAAGGAATCGTTAAACATTTTACGATCCTTACACATTTTTTCTTTTCCTAGTTAAGTATAAACATAACACATTGTGTTCAGAGATTTTGCAATGTGTGTAAAACAGATGCTAAAGTAAAAACTCGATTCACACATATCAGTGAAGCTACAGTTCCGTCACAGTACCGGCACGCATCCCATACATCTGACAAGTGTCAGTGTCAGTGACGATAGAAACTGTATGAAAGAATATTTCGCACTGTGCCGGTACTGTGACGGAACTGTGGCTTCACTGATATGTGTGAATCGAGCTTAAGTGTTACTTGACTGACTGACCTGACTCAAATGATTGATACCTGTATTCGAAGATCTTGTAATATTCTCTAGTAGAAGTACGAGTACATAGCAATATCCTCGTACTGGAGCACAACTGTAGAAGATATTACAGACAAACACACTTACACTTTCCACTTCTCAGAAGCGAACTGGATTCTGGAAAATATCTACTATTCTAATACTGCGACAGAAGGTAGGTCAATGTTGATTTAGGTTCAGAGTTCATCCAAATGCTATGATTAAAATTTAAAAAAATATTCTGTATAGCCAAGGTAATATTCCGATTAAGTAATTTATTCGCATTTCCACAAATTGCTGTTGAAATTAATTATTTATCTATGGTCTTGCTTATTGTTGGTTACTTGGGTTCATGTCGAGCGTCAAGGTTTGATTTGTTTATTAGTTTAATATCTGGTTTAGTGACCAATTCTAAACATTATGCTAACAATATTCCCGCTGGCATGTTTGGAAAAAGTGTCCCAATTTATTTCTTGAAACATATTACTTTACACGTAAATTCAAGCCAATGCAATAAAAACGGAAACCCAGGAGTAATGCAAAACTGGGTTTCCAATAAAGAATCGCATGAACAACTGAATTAAGGCATAAATTGCAGCGAAATGCCGTACAACATGTTTTAAATATACGCGTGACGATGTTCAATTATCGTTAAGCGTTCCATTTATAATGAACAAAAGTGAAAAGTGTTCAAAAATGCAAATTAATCCCTTTGGAATAGCAAACGAAATAAACACACAAGCAACTCTCACCTAAAGCCGATTCAATAGAATAGTATTTCAGAAGCGCTAAATTATTTGCGATTTTGCACGGGAGTTGAAAGAGGCTTAGGTACTGTAAAATTTATGTTTTTTTTTTAAATGCAGAACAAGGCAGGTCTTTGAACGCACCTATGTAGTCTAGGTTTTAGGATATATGTGCCTATTCACTCTCGCCCTGGTTACCTAGTATTTTTCTTTTCTTTTTTCGTTATCAATGTAAAAATTGCGTGCTTTTTGATTGTCGTTTATCGCGCAAGTAGTTTTGTACGAGTATATGCTGCAATACCTCGACCTTTTGCGGTCAGTTCTATTTGGACTATTTTAAACATGTTTTTAGTCCTTAGCTTAATTAAACATGTGAAGTAGATAATCAGAGTAATAGCAGTCGATTTAGTGGGCAGATCCACTAGGTTAAATCGGTCGTTGCGGAAATCCTTGGGGGAGGCCTTTGTCCAGTGCCAGCAGTGGACGTCATTCGGCTGATTCGAACGAACGAAAAGTCGATCTCCAGAAACTGGCGGTACTAAGCTATGTATTGTTAAGGTGTAAAGATAAACCTTGGTTTTTATACGACACGCGCCGCTGCAAGTAATAAACTTTACAAGTTGTTTCATTAAAACCGCCGCTATCAAAGCCTTTCACGAGAGCGGATATTCCTCTATGATGTAAGGACGCGCCATAAAACGACTCGCTTTTATGCTGAGGATATTTCATAACGTATTTTGTTGGAATTACGTTGTTTCCTTTGAATTACTTCTATATAAATATTTTCTCTTTCCCTTGCTTTCAACCTATGAGTGCCATCCACAGCCAAGTATTAAACCATGAGCTGGATTAATTATTTATTTCTGAATTCAGGTGTCTATTCTTGAATCACTAGAATACAATGTAGCTATGAAAATAAAACGCACGCAGACTAAAAAAATGAATTTCAATTACGTGGAAAGGAATGTGAATTACAAAGCTAACATAGCGTCACTCCTTTAATGGCATTTCCATTCTCAAGAATAGCGTGTTTAGAATTTCGTGTGCGTACAATTTCGTTTTACAATTCGAATGCTTTAAAAAATCATCACCTCACGTGTAATTTTCAGAATACATATCTAAAATTCAGTGACAAATCGTCAGTTAATATTCATGCGGATCTCCGCTTCACTAACGGAGCGCGGCGTTCCGCCCGGGAGTCGTCGTGACAGATGACCGCGCTACGGACAGCTCGACGGCTAAGCCTGAGCTCGTAGGCTCGTAGCTTAGACGACACTCTGTAGTCGTTAACGGAAATTGGATGTGTTATACAGGACGAAACGAATTGTTCATATAACTGACGTCACCACTTGGAGCAATAATAGAAAAGAAATCGAGAGCTGAGAGGGTTGAAATTCCTAAATCCTTCCTATTTACTTTCATATCTGGAAATAGTGGCTAGTTAGTCTTTACCTGAATATACAAAAGCTTAATTTATAAATTTGGCATTGCTGTAGGTAAAGAATCTTTGTTATTTACACCAATGTTTACAGCAAAATGTAATGGATTTTTCATCAATTACTTAGTTCAATGATGCAAATAAGTCCGAGTAGTATAGCTGTCACCGGAAAATAACAAGACTCGTAAGTGGATCAATTTTCTAGGTAGTTGATCAACTCTCGGAAAATAATAAACTGCATTTGAAATGTACTATTTAACGTATGTATTTTAGTAAGTTGATTAATTTACGGCGTCTTGCCGTTAAATCATCCGACAAAGGCAAGGTGCACGTTGATTGGTTAACCCTTAATTTGGCAGACTCATTATTTATCTAAAAATAAAAATACATCGTCGGATTTATGTTCTTAGGGTTATTTATAGGTCAGAAAAAAATATAAAAAAAATCGGAACTTCACCAAATAGAAAAAAAACAATGTTCATCCCGATGAACACTGCCAAATATATGGAGAATTTTAACTGTTCATTGGGGTGAACATTGCCAATTTAGGGTAGCGGCATTAAATTAAAATAATTATTCATATAAAAAGTAAAATTTATATTATTAAACGCTTTTTGGTGCACAAAATAGTAAGAAATTAACTATTACCATACAATTTTGTTTGATCGTTGAGGTAAAACAATGTTTAATGTTTTTAAAGAAAAAACCATAATTTTTTGTTCATGTAACTTAAAAGTGGACAAGTCGCACTAAATAATAAAAAAACAGATCCCACATTTATAAAATATATTCTTCAGGGTTTAAATAAAAAAGTAAAAATGATTTTAATCAAAAATATTATTTGGTACTACAAATTTTGAATCTACAAACAACCGCTAAATTAAAATATGTAATTATTTTGCATGAAAATTTAGAAAACAATTATGTCCACTTTTACCAGTAACAAAACATTATTCTGATATTACATTTTATGCAATATACAGTATTAAGCTGAAAACATCCCAAACAAAATAAAAAAAACCTCTAAATAAAGAAATTAGTCCACTGAAATAAAATTAAGCAAAAATAAACGTTTCATAGCCTATTTGACAACGTTCACTGGGATGAACAATCAAAGATTATTAGTAATTTGGCAATGTTCACCGGGATGAACACTCGACTTTGACCTGGTATAACATGGCTTATTTATTAAATGAGCATTGTAAATCAATCAAGTTATTAAGCATGAACTCTATGCAATACGTTAAAACCACTGTCATTACTCAATTATAATAAAAAACATGTAAAGCTTGAATAAACACCTTGACACTAAAGCCTGGTCTTCGCTATGGCCGGCATTTTGGCTAAAATTAACACTTTCAGACTGTGACTAGCACATAAAAATATTTTTCTACCAAAACTTAAGTATATTTTCTAGTGAAAAAAAAAACTTACCAGAAATTAAGACGTATGCACTCGGCATATTATTTTTTTCAATTGAATGTTCATCCCAGTGAACAAAATCAAATGAAGGGTTAAAAGACTCACGTGCTTTTATACCGCTCCCCGCCACCCGGCCGCCGCCATTACCGGTTTAAACGTAAATAAATCTATCTATTATCTTTATTTACAGTAGTAAAATTAGCAATTGTTGTTTTGTTTGGTAATAATTCTTATTATAACGCGTGATTTTATTTATGATGAGTGAAGATTTCTTGATATTGCAAGCACGATAATCGGGTCATCGCGCGCTGATTTACACCTTAATTCCTGACTTCTTGATCTTCTTGTGTAAAAGGCGGTCTGGTCATGCCTTTTTAACGTGTATCTTAAGTTTGTACGCCATAAATTGAAAGTTTCAGCCATCTCCCGCTGCATACGCCCTTGACTTCTAAGCAACACTATTTGAGCAACTTGAGCTGGAGTAATGGGCATTATTCTCAAATTATGGAAACGAGAATAAGCCTAAGATTAATTTAAAAACAAAAAACCAAACCCTTACAACATTACCAAAACCGTACTCTTTACGCTCCAACAACGAAATGCGTTTCTAGAGTCAAAAAAGTTAAACAGACGCATTTTTTTTATTAATCTAGTCTCTTAAATTAACAAAAACAAATGTTTTGTTAACATATCACATGAAACTTAGGCATACAACACCTATTTGGCCTCATATCTGGGTGTTTAGGCTTGGGCCGAATTCCGTGCCGCTGAGTGTACATGCTTAAATACTTTTTTTAACACCTATTGCTGTCGTCTGAACATTTTTTTTTATGTGACAGGCGGCAAACGAGCAGACTGATCATCTGATGGTAAGTGATTACCGTCGCCCATCATAGACACCCGCAGACCCAGGAACATTAGTAATTTTTGATGTTATAGAATTGAAACAACGAGAAAAACGAAATTCGATTATTGTAACTCAAAAATGACACAAAATGTACACGCTATAAAATTTATGAAACAAGGTGTCATATTTGACAGCAGATGTGTGTCACATCAGTTAAGATTTGGTAGCGCTCGTAGCGCTCGCATAAGTCACAGTAACGATATGCGGCGACGTGCGGTATCAGGCAGGCCTGATTGATCGGCCCGCTCATGGCTGGAGGCCTGGATCCAATGTTTGGTGTCTCTTTAGATGTAGAGATTAGATCATTTAATATTATAAGCTCTTATGGTAATTTAAATTTATAACGTCTGTTTTCCCCCACCCAGTCAAAAGATGGATGACGTGTTTAACATGTTGATGTGATATTAACATGTGAAACACATTTATAATTGATATACCTAACAGATAAGATAAATTATGCGTCGTTTTACTGTTGTAATTTTTTCAGTGGTTCCGATAACGTACTCGTACTATACAATACGTCAAGTACGTGTCTAGTATTTCCCTAGAGAAGCAAAGAGAGCGCTGTTTGACACTTCTCGAATGACTTTCTCAAAAAAAAGTAGGCTTCTCTAACATCTGATCCGATGACAGGCCCAAAAAATGTAAAGATCGATAAAATATTCCACGCTCATATTCCACCTCTGTACCCGCCACATCAGCGGCCTACAATCTACATCTCCAAATTTATTTCGCGTTTGCATTCGCGCCACGTACTCGTTATTGTAAGAAAATTATTTATACGTCTTTAGCGATATGTTACACGACATTACACGAGTTCGGAAGCGTTTAGCGGAGGTGGTCGTTGGGCTGATTGAGCGGATCGTTCCGCGCGCGTTGTGATCGACGATTGAGGGCTGCATTTGCAAATGTTGCTTTGGAGTTCAGCTATTATTCAACAGCTGATAATAATGGATGGGTGTTTCTGATATACAGGGTGGAAACGTTAAGTGATCTCACTCGATTATTTCTAAACTGTACAAGATATCGAAAAACTGATTACTGATTCTGAAAGTGCTTTACGAGCTCTTTCAAACGTTATCAGTAATATGTTACAGAATTAACTGGATCTATCCGAAAATTCAATGTTTTCAGCCTCCATACTAAATGTATGCCACTATGCCAGCCACACAATATTAGAAGTGTTAATTTTTTTATTTTAAATAATAAACACTTAAAATTAATTCGTGAATTGCATTCTTATTTAAAATTATTAACGGAAAACATTGGTTTTAGGCTTTACTTGCTATAATATTATCAAGACATGAGTGCTATGGTTGTGGCAGTATTAAATGTATGGAAGCTGAAAACATTGAATTTTCGAATAGATCCAGTTTATTTTATAAATTATTATTGGTACCATTGGATAGAGCTCGTGCAGCACTTTCAGGATCAGTTACCAGTTTTTGGATATCTTGTATAGTTTTTAATATTATGAGATTTTACTAAATGTATGGAGGCTGGAAACATTGAATTTTCAGATAGATCCAATTTATTATGTAACCTATTATTGGTAGCATTGGATAGAGCTCATGAAGCACTTTTAGGATCAGTAAGCAGTTTTTGGATATCTTGTATAGTTTAGAAATAATCGAGTGAGATCACTTATCGTTTCCACCCTGTATGTAGATGTGATTTGATGCCTTCATAAGCTTTCAGCGGTACGAACATTATAAGATAAGGCTAGGGGCAGACTACCGATTTTTAGTTGGCCGATAGTTGTGCCCGATTATAAATTGGCCAAATCGAATTGGTGTAATGTGCGCACTTCCATCATGTATGGATTGAATTGCCCATAATGATCAACTGCCCGACTAAACTACCGGCCGACGAAAAATCGATGGTCTGCGCCTAGGCTAAGTTTACACCCGATTTTTCATTCGATTTCTTACACATTGTACGTGATTGCGTGCTAGAAATAGCTGTAAGTTAATACGTCATTTATAAATACGTAATAACAAAGCACTTAGTTAGTTAGATTCTTTAGTTAAGTTAAAAGATTGAAATGAAATTAATTGCTAATTCCACAAAATTCATTCGGAGGTGTGGTTGGTTTTTCATAGAACATTGTCTGTAACTCAGCTCAAGACTGGATCAATATCCACTTAGCAAATGAGAGTGCTTCGTCTAAGACCTCATTACCGCTTATCATCCAGAATATTGGGGTCAGATGTAAGATTAAGGATTAAATATTTCAATAGCAAGCTAAAATTCCAGGAATACTCAATTAAGGTTTCTAATCATTTTACAGGATTTTGATAAAATTTTAGAACCTTCTTTTCTTTAACAGTAAAATAATTCCTGGATTTTCGTCTCACTTTTTTATTTACACCTAGTTACTAGTTAACATTTTTAAAAGGCAACCTTAAAATAAAACCTTCTACAACACGCCGCAAACGTTTTCTTAAACGGTTACCAGACTACAAAAGTCATTTCCGAAAGGGTGTAACTTTACGGCATTGATAGAAATCTCCAGAATGAAGTAGTCGATTTAGCGCAGACATAAATATGATATTACCGAGGCGTCTGCGGCACTGATTGATCGAGCAGCTTGCGTCGGCGCCGCCAGGTAGCTGACGCAGATGCGAATCTCACAATTTATTGCACGGAAAATCGTTTGACACATATTTTTGTATTCATAAGACAGAGTCCAGACCCTTTATAAAAAGTATTTTGAGGGGCGAAAATATGTTATGTGGAATGGAAAGGTTTCAGACTGATCGATCGGGTTTTCGGCATCGGACTTAATTTACGATAAGTAGTAGAATGAAACTTTTCTTGGGAATGATCGATGTTTAGTAAACTTTTATCAAAGTTTCAATTCTAGATACTAGATAATATCCTAATAATTCAACAAAATTATCTAAAGAACTTAAGTAGGTACTTAATACCTAGCTAAAGTATTCAATTGATACATTTTTAACAGCTTTAGTAATGGTCAGTATGGATGGTGAAAAAACCGTCAAGCACTTTTCGTGGCCGTCCAAAACAATGCAGTGTAAATAAATGGCTATATTATTAATTAATAAGTTATCGTAAAATATTGTAAAGTTAGTTAATGACTGACTATCCAAATTAAATGACTTCGTTCGGGAATCGTTTCCTCCTCATTCATCATTAATTAGATAAAAGCAAAATAAAGCTCAATAAACGCAAGCAAAGCCACAGAACATAGCTAGCTCCCAAATCCAATTCTACAAGGATACGCGGAGCAGAAAGGTGCTCGGTAACAGAGGAGCTCGTCAGGCTGATGGATCGCCGCGCGCTCGGATTTGTTCCTGTGCCTGTGCACGATTAACTTCCTGATTGTGTTCTTTTGTGTACACTGTAATTTGGCAGGTATAGCTTGGAGCTTTCAACTTTATTTTCAGTTAATGATAGCCATTTATTTTCTCCAGAAAATGTATAAAATCTTCCTACTACATAGGTACTGAGCAATTCTTAATCATAGATTGTACATAACTTGAAAAAATCCAACTACCTAAGGCGGGAGTCGAACCTTTCGCTTGCCGAGCGACTGGTCTTCCATTTGAGCTACTTAAAACACTGGATATAGTTTGAGATTTGAGATGCAACTTTAAAATATCGTAAAAGCTATTACCTACTCATTATTAACTCAAAATCCAAGGGAAGCCTTAGACGGATACTAAAAATACAATTAAAACATCCAGGTTGGGGTCTTAATAACCTGAGACTCATCTAAGCGTGTTAGGTATGCTTTTACCAAATAGCCAATAAAACATTGTGTAAAATCAAGTAAAGATCACACGAAAACAATAGAATAGAGGCCCTGTTTTGAATACGGATACACCACAGATGACAGGTTACAAATTATTACATTATATTATACACCTGATATCTGTACCGAATCAAAACTTTAGGGACCGCGGAGGTAGGCCTCAGTTTACTCAGGGCGGATTTACTTTAGCTTTCCAGGTCAGTTTAGTATGTTCTATTTAAATTGGATTGTGCGTAGATATCGCTGGATTTGTCGCTGAGTATGTAGAAACCTGGTAACTTAGACTTTGACCTTTCGTCGAGAGTCCTGTTGCCAAGTATCATTTAGGATTTAGTTTAGGTATATTTAGGATAATTAAAGATAAATACTCGCGGCTAATACGACGCGGATTATCTTTCATATTGGACTATTGAGTTGATTCCAGACAGAAATATTCTAAGCAAATACGGTGTTTTATTTGGTTACTAAATAAAATTGTGACTCATCTCTATCAAAGCCAATACGTTGCGACACATTAAACCAACTACTAAAATTGTCTTCCCTAGACATACATTTGGAGAGTAGTTTAACTTAACTTAAAATACTGAAAATACTGCACGTATTTTAAAAAAGAGAAACCGATATCGAAGATTGTTCGCGAAGTAATTTAATTATTTGTTTGGGCAGTGGTTGTTGACTCAGGGAATGGCTCGTTCGGTGGTCCAGTGGCTGAACTTGTGGTGAGTTTGGTCGACGCTCTAGTGCAAGCAATTTGACAGAGGCACTAAGTGCTATTGGCTTTTGTTGAGGGTGACTCGACATCGTAAACACAGGGGGTCTACCATCTTTTGAACTTGTGTTTAAATAAAATATAACTTCTCATCCTTTTCTAGTAATTGAGTCAACTTAGAACACGGAAAGACAATTCAGCAAATTGTACTTACAACGAAATAAAATGAATCTTCTGAAAACCTAATGGTTTTTGGGAAAACAGGTCGGTCATTTAAACTTTTACATTGCCTCAAATTCGATTTATTTTTTCTTGGAAAAAAGAGCAACATGTTTTTAACCGACTTCAACAAAAGGAGGTTTGGTAGGTACATATTATACAAGTACATTAATAACGTAGTGACTAAAATAAAAGACATATAAAACAAAACAGAATTACTCAATTCAATAATACCAGGTCCTTACTTCTTGTAACGCAACTGAACCATCACCAGATTATGAAATCAACAATTAATAGATTTAATATTGCGATAGACCAAAATATTGAAATTCTGTTTGTTCGATGTCACTTAACTCAATTAGATCAAAATTGTAATAATTTCAATCATTTCGAAAGCCATCTTTCAAAACACTACCCTCCCTTCTGCTTCCGAGTAAATGAAGTTATTTGTGATTGCTCTGAGCTGTTTGTTCAGCTTATTTAGCTTGCAAGCTACTACAGAGTTGCCGCGGAGAAATTGCGTCGTGCATACCGCTCGCAAACAGCGCTAATATCAAGCACTACACCGGTAAGCTATTGGAGGGAACACAGCGAGATGTTTGTTTTATTATAATTTGATTACGCCACTCTGGATTATTAAGCTGTGTAGTAAATCACATTATTTACAACTACGGATGGCACGCGAGCAGTCCAGCTTGATAGAAAGTGGTTCGTGGCTCGTGGACGTTTGAGACTTGTAAAAGTGCTAATTCGTTGCCTAGCTTTAGGAAATAAACTTTTAATCCCCACTAAATTATAAATGCTTAAGTTTTTATGGATGTTTGTTTCTCTAACTAAAGAGTAAAAAACGCAAAAACGGTCTGTAGAACGGATTTGGGTAATATTTTACAGTATTATTGTTTATTATATCAGAAATATATAGGCTATTTTATGACGATCTGTGACAGACTGAATTTCACGCGGGAGAAACCGCGGGAAAAGGCTAGTAGATAATAAATGACCGAAAGTAGTAAGTATATGAGACGCTGAACTACTTTTCCCTTTCTTTATAAATACAACTCTGAAAGTAATTGAATAGTAGGTGGCTAGTTCAATCTGTATCAGGTAGAGTTTAGCTGTACAACACTACATTACACACTACTTCACAATAAAGTTAAGACAGAAATTATTTTGTACCAAACAAGTGAATGAATCTAATAATTTTGCCAACACGCGTTGATAATGAACCACAAATAGCCGTCGACAACATTCGAATAGTTTCAAAGCTGCGCTGAAACGACCTGGCTGAAATAATAGTATAATGGTGCAGGCTTTCAATGTTAAATGCATGCTTCAGTGAAGTTCTATTTCATGCGCGTTCCAGTCAAAGCGAGGAGAAAGCTAGACTTTTGAATGTTTGAAAAATGAATTTATTTAGCAACAAACATTCTATGATTATTCCTTCTTTTTCTGAGTAGTGTAGTGTCGAAGTAAGGTCATGTCGATATTCAGTAGTGTGTCGGAGTAACGTAATGTCGAAGTAACGTTTGTCGGAGTTTCTTTAGGTAGCCTTTAAACATTTTATTTTGTTGTTTTATGTGCCGTTTTCCAATATTTCCTTTTATTTCTTTATTCAACAGTGCTTTTAAACGTTATAACATAAAAACAATATTTCAGTATTATTTATTTTTACTTTACACGTTTTTGACTGTTAAAATTGATTGTTGAATAACTTTACAGAGACCTATGAAAATATTTTATTTTGATTCTGAGAAAAAAGTAAGTATTAAAAGAAATTAAAAACTTAAAATTTTAAAGTGTCAAATTTTTCAGCTTTTACCAAAGCTGGCTTATAATTAAATTTTACTTATATTTTATTGCATTTACGAATTTGTAGCCATATTTCCTAGAACATTTTAGTTTCCACGCCCTGGATCACTTGCCGAAGCCCATAAACAGATGCGAGTGTCGACCGCGCACTCTAAGCTCGGTCTCGCCTAATTGAAACTTCAGCATGCGATAGGTTTTGTGAGCCAAACTTTTCCAATATCTATCTATTTGTCGCCGTGCGGGAGCCGAATTAAAACTTTACTAATTAAGTTTTACACGTAATGAACTTTAGGCCGCGCCGACGTTAAATTACACGACGCAGATTTCAAAAGGCTTCCAATTATTTAATAGAAAACAGAAAGTGCAAAATTGTTTGATGTTTAAGTACCGCGGCTTAACTGGTGTGTTTATAAAAATTCTTTTAACAGAATATTTTCCAACATTTTAACTAATTTAATTTTAACACTGTTATATTCAGTTTGCGTAATGGATTCTTAGTATTTGTAAGCTGAGACTAATGGCCTCATGAAACCTTGGCAAATATCAAAGTTTAATAATCCTATTTGAAACGTAGACCTATAAGTTCAAAATTGTTTTCCAAACTACTATTATGGAATATCGATACAGTAACATGGATATTGCGAAATTTTTAAATGTCTATACAGAATGGAACTAAACAAATAAAATGCCTGCAAGTTTAAGTTTTTCACAATTATAAATGATGATGTAAATAAAGCACTTAAAATCCTTTTTAATACCACCGTCTTAAGCATACAGGCATAAAGTAATTAATAATATATTGAGTCGGAATTTTTAATACAAGCCTAACGAGATTTCGTTACCACAGCCGATTTAGCGCAGGAGTGTTTCGTAAGAGTAATCGTTATTAAACATTTACTCACCGGGCCGGCAAATTGCAAGGTTTATTAAAAGCATCTTTTCTCTTCCATATATTAATCTCCCAATAAGCACTTGATACCCTTTCAATTCTGTTAAACTGGTGCAAAGTGTTGTAAAACCAAACTTTAAACTAACTAAACAAAGCACTGCTCCAATTTGCTTGCGAATTTTCTTGATATATTCGTGATGTTACTAAACTACTGCCAACAAACGTACGGGAATAACTTTGGTAATTAATCCTTTTGATTACTTATTTATAGACACAAGATAAAACTAGATTCTAATCTCTCAATTTAGTCCAGTCAATAAAGTATTATAGAGAGAAATATGGGGAGCACAAATTTCTGACTTCGTAACTTTATTTAGACTAGTTAGAAGGTAAACGTATCAAAAGACCTTCAAACCCTCCTCTCCCCGCTGGCTCTAGGGCTAAACTGGGACTTTTGATGTTCACCTCCTAACTAGTCTAATAAATTCATGAAGTCAGAAATCATTTCCCTCTATATTTTTTTATCGACTAGACTAAATTTAATGTAATGAATATTCAAGCATTACAAACATAAAGGACAATGTTCGTTCTCCATACATTGTTCGCCGTTAGATCAACAGTGCCGAAATAATACTTTCTAGGTTCTAAATGACACAAATCTTTATGTAAGAACAATTATTCCTGGCGGACCAATTCTATAAACTTATTGATAGCAATATTGTTATCATAACCTCTTACTTACTAGTATTGTATTATATTATTTTATGCACATCGATTTGGGAGATGTTCTGTATTGTAGTTGTCGCAGCCAAATTGTATTATAATATTGGACGGGTTTTGGAAATAGCTCGGCGTTCCACTTTTATGATTTACTTACTTACATTTTGCACGTAAATAAATAACATGAATCCTATGTTTACTTTCCACTCTTGACATTTAACACGTGACTTACCAAACTAACTATCTCCATGGTTACCGTCTTAGTCTATGCATGACTAGGGATTGAACAACTTTTAATTGAATATTATTAACAATTCTCGATAATTATTATCGATTGAAAAATATTCGGTATTTGAATCGAAAGGTATATTCAATTTTATCAATATCAAAATATTCAATTTTAATAATAAAATAAATATTATTTACTACCACCTATGAAATGTTCTGAAAATTGCCTGGAGCGCTCCCCCAATCCTGGGTTTTCCCTTTCCAAGCTGAGAGGATATCATTTTGGTTCTATCGATACATTATATAGGTACTTAATATTTGAAATGTATTACCAATTATTGTTATAAGCATTTTGAGTGAATAAAACTTTCAATTCTATTAGAACTTTAGACATTTCTCTCACTTTAAGCGGCATTGGATTTTTCATCGGATTTTGAAACTGTTACAGATATATTAAAGATGATCCCATATTTATGTCATTGTAAATATCAGTATTATGATCACAATTCTTTTTATTTTATTCATGACCTTTTAGACCAGTTGGACACATTAGATAGCTTCTTGTAGTATCGTGCAATATATTTTTAACTTTTAATTAAAATCTAGTCATACTGTAGCAATTTGGACGATTTATTTTATTTACAAGATCGGTATCTTATTGTCTATGATGACCGCAATCAACATCACTATTACGTGGATTCCTAACAATGAAGTACGGCATTGCCTTGTGCCGATTTTACATAGATTTTATCGACACAAATTATGGAACTTCATAGGATATGGAGCAGGCCACGCCCTAAAATGTCCGGATGTCGTCATAGTATTATGGAATACATATAAAAGACTTATTATTTATTTTCATTTTCTAATCCTCAAGTGTCCATTACAATCTAATTAATATTTATGTATTCAAAAAGTAAGAGATCAATTTTGATACTTTACTGCTGTGCCCAGGAATCTGAGGCCGTTTCTGACAATGTCCTTTAGTAGTTAAGTACATTTTTTTAAGGACACCGATGAAAATTTACGAATTTACTCTTTTAAATTACGGCACAGTTGATAATGAACTTAATTGAATGGTGTTCTAATAGTAAATTTTCATTTTTTGGTCCGATTTATAATAAACAAGCTCCTGGTTCTCCTTACTTGGCGTTGTCAGGTTCCATGAATACCGAAGGGCCCTTTGTGTTAAGATCAACTTACATTGTATCGTTTTGTCCACAATTTCGACCTTTGAAATATTCGAGAACATTCCATTCTAAAGTTATTAAGTTTCATTCCCTGAACTCGATATGGTTGATGTTTTTTCTAATTTCACAGATAAAAGTCGTTATAATTGGTGGGGTGTCTCTTGTCGGTTTGTTTTGTTATTAATTGTTTGCTTTGTCAAACATTTTTCAGTTTAAATATCTAGAAAAGAGTCAACGAAACGCTTTGTGCAGCATGATAATTTACTTGTTGTGGTTTTAGGTGACATGAGATTATAGGTATCCATCAACATAATAATAAAATATAAATTAACTTTTAAAATCTATTTTCTCACTTTGTAATATTATTCAAATCGAAACAAAGTTTTATAGTATGTTTGTAATATTTTAGAACAATATCGATCAATTTTCACGTCATTGTTTCAGCACTTCATCATACTTTTTTATTTGTAAAATAAAATAAAACCCGCTCGTTTTTCTTCCTGAACGCGTCCACAAACAAAGCTTGGTTTGTACCAAAGTGCTTTATTTCCAAAAAGCTCGTCCCACCGTGCATTTTGTCGCTGGTATTTTTATTGAGCAAACATTCTCTATGACAGCAATGAGCCGGTGTTTGCACACGTCAGTCACCGGGCGCCGCGTTCGGCAGCCATATTCGTGTCCGGGCCGCGTCCGGTGTCCGGTGACCGGTGAACCGGCGCCCGCAATGTGGCATTAGAGGATATTGGCGCGAGGCATTGAAATTTATACCGTTTGACACCTTCACTCGCACCTTTCATAGTAATAGTTCACTTTCAACATATCGTGTCACTATCCTTTGCTAAGGCATGCAGCTACGGGACATAAATTCAGACCAAATTCCTACTCGTCCTTTATAAATTGTCACACGAGACTCCTTTAATAAACCAACATCAAAATCTAGCTAAACTCTAATACCTGCTAAAGAGTTTTAATGAAAACAACAAGTCGTAACTAAGTATTTTGAATATTTGGGCAATTCATTAGACACGCTCAACACAAACACGATTGTTGTAAAACTTAAATGTCATCGCTCTCATTTTGTGTTCAAAAAAGTTTAGTAACTCAACGCTACACAACGAACGCGCCTGAACTTTAAGAGCAAAATTAATATTAACCTTAAGGTGCTTTTACACGGGCAGTTATCGAGCAAAATTTTTGGCAACTTTTATGTGTCGATTATTCTGAAACAATAAGTGCTTAATTCCCTTGAAAAAGACAATTATTTCAACAATATTTCAAGTTAATACAAAATATTACAATTTCTCAATCACCGATGTCGAAACAAACTGCTTTTGAATTGGCTCTACATTGAAACTATTATTTTATATTATACACTACTCGTAGTTTAGATTGACACTTACAGGTCGTGTCTATGAATATTTTTTCTAAAATCACACGTGTAATACCAACTTTAGAAACACTTTCTTAACCCTTTATTTACTTTGTTTCGCTTCAAATTAGGCTTATTTTATAATTAAGCTCATTGAAGACATTTTAATCAGAACTGACGTCTATCTACTTGTATAATTAAGTTGAATTACAAATGAGGATTGCGTTGTTGAAGTTAATGTGGTTGGCTTGATCAAGCCGCTCGTTACTCAGCTAATTTATCTGTAAGTACTTGCTTAATCTTAATTATTTTCTTGACCTTGGCTCTGCGGCGTAACTTGTAGTCAGGGATATTAATCTAAGTATAATCGCATTTTGGGTTGTGTTTTTTCACTAGAAAGCTTTGTTCTACCCGAATTGGCTGGCACAATATAAAAAGTTACTGAACCAAGAAATAGGTATATCTAGTATTAATACAATTTAAGTTTCTTATAAACATGTCTAAACGTCTAGTTGTCCAGTACAGTATAAGAGACGATATTGTACAGCTCCCACGCACCTGTCTGAAATATTAATATACCCGACAGAAAACCTAAAGGAAAACCACCGGACGGCAGCGGACAACACTCTGAACTTAATATGGTAGATGTACATGGACATTTTATGTGTGAGTATTGAGGTTAATAACCTTTGATTCACACAATGTTTAACACAAAAGTGAGGCAAAACACGTCTCGGCAATCCGATAAAATATAATAACATAAGTAACTACTCGTGCTTTAGCTTTCTTTCGTTTTATTGAAAGAAATGTTTTCGTTTGGTCTTATTTCCTAAGGGTAGTTTCGAGGAGATCCATCCGTCTAACTGAATCTGTTTTCATATAGGCCAAAGAGTGGATAGTATATTTTAACACAAAATTATTCACATTTAGTAATACACGAAACTTATTCACTTCTAATATAATTAAATATAACAAAATGAGCCACTTACAGAATCTAGGTGGACCGTATCGGACTCCAGCTCCAAAGATTGTCTTCAGCAAAATTCTGAAAAAAAGACAAAATTCTTATTAAAATGCGTTTTCCAATTAAATGTTTAAGTAAACAGGTCTTCTACCGCAAATTAACCCCTGTAAAGAGCTCTAAAAGAGGCTTTTTCCTAGTGTGAGTCAGATAATCATGACGCTCATTTTCTAGGTTGTTTCTATTACATCGACGTCCACTGCTGGATAAAGGCCAAGAATTTCCACAAAGACCAGGCCTACGCTGCTCGCATCCAGGCGCTTCCCTTCACTTTAGTGTCTAGAGGCCTGCCCACATTTGCGTTTTTACCCGACTGCGTCAGAAGGAGGGTCATGTTTTTCGAGTCCATGTATTTATGTGGGTATGTATGTATGTATATTTCTTTGGCACGGCCTACAGCCTAATGGGCTTGACCAATTTTAGCGTGAGTGGTGTCGTTAGATTCGTCTTAATCGTGAGAGTGACACTGGCTATATTGAAATTAAAAAAAACTTAAAACCTATCGAGTTTACCTATAACCTATAGGTATCAAAATAATTTCTTTATTCATTCGGTCAGTGGTGAACTTTCGCTAACACTTGAGAATTTTTCTGCCCCAAAAGCCATCATTTCTACTTGCTACTGTGTATTTTAGTTACGTTGTAGCATAGATCAAAAGCAGCCTCAGTACGTCGGTCGTTCGTCAAGCGTTCATTTCGCAGCTTGCTTACATTACAGCATTACCATAAGGCCAATTAAAGCCTCGCGCGGACGTGCGTGAACGCCGCGCTCGTGACTGCGCCCGGTGCGGGCACACAGTGCAAATTACAAGCAGTAGATCAACAGTAAAACTAATAATTAATAAATAATTGTTCTAAAATATTGGTTACCAAATTTTATCATTCACCCATGGTTTACTTTTAATTTTTAATTAATCATGTATAGGATATTACATTCATCATCATCAGGGTATTTAGTCTTCACTGCAGGAGGGCAGACTATCTCTAATTTACCAAAGGCACATGGAACATTTGGCAGAGGCCATTTGCATACCATGGAGAGTAGAGACTTCCCACGGTATTCAGAAGATATTATTTAAAATACTGATAACAAAGGTGTTTTTCAAAATAATAAATCTTTCACCAGTATTCTTCTAACACGATAGGTATTGTTTTTGTCACACCCCTGTACCATGCAGCGGGGTGACGTATAAATAGCGCGATCGCCTGCGCGTGAGCGGTGACGAGGGTGCGGGCACGTGCGGGGCGCGTGCCGCCACAGTGTAGACGCGACTTGCATATTGTGTTTTAGTAGGGTCAAATCCTAAATCATTTGTTTGATTTTAAACCTTATTGCAAAAATATTAAATACTCTTAAGGGACATACGTGTTTTTGTGTGTAAGCTAAACCGGTGGTAACTGCATCATTAACTAAATGGAAAATTGTAACTGTTTGATATGTTGATAGATTGAAAAATAATATTCAATATTTGTAATCTCAAATACGTCATGGTCAGGGATATTTAATTTATAAATGGGTTTCAGTCTGTTAAGTTTACTTTGTTTTTACCTGTCCACATACCATAAAATTTACTAATAGTAAAATCATCAAAAAACGTTTGTTTACCGTCATGATGACAGCACGCAATTTAATCAATCTGAGTCTTAATATTATATTTATTACCGGATGTACTTCTTCTATCCAATCACTAGTTAAAAGAAAAAATCCATCAGTTAAAATGAAATGGTAATGCTAAAATTGACAACATAACCTACCGGCTTCAGTTACACTGTGGCGTAGGGGTAAACAAATAAGCATGGCAATGATGGGCGCATGATGGGAATAACGCATGTCCACGCGCGCCGCATCCCATGCCGCGCCGCTTGATGCATTTTGACAGTACGCCCTCCAATTACACGGTATCGCATAATTACCGGGACACTAAGGGACAGGTTGCTTATTTTAAATGGATTTTAAATAGATGGGATGGGACTACATCTGATATTTTATTGCACATTATGACTAAACATATTTTTCTGAAAGCTTATTTGTGTGTTGATTTTGATCGATACATTATTAAAAAAATCTGATAAACTTATACTTCGTTCGTTCGTTCGTTTCAGCCGAAAGACGTCCACTGCTGGACAAAGGCCTCCCCCAAGGATTTCCACAAAGACCGGTTCTGCGCCGCTTGCATCCAGGTACCTCCCGCGACCTTCACCAGATCGTCGGTCCACCTAGTGGGAGGCCTGCCCACGCTACGTCTTCCAGCTCGTGGTCGCCACTCAAGAACTTTCCTGCCCCAGCGGCCATCAGCTCTTTGAGACAATTTTGTTTTATTTTATTATTTATTACATTTGGCTTTAATACATTTGTTTTTCCTCTAGATTTGACGTCAATTTTGACTGTAAAAAACAAAATCCTTTGTATTAGGCACAATCTTGCATTAAAGTGAAATCACAAGGTATTAGTAAAATAATGCCGTCTCAGAACTCTAATCCTCACTATGCGCAATTTGAACACTCTTGTAACGCGAATAAATATTACTGAATGAGAATTCGGAGTAAAAAGATCTGTGAATCACGTTTGAATTTACATTTAAAACGTTTTCAAATTTGTTGGAACATTAAACAAATTCAAGCTAGCTAAAAACGCTCATATTTCGAACATGAACGTATAAGTTATAAACATGTAAGTAAGCACAACTAAAATTTAGAATTGTCACACTAAAATTAGTTTGGTGATTATGATACACGTGATTTTACGCAGGTGTGTATTTAAATCGGACAGCAAGGCTGACTCCAGTTGTGTCGAGCAAAAAAAAGATTGTAGTTTGTATGTATTTATGTTAATATTCTCAGCAAACTTTTCGAATTGCGCCCATAAAAATAAGAGCAAATTGAATGTTCAATATCTAATCTAATTTCATTGAATAACAAACAACCAAACGAAAAAATATCGTCACAGCCTCCCATTTCCAATGTTGATGGAATTCTAGAAATATATTTGAAGGTAGATAATTTCGGGAGTCCTTTATTCCGAATAAAATAATCTGAGCGGAGACGTCTCGCTCCCGGGGGAAGCGAGGATGAAACATTAGGACTCGTATCGAATTGACAGACGATTTTTATGTTTCAAATAAATCTACGATCGGGTTTCTGTAAAAATGCTTTTATTGAGTCTTATTTTGACGGGCGCGTATATTTTTGTTCATATCGGTTATTTTTAAAGCGATATCTGTCAAAATATGGAATATAAACAAGCTCTTGGTGGGTATTTTGTTTGTTTTTGTCATTTATGTTGCTTCGCATTCGGTGGAGCAGAGTTCGGCGGATGCGACGTGCGTCCGTTTGCATTGAGGGGCTGGCAGATTAACAACTAAGAGCCGAGCATCCGAAGCCGAATTGATGTGCAGGAGATTTTAGCAGCCTATCGACGGCTATTATAATCGAACGCAATACTAGTCAAGCCGGATTAGGAGAAATAAATGGGTCTAACAGGTGTTCCATAAGATATTTAGGTTAGTAAAATATTTAGCTTGAGTTGCACCACGTAACTCTGACCTAACTTTGACGAGACCCGGTGCTCTTTGTACGGATTTTGACAGATTTTTGACGTTTGACAAAGATAAATTAAGATGATGCAACTCAGCCTTAGTGTTCATTAATGACTCATCGATGGAAATATCAGTAACTTAGTAGTAATTAGATACAGGTAAAGCACCTATTTATCATTCCAAAAATCTTTTTCCAATCATTGTTTTTCTTCCGGCCTCATATCGATCGGCTGATATTTCCTCGACTGCTCGTTTGCTATATTACGGCGAGTCCTGCGGAAAGCCCAGAGGGACAGAATGTGACATAGGTCAGTGACAGTCACTGTTCGTTAAAGCATTGCATTTTCGATACGCAGCCGGGAAATGCAGAAATAGACGGCAGAAATGCAAAATACGTGATGGTTGAATAGATTCTGTGCCTAGAGGGTGGTGGAACCGAAAATACAGGTCCATCTGTCTTATTGCTAAAATATTGATTCGAATCAATCGCCACAATTAAATTACAATTTACATTGTTTTCCTCCAATAAATCACGTGAAACTTCTTTGATGTCTAGGTATGAAGTGAGTTCCTAAAAAATAAGCTCATGACGTTTCTGTCTAGAATACAAATTAATAACAAACACAATATTGTTTCGAAATGAAGTATCATTTCATTTCCTAAGAAAAATGAGCTTATGTCTACGAGTATTTTAAGAAAAGAAAAAATATTTGATGCTTTTTGTAATCCTATTATTCGTTCCACAAACAACGTATTGAATGCCGGCATCCATCTCGAAACTTGCTCATTATTAACGAGTCTTATCGAGTCGTGCAATACCACGTCGGCTAGTTGAGTCGGGGAATGATCCAGGTCAAAGGAGAGGCTCATCTGATAACCCGAACAAGTTCCTCACCGCTATCACGACGCGCCGACGGTTCCAAGACTATATTTAGTTATAATTTTATAAATTCCCTCCGTAAACTTGGGACGCAGTCCAACCCAATTTACACCCGAGGGATGGGGACTCCAAACAACGTACCCCAACCTTTGCATGCGATGGAATAACAACGACATTCTATGCTAACCGGAATAGAGATGCTTTTCGATTGAACCCGAAGCTAATGAGTGTGAATGAGGATTGTTCAAAAAGCAATGTCTAGTGGACAAGATCACGCCCCGACTTCGTTAACTTCTATTTATTGGTTGCAGGATGCGGTGTTTATGGTTTGGCTTCTTCGGGATTTAAGAGCCATTCCTTTTGCTGGCGCATCTCGAGCATTATCGGTGGCTCACCCAGATGCTGGGAATTTACTGGAATTCTAACGATTGCCCGAACGCGGTAAATAAGGTTCATTAAAAGCCGGACTAAAATTGGAAATACTTCGGGTGAGACGCATTGCAGCTACACGGAAGACGTCGCCGAATAAACTCAGGTTTTGAAGCGGGTTCGATGCGACAGTTGTGTGCACCGACCGGCCAATTAGTCCCAACATAGATCTGGATTGTGACCTACATTCGTAGACCGTACCTATATAGATCATTCCATAAGGAATATTTATTTTGGGACTCTGTTCACGAATACATTTAAATTTACAAAAGTAGGCATCTTTTATTCTTAACTCTTTGGAACTAAACATAAAACACTTTCGTATTCCCAAAGGAGATATTCGATATTTTTAGATTGAACTATGAGCCTGTAAGAATTATTTTGTAATTCATTTTTATTTTCAGTATTAGAGTAGTAATTTATTATCAAATCATGTCGAATCACGTCAATAAAGCTAATATTATTTCCATATTAAATACATACAGATCATTTATACATTATATCAAAACCTCTCCCAACTCAATCAACGCAAAGGAATTCAAGCCGTATATCACAGTCAGTCTTAATTGCTTTCCAACAATAAGACCTTCTAACGGCTAAATACAGCGCTTAACCCGTAAATATTTCACTACAAACAACTTCTTTCACGACTTTTTTGCGATCGAAATAAGACATTACCAGAATAAATGGTTTCCTTTGATGTCGGCTATGCGGCCGGAGGGCTACCTTATACAGCGTATGTATACCCGTGTATATTGTGCCGTAGCCTAAAATATCTCAGCAATGATGTTTCGAATTCTGGCTCTATGAGTCACATTTGCTTAGTACATTCCTTGCATACAGACTGGAAAGGTCACAATACGTTCCTTATGAAGTTTGAAACTTTTGGATTCCAAGCTTGTGTCGATAAAAGATATTTTGAACACAAAAGGTCTTGGCTAAGCACAATGTAATCGAAAAAAACTAAATTAGATAGATATAGACTTACTACCTGCCTTTTTTTCATTTGCGTAGACTAAGATATTCGAATTTGAGAAGATGCAATTTGAGTGCTTTGGGAAAATGTAGTTTCATCATCATCATCATATTTCAGTCACAGGACGTGCATCCACTGCTGAACATAGGCCTCCCCCAATGACTTCAACATCGCACGATTGGTAGCGGCCTACACCCAGCGCCTTTCTGCTACCTTTATCAGGCCGTCGGTCCAACTTGTGGGTGGACGACCCACGTTTAGATTAATACGAAAAAATAAGTATGTAATGAATCATTCTCATAGATCTACAGACATTTAACGTGTCATGAGTCTGTACCTACTTAAAGTTATGCGCTAGCACAGACAAAACATTCTTAAGCCTATGTCTGAGCCCTACATACACTGTAAACGCAGTTCAAAAGATCCCAAAAAGTTAGAGAAAATCTCATAAAAACGTTTTCGTAAAACACAAAGGTTAAGGTTACCGTGTCTCGAAAATGAACCCCTGTAATAAAGCGTGAAGGATATTATTTTGTCTGTTACGTGATGGACAATGATGTCCAATATCTATGTGACGGTCCTTTGAAGTTTTGTGGATAAAGCGGGTCAAGGTCCAATATTTTTGTTCAAGATATTATCCGGAAGAATATTGGACATTTTTGCCATTTCTTCGTAATTGTTTGAAAGAAAGGGGTTAATTAAGTGGCGAGGAGAGCGCAAAATTGAAAACCATTGGTAACCATACATATTATTAGGTAAGTATTCTTGTAAATTCACGCTTGAGTAACTACTAAATATGCATGCATATGCATAATAAATGTTTTTTCACATGACATGACATTGGAACTAAGCCTGTAAGTAATTTTTTTAAGCAATCGGTTTACTAATTTAAAGGAATAATAATTTTTTACCCGGGTGAACTTTTAAACCTTTAAATTTTTTAAAAGCTCACCTTAAAAGCAAAATACCCACCTTAAAAGCTTATTTTCAATCGATGGTGATACCTCACCTCAGTTTTTAAGATTCTTTATTGCATTTAAGCAGCTTCCTTTAAGTGGAAGCTGAAATCAAAGTCCATTAGTGCGCGGGGCAAAAATGGCGGCCGGCGCGGGCGCTCGTCAAAACAAGCGATCGGTAACCTAACACGGAACTCAAGATTAATGACGTGTCGCCAGTCGGGTGGCCACGGGATCGAAACTATCCGGGACACAAACTAAAGGGATGCTCGCGAAACTTTTATTATGTGCCTACTACGCATGTGACGTTTGCCAGCCACGAAATCAATCTTCGAAGTTGAGGCGGAATGGTAATAGCAAAGTTTTGAATTCACATGTTTAAGGTCAAACGCGAGCAGATAGTAAAAGATGTACTTTATGGTGTTTTTTGCAATGAATGGACTACTATAGATATAAAAACAGAATCCTTCTCAGAAACTTTTTTAAATGTAGGTAAGTATGTGTTAGAAACATTAGAAATAGACTGCCTACTCAAAGTCTGAAAATAAATCAATCATCTAATACTTACTGTAAATAATAACCAAATAGACTGTAATAGAAATCTGAATTCAATAATATCACGCACAAACATGTTTGCCAAAGAAATGAAAATGTATTATTTATCGTTGCTGTTTATTCGTGTTTTAATATAATTTTTGAAGCAAATAGCTATAATGTGCTAACGTAATACCTGATAGTTGGCAACCCTATCACCCCCTCCCCTCAGCCTTTGCATCAATCACTTATCCCTTTGATGTATTATTTACTTGGGAGCGCTACTTCTGTGCCGCTGTTTTTGAAGGGAGAGCAAATATTTTCCAACGCCATCTGTCATTACAACGCGGGGATGACACCTCGTGTCATGTGTAGGATAGGGCTGCCAATATTTTTGTCGATAATTATGTAATTACATTATTACATTAGTATCACGTTGGATATTGACCATAAAAGAGTTGAAAGGCGACTCAACCCGCAAAAATTCAATTGAGCTGGTGTCAAAGCATTTAATTCGTGACATTTAGTGCGTGCTGAATAAAAGGTGGCACTCTCATCTGAGTAAGATATTATTATACCCTGTGTATAGATTCTGGACAACAATGACATCAAAAAGATTGGGGTGAACACTCTAAAACAACTAAGAAAAGATTATTGGTTAATGTTCGCCCATTATCATTCATGTCACGTCACGAATCACGATATTAAATCCACATCGATAATAGGTCTGCGTCACTACTTGCGAATGTTATTGTGTTTTATTAGATTCTCGCGAGGGTGATAATGCGAGTTCAATACGCCGAGTAATTAGGCGTGGGATAGCTGCTTTACGTCCTGCCAGCGTCAGCCGGCGGGTGATCGACGGTTAGAGGCTCTTCATCTTGTACACTGACCTATGGCTAACATTACTCTGGTTAGTACATGTTTGTGTCCCTGAAAATTATGTAATTATAATGCTGCTTGATTACAAAGGTAGGCTAACGTTGATGTGAACTTCGCAAGAAATTAAACGTTTACTTAACGAGACAATGTACTGAGCAGAATTAAAAACAGATAATTTGAATAAGGTAAGTGACAAAACATCCAAATTAACCAACGCCAGTAAGGCAGCGTTTAACTCAGCCAGCCTAATCCTCTAAGCAAATGGGTGTCCAATGGTCCACAATTGGTAGGAACGTGAGCATTTTAGTGCCGATACCTGTTAGTGCCAGCCAAAGCTTATATGCCAGCACTGAGCAGTAGGGTGTCCCGAAATATCTTTTTTTATATTTTCGCTACACAAGACCCCTCAAAAGTTGCGTCATAAGATGTAGATTACCGTAAAAATAATTAAAAAAATATTAAATAATGTCTCAAGGGCTCTACCGGCATTTTTATGTCTCAAAAAATCACTTAATCACCCCTTCACTATTTATCATCTATTATATTTTTTCTACAATTATTTCATATTATTTTGTAATAACAGTGGCAGTTGAACCCTAAGATATGATTTGCAGGCAATGGCAGACTGTTTTCAGTGAGGAAGAGGTTTGGTTCGAACTAGCAGAATTCATATTTTGACTTGTTTTTCTCAAATTTTCTACTCCTTCGGCGAGGCTGTTGGTATTATTTCTGTTGAGGTTTTATTGCTGTAAGGTATCGCACCGCACTTTTTTGGTATAATATTACATACTTTTAGCATAAATTTAACAAAAATATAGCAATATATGGCAGTAATATACTTTTTGATTTTTTTCAGGTAAAAACTACCTAGCCAAAAATCTTTATAATATTATATTTAAACAGAATACTAATTGACATGTTAAATAGTTTTAGCATACTATTAAATATAAATAACATTTATGTACGTTACATACACTTTCTAGCTGAAGTTTTTGTTGTCTACGCAGTTTTTTATCAATGGTGAACTTCAACGGAAGTAAAAATATATTTTTAGTTATGAAACGCATACATGTTATATATCAAATTAAAGACAATTTAATACACTTCTTTGGCTCGTGTAAAACTTTTAGTAGAGTATAAGACATTTTGTGAAAAAATGATTTAAAAAGTAGTATCACAACAATGTAAAAAAATTCAATTTTCATTTAATTACTAACTAAAGGTTGATTTTCTCGATACAATGCATACCACAAAATATCAAGCGCACACGTAGAGCTATCATTTAAATAAAAAAGTAATTAAATCGGACAAATGGTTTTCAAGTTATGGTTGATTTTCTAAAATTGACTGCCATTTTTGTTAGCTTCCACTTAGAGATGCCAATCATTGTTTTATAATAGCGTAATAAAATTATTAACCTGCTGTGAGAAGGGAATTGAGTATCCTCAAATTAAATCGATAACTTGGCTGACCCATGGATTAATTAGGAATACATTATAATCGCGCGCGTAAATGCCTAATTCTGGTCTAAAAGCCAATTCTGTTTTGAAAGTATTTATGGATTTATTGGTTTTTAAACTATTTTAAACCTTGCTGTGACTCATTGTGTACCCTCAAATTTCATAAAAAGGCTATTTTTGTATTATTAATAGTTTATGTTAGGAACCCCTAAAATAGCAATTTAAAATTTTTTTAAGGACAGGTAGAGGCCTCAAGATGACAGATATCTCATTAAATTTAATGCTAATCGTAATCTATATGTCAAAACGCAACTTTTGATACCTCTTGCGTAACCGTAGCTCAAAAAAAAATTTTTCCCATACAACGACGGGACACCCTACTGAGCAGTCCTGGAAACACTCGTGGGGAGTGGAGAACAGACAACTCATAACAAAATAGTTACCTATTTTAATGTAATAGTGACGAAGGTATGAAACATCCTTTCAAGAAAACAAATGACGATCTCATAAAGTTGCCAGCTACGAACCGTTGGGAGAAGAATAATCGGGATAATTATGTTTTTAGCAGTGAAATGAAGGTAAGTAATAATGATAATTTTGTAAAAATAATACCTAGACACTATGTGAATCGTTTTGTGTTTTACGTATGCTTGTGAAGTTAAGCACATAAGTTTGTAACACTTTTGCTATACCCTTACAGGTTTAATAATTATATGATGCAAGTTTTAAATGATGCTAATATAGTATGCCAAATAAATGATAAATAAGTAAAGAATAATAAGAGTCTGGTGTTTATTTGTGTACCTAGCTGTTATATTCATCCTTTGGTGTAGTCCAGTAACGGGGCCGGATTCATTTGTTTGTGTCTCTCGAAATTACAGCCGGAGGCGGACTTTAAGAGCCTTTGTAGGTTCCTGCCTACTCGCCAGCAGTACAGGAGGGATATTATATGCACTAGCTATGCCCACAGCTTCGTTTGAGTTGATATGGTTGACCAGTTCGGACTGGCCAGACTACTGCCCGGTCAACTAAGGCCCTCATTTATAAATATGGAGCCATATGTAAACAGCTCATGCTAAATCGAATTCGTTCTTACATCCTTTATCATCAATGTAATCGCGCAAACACAAGTTTTATTAATCCCAAGCTTTGCTAGTTTCAAAGCAAAGCAAAGATGTTATGCTTGAGGTCGAACGCCAATATTGACACTGAACTGAACCAGAAATTACCCGAACTAGTGCTGTCGGTGCTGACAGAGTCAATAAAAGATCTTCGGTTAATCCACCCAATTTCTGGGCTCTATCGCAGGACTTACAACAGTTAGAGATATGCATACAAACTATAAATCCTAAGGCGATGTAGGTTTGTGGTCCAAAGAAGATTAATTTAATTCACAAGTTATTAAACATAGATGGTACTGGTAGACACGCTAAGCAGACGTTTTGAATTGTTAATGTTTAATCTGAATCCATTTTCATTATTTAATTATCTACGAGTAAATTAGTTTCGTATTTTCTGGTGAGTAGCTTCGGTAAGAAAGCTAATGTTTATACGAGTGATGTGCGCCTAGTAACTTTCACTTTGACTGCAAAACTGCAAACGTGCAAAAGTCTTATACCTACGACAATTTGAAGAATACTAAAAATTAGATCTTGTTTGCGTATTTTTACATTTATACCAATACACTCATCAAAGACGCACACAAATACAAGTTTGCACGTAAAAAAACGCTTATCTGTCACCGCCTTAAACTTAATCGGTGTTTTACCTAGGATCCTTAAGGCATGACTGCTTTGAGGACAAGCGTCTTTATTTACTGAATGTAATTCTATTACGGCTTGCAGCTGCAGCTACGTTATTGGGTTAGTCGCCTGTGTGACGAGCGGAACGTAATTTGCTATGAAAGATCAGGGTTCCACCTAATAAGATAAGTCGACTGCAGCTAAAGGGAGCAAACAATTGTATAAACAGTGGAATTAATGCTAATTATAAGATGTAGATAGAATATTTGAAGAAAATTATTACTGCAATTAGTGGCACATACAGTAAATCCACGCTCTCATTAAATAGGCTATTTCAGAGCGTAAATAGGCTTCAATTAGGAAAAGCTTGTACCGTAATGCCTAGACAATGCAGACAATTATTAAATGTAAGATTATAATCAACCTACATAATATACGCTTACAGAAACAGACAAAGTAAGGTAGCACGATGAAAGGATAATCAAGCTCAAGCAATTTATTAAATTACAATATTTAGTACGACTAGTTCATAAACAGATCTGTGCAGGTGAGCATATTATCTTCTTACAGATTTAAGAGAAAGGAAAGATTAATGCATGCCCAATATTAATCCATCAAATGCATGGGATGGATCGGCTGTAGAAAAAGGCAGGATGACCGCCGGTCAGTGGTAAAAAAGTGCTCCCTGGATAAGGCACCAAGTCCAAGATAAAGTATTAGGTTAGGATAGGATAAGAAAGTTTTATTTATTTGGAAAACACAGTTTACTTATGAAATCATCATCAATAAATAGTACAAGCCGTATCGCACGCCGATTGGCAAATTCGATCAAGTGCTCGGTACATTCGGGGCGAATGAGAACCCCTCGTAGTTTCCTTTGAATTTTCCTAGGTATTTTTTCATGGGCCGTAAAAACGTAATGCACGACAGCTGTAAACGGTTGACGAGATTTGCCGCTAAAAGAATGGGTTTGCGCGAAGGTTTATTTATATCTTGAGAATATACAGATAAGGGAAAGTTATTCAATAAAGGAGATTGGTTTGATAACGGTTTTGTGTTTGGAAAACGGGGACGTTTCATGGATATTGTAACACAATACCTATGTAGCACTGTTTGTACACAGTATCCGTATCCTACTGTCTCTGTTGAACATGGAAGTATATAATGTGCGTGAAAGAGAAGTTGAGAAGCGCAAATACAGAATTCGTTTTACCTTTTCTTATGGTGCTTATCGTGTATGTTTCGTCTGGTTTTTGAAACACTTATTTGTCTAATATAAATAAAAATCTATCTTCTACAAAAAGTAAGTTGTATAAGTATTTCTCCAATAAGACTAAAGACTTCATGACTATACTTTTGAGAACAAGCAGAAAATAACGTTCAGAATGTTAGTGGGTAATCACAGGTACCCGCGGGAGTCCCGGACAAATAACTTGTGGACTCGGCGCGCCATAAAGTTGGGCGCACCCAGGTGTGCTCTATGAGCCTGGCGGAACCTGCTTACGACACTCTACCTATTTAGGGCAGCATACCTCCTGTCTCCCCAGGGCATTAACCCAATAATTATTCAGAATCTTGTCTTAAAATAACCCAAGGGCATTAGACGAAATACTCGTAGTAAATCTGAATTAAAAATTAAAAACACTTTCGAAATTAGTTTCAAACATAATTATGGCTTCAAGCCTATGATTAAATTAATTTCATATTAGGCACATCAAAATTAGGTATTAGATAACGTATATCTATGCATATGAATGGAAAGACTTAAAAAACAAAAATAAAAAGTGAAAGCAAAGCAATCTTTTCAGTACATAATCCACCCTCTAGTACCTATACTGCGGGTCGTTTCATAATACCTCTGGGCCTGAGAGTAGAGTCATTGGTACTTTGTTTAAAAATAATATACGTCTTACGACAAACTTGAATTTGATACTTTATGATCTTGTTACTTGTAAAACTTGTAGGTACTTAAATGCAAACAAACAAAAATTGTGAACTCTCGGGCAAATTTATTTATTTTTGATTGAATATTCTATCACGTCTCTCATTTATTTAAGTTGCTGCTTATAATTTCAGCTATCTACTTACTGGTTACTGGTATTTTACATACATATAACCCTGTATAATTTTCTATTCACGTCAATAATATCAAAGCTCATCGCCGTTTGACGGCATCACTACAGAAACTAACCGACCGACTCCTCAGAAACTTATCCGTATTCGCAATATTCGAACGTAAACTAGTCCAAGCATAGTGATTGCGAACAACTTAACTAACTAGCTATTATTGATTTGAGTTTCATTACATTATTAGTACACTAAATTCAATCGAAGGTTTTTGGGACTAACAAATAAAGTTTGTTTTTTATAGTCTGCAAAAGTAAATACCTAATCAAAATTTTCCCTAGAAAGTTTACAGGGTTATTAAAATAGGTAGAGCGGATACTTTTGAAGGCATAAAACAACAAAAAAATGTTTTAGTTTCCGACCATCAACGATAAATATTTTAAATTTTCTATCCCAACTAATATTATAAATGCGAAAGTAACTCTGTCTGTCTGTCTGTCTGTCTGTCTGTCTGTTACGCTTTCCCGCTTAAACCTCGCAACCGATTTTGATGAAATTTGGCATAGAGATAGTTTGAGTCCCGGGAAAGAACATAGGATAGTTTTTATCCCGGTTTTTGAAACAGGGACGCGCACGATAAAGTTTTTCTGTGACAGACAAAATTCCACGCGGGCGAAGCCGCGGGCGGAAAGCTAGTTAATACATAAACAATTCTCGGGATTTATCGATAAATTATTTAAACTAGTTGAACACTTTATAATCAACCGAATCTATATTAAGAACATAATATTCAGGTTGTCCCAGAAGGTAGTTGGAGGTCTCTTCGTTCGTTTCAGCCAAATGACGTCCACTGCTGGACAAAGGCCTCCCCCAAGGTTTTCCACAATGAACGGTCCTGCGCTGCCCGCATCCAGGCTCTTCCCGCGACCTTTACCAGATCGTCGGTCCACCTAGTAGGAGGCCTGCCCACGCTACGTTTTCCAGCCCGTGGTCGCCACTCGAGAACTTTCCTGCCCCAACGGCCATCGTCTCTACGAGCTATGTGCCCCGCCCACTGCCACTTGATTTTAGCAGTTCTGCGAGCTATGTCGGTTACTTTGGTTCTCCTACGGATCTCCTCATTTCTGATTCGATCACGCAGGGAAACTCCGAGCATAGCCCGCTCCATCGCCCTTTGGGTGACCTTGAGCCTTCTTATGAGGCCCATAGTAAGCGACCACGTTTCGGATCCATATGTCAACACTGGCAACACACACTGCTCGAAGACTTTCGTCTTGAGACACTGCGGTATTTCGGACATGAGTATATGGCGAAGCTTCCCGAACGCTGCCCATCCGAGTTGGATTCGACGATTGACCTCTTTCTCGAAGTTGGACCTACCTAACTGGACTGTTTGTCCCAGGTATACATAATTGTCGACAACTTCGAGTGTAGAGTCTCCAACCTTCAGAGGAGTGGGTGCAACACGGACATTAGACATGATTTTTGTCTTGTCCATGTTCATTCTGAGGCCCACTTGTTGAGAGGCTCTACTGAGGCCATCGAGCATTGTGCCTAGATCCTCCAAGGTCTCAGCCATGACTACGATATCGTCCGCGAATCGAAGGTGGGTGATGTACTCGCCGTTGATATTTATGCCAAATCCGTTCCAGTCCAGAAGCTTGAAGACATCTTCCAGGGCGGTGGTAAACAGTTTTGGAGATATGACGTCTCCCTGTCTTACCCCTCGCTGCAACTGGATAGGTTTCGAATCCCGATCCTGGAGGCGGACCGACATTGTGGCGTTTTTGTACAAATCCCTCAACACTTCGATATATCGATAGTCAATTTGGCACCTTTGGAGAGACTGTAGCACTGCCCAGGTCTCGACCGAATCGAAGGCTTTCTCATAATCCACAAACGCCCCGGAGGTCTCTACTTATGTACTATCCCTAAAAAATATGAAAAAAATAAAGCGCATAAATACACAAAAAAAATATTTTTAAAATTATTACATTATTTAAAAATTGCTTATTTCGGATCGGATTTGTTCGGATTTTTTTTTTAATTATTAAAAAAAAAAACCCGAACTCAAATTTTTTTTTTCATATTTTTAGGGATAGTACATTAGCAGAGCTACCTCCCCTAGCGGTTTGATTCACCCATTCTGGCACATCCTGTATAGGAAGCTGGAAACATTGAATTTTCGGATAGTTCCAGTTTATTCTGTAACCTATTATTGGGACCGTTTGAAAGAGTTCATGAAACACTTTCAGGATCAGCAACTAGTTTTTCGATATCTTGTATAGTTTAGAAATAATCGAGTGAGATCACTTATCGTTTCCACCCTGTATTTCTATACGCGCTAATTATTTGCCCCAAGTTCTTTGAGGAATCAATGTCTCATCCTATTGATTAGCAGACGTGTTAACCTTTAAAGGTCGTAGGGATTCGTTTCGCTTTGCTAATGTCTGACTTGCTTTAAAGGTTAAACAAAACAGCCAAGCTGTGTGAAACGAAACGACTACGTGACATATTTTATTCTTCACCACCAGAGTACACTACTGAAAAGTCAAGGGTAAGAGGCGCTACAACTAAACGAGATAACTAGGTAAACAGTGGGAAATATCGTGAATTGCGTAACGAAGTTTTCAAGCGTATTCGCCAGTGCGATGCGTGGATGCGCAGCTGGAGTATGCTCTACTAACTCCACAAATTCCCTTGCACATAGTTTTTGCTAGCATCGCACTCACACATGCATCGTGTTTTACATAATGTACAATTTAAGTGGGTGTCAATTACTGGGCTACTGTAGCTATAAGTAGGAAATACCTCATTGGTAATCACGCCCGTATTCACAAACGATGCTTGCTTAAGTGAAGCAGCAAATCGAACGCGCGAAGCGTTGAATAGAGCTCTGTGGCTGGTTCGTGTGTCACCCTGTGCACTCCACGTGCACTGTGAAACCTCATAGTAATGTTTGTGAATACGGGCGTCATTTTCCTCGCGAGCTGCTTAACTATTTTAAAACAGAATTGGTGGAAAATCAGCCTTATTCATTAACAGTCTGTTCTATTCGGAGTATGGCATCAGCCTTGGTGGCGGCATTTGTCTTCGTTTGCGATTCGTCTTCTATTTACTACACCTGGGGGCAAAGACCTTCGCTTGATTTATCACGCCGTGCCTTATTGGAGCTTATCCTTATTGTTCAGCGGCTCTCCTCCAGGACTTATATCGAGAATAGAAAATACAAGGTGAGTTCTCAATAAACTTGCAGATTAAGAGAACAAAAGCAAAATTAAAAGTTGTATAAAAAATGTAGAAAAAAAGTTTTCTTTGATTCCCTTTAGCTAGTTTATTATCTAAAATTATCGGACTTTGGCTGATTTGTGTGTTGCGCGGACAGTCCAGTGCGGATCGGCTCCACACAGCCGGTCTGTATAAACTTCTAGGGAGCGTTTTAGAGTAATGCGGTCCGCAGGAACCGCTCGTTCTCTAGCAGTTCATACAGATCGGCTGTGCGGAGCGATCCGCACTGACGATCCCCGTGACACTAAAACCAGCCTTTGAATATCGAAATGCTAAAGTGTTAGAAAGAATTTACAATGATATCCAATAAAATGTCCAAGGATATCCGATGTCACATTCTGTTATGATACTTAACTGGCAACAAAATTCTCTAGGTAACAGTGTCACACTCCCTTACAATCGTTAGACAGTTAGTAACTAGATAAGCAGAAATAAACATGAAATCCGCGAGATATCTACAATTTTGTACAAAGAAAAACTTTACTCGACTATACCCATCGGCTTAGTTCCTGGAACGGCCTTTGAATATTATTCGTGGCAGGACGTCCAACGCGTCTCAAAGGAGCCTCCGCCACAAAAATTGCTGGCATCAAGTTAATTCAATTAAACCGAAGTCCTTGAAACGTTAAGACTGGCATTATCTCTTTAGAGAAAAAAGTTTGAATTTTGTTTACGCAGCGAGAAATAAGTATTGGGTGAAGGCAAATTCTGTAGGCGTGGCGAAACACGTTAGATCGGCTAATGGCCTGGGGTTAGTAAGGTAAAAAGATTATTGAATTTTAAATAATGACTAAAAAATAGGTTATTTATATCATTTAATTATCTTGAGAAACAAAACTAACGCAGGTCAGCAAATTGAAAATTTCATAGTTAAGTAAATTGTTACAGTCAACTATAGTGCGTGAGAAAAGTTCCTCATTTTGTGGGAGATATTAATGATGCCTCCTAATTATTAATGTGAGTTTCAACTTGTAGAAACATTTAACAAAACCTCACTTATTAAAAATGTATTTTATTTTGAGCATGTGTTTGGAGATGTGACCCTTGTCCTATTTTTATTTACACGGTAACGGAGCTTTTGTCTCGCTCCGCCCTTATATTTGTGTAGTCGATATTTGTAGGGATAATCCCACGGGCGCCCCTATTACTAAGGCGGTCCCACCACTCCCACTGTGGGCCGTGGGCCGGGGTAGGAGCTAATATAATAATTTGCACGTCACGACTGATCGCCGGGGATTGTCTGAAAACACTTCCAAACAAATACGAATCGGCCACCGTTTGTGTTTTGAGTAATAAGTAAAAGCAATGCTTTTGGGAAATAAAATAGCCTTTGTCAGTCAAAAGTTAGGCTTGGTTAAAAACTGCTTTTTATTGTTACTTTTTATTAATGACAGTAGGCACTCGTAGTAAATTGAAACTAAAATCCCACGAGAGTTCATTAATTTTATTCATCAAAAAAATATACGAGTAGGTAGTTCTGTCATTTTTGTCCCAGTTACGGAGGTTTCATGAACCATTAAACAATTTGAATTGTTTTGACATGATAAATTAAGTCTAATTAATTATTCTTAGTCTCGATGACCCTAATTGAAGTTAAAGAGTTAATCATCAAACAAGTTTCCATTACACTTGTTTTAATGTTGTTATAATATAATAATATGAAAATCGCCAGTGGCAGTGGGCGGGGCACATAGCTCGTAGAGCTGATGGCCGCTGGGGCAGGAAAGTTCTTGAATGGTGACCACGAGCCGGAAGACGTAGCGTGAGCGGGCCTCCCACAAGGTGGACCGACGATCTGGTGAGGGTCGCGGGAGGTGCCTGGATGTAAGCGGCGCAGGACCGGTCTTTGTGGAAATCCTTGGGGCAGGCCTTTGTCCAGCTGTTGACGTCTTTCGGTTGTAACGAACGAACGATGTGAAAATATTACACTAGGTATTCTAACTAGACGGAAAAGTAACGAAATAGGTTAGTAGCAAAATACAATACACTTCCGATGATTTATTACAAAAAAATCTTGAAAACTTTTCCGTAACACGTCCACAATATCCATTCGAGCCTTTAGCTTTTTCCGGAGCGATGTAGAGGCGATAAATTATGGACCGTTGTTACATACGAACCTAATTCAGCGTAAATCATCTGGAACGAACAGTTCAAACCTTTAGTCTGGATCTGGACATTAATAATGTAGTGTCAAACACTCGCAGCGATACCGTGGAGCTAAGGCTTATCTCGCACTATTAATATTAAGTATCTCATCTAGGTAGTTGAGACACCCCAAATCCTCTTACAAGGGCTTTACTTTTTCTCCTTTATTCTCTACATTCTACCTTTATCTTCTACCTTATAAATTGCTACTAGTACCTAAAGCACATAAGTAAAAATATTTTAGCGTCAAAAATATTTTAAATTCAGCAATCTTGTCGTGAAGAGAATTACATTGGTTTTATGCAGTCACAAATAAATATTAGGGTGGTCCTTATTTTTCGACTTTTGAATTATCCCCGGGGCACTTTCTCATTCTATTATATACCTCTAAATATGAAATTATCTTTTTTTGTTTTTTTTTTTGGTTAAGATTTAGAGGTCGCTACAAGCTGTCAAAATATTTACAAAAAGCTTTGAAGATCTTAAATCATGGTTTCATAAATGTTTTATTTAAGTTTTTTTTTTTTTTTTTTTTTTTTTTAGAATGGCTACTGGGTAACATCTCGCATTACCTCGGAGCAAAAAAATGGCTACTGGTTAACATCGCGCGTTAACTTGGAGCTAAAAATGGGTCAAAGTTACGCGTCGTGTCACAACGCTTATAATAAAAATGTACGAGCACTTGCACAAAATAGTTGTTACAACCAACCTTTTGTTGGGTCTAATTCTCGTCACTACACTGCACAACTTAAAATAATTACGTTTTTTGTCGGTAAAAACGTCCTGGTGACGTCACTTAAGCATTTTTCTTATACTGCGTGCGGTCGTTGCGCGTGCGCACAAAGGAATGAGACCGCTCGGACACCGAGCCCACAGCGTGGTAGGGGTGGGGTTGCCCGCTCTTTTGTTTTTTAATACTACTACGCTGAATATTGTGTGCGGATTGGGTTGTCGTACAGGGGTACTACTACATGGTAAAATAAATCTCGGAGGCGAAAGCAGGATAATTGATTCAGATATGTACATTGTACATAATATCTTAGTTCATAGCAACAACAATAATTTTGTAATATTTTTGTTTGGCTTTGGCTTTAAAAATAAATGAATCTAACAAATACAGATTTTGTTTTTACTTAAAATTCAAACCTTGGTAGCGACCCCTAAATGTCTTTTAAAAATTAAAAAAATAATAATAAAAGACTTTCATATGGTATATATTCAAATTACGTGGTGCCCCGAAAAATATAAGAAAAAATTTTTTTTACCTAGGAATAAGGACCACCCTAATAAATATCTTATAGAAAAGTAACGAATGGCTAAAATAACCAAATCATTATTGCTATGTTGTTTATGTGGCCAATAGAGGCTTTGACAAATTCCACAGCCGTTTCAAAATGATCGTGCGCCCTAAATTGAGGTATTGTATAGTGAGTGTTTGGGCTCCACTATGCCCGTAACTCTGCAGCATGGCCGCCTAGGGCCCACTTCACTTGAATAATAAAAGCAAATCCTGTTGATTTACAAGCCCGTCATATTTTATTGTTGAACCGAAATGTATTCATGGCGACATTGAACAGGAATGGATGACCGCCTGACTTGGTGCTCGCATCAAAACGCCCGCTGTAGTAACGGGTTCGAACTCATCGAGTGCAAAATTTTAATGTACTGAGCATTACACAGCTAGGTACTTAATCTGAACAATCTCAAAACCCCATTTCACTATTCTCATTCACGCATCTGAGATTATCCCAACAAATTCTTATAAATATCGTAAAATAGAAAAGATTTAATTGTTTGTAGGTACTAAATAGGCTCCGCAACTACTTAAACAAGTTGAAAAGTTCTTGCACCATTAAAATCATTCATTATTTATAATGAAGAATTCGAAGTTCGCCGAGTCAGCTAGACTTTCATATTTACTTCCCACATAAATACACATACCTACATGATACCTAAACATCTCTCGTCAACCCACAAAGAGATGTCATCAGCAAAAGTAAATGTCATAAAGAAAATAACAATGTTTTTGCGTTTAAATTAAACGTTCTTTTAACGCTTTGCCTTTAAATTAACTGTAGCGGTGTCATCACCCGTTTTGTTTCACGTTAAACCCACTTATGGTGAAATGTTAATCAATATCGACAAATAAAGCCTTTCAAAAGGGAATCCAATGACGTCAACATCGGCGATGCTTGCACAGGCTGCGCGATTATTGCCATGTGAATGGGCTTATAATTGTCGCAGAAAATGTTATTTTCAGGGCTGATTGGATGCGATGTGAATTGTGATTGTTTCATACAAAAGCACGGTTCATTGAACTATTAGGTCTAGTGGTTAACCCAGACAGTGCCTGAGGCATGGGAGCGGTACGAGAGGAGTCACACAGGAGTGACGTTGACAAATTATGACGTGACAGAGGATATAAATATGAAGCACATCTCTTCTTTTCTCTTCGTCGGCCGTTTGGTGTAGTGGTTCAGAACGGACTACTATGCCGAGAGGTCCCGGGTTCGATTCCCGGCCGGGCAGAAATTGAAATGATGAATTTTAATTTCTGTGACGGGTCTGGGTGTTATTATGTATAATATGTATGTATTTAAAAAAAAGTATATAAGTAGTATATCCGTTAAGCTAGCACCCATAACACAAGCATATTAATTGCTTACTTTGGGGCTAGATGGCGTTGTGTGAGATTGTCCAAAGATATTTATTTATTTATTTATTTACATCTGAAGTCAATGTTGACGTTTGACCTTACAAAAACAACCTACCGTGCCGCCCCCACACCTCAGGCACTGTCTAAGTTAAGCGTTAGACATATAATGCAGACAGTAATTTAATTTTAAAAGTTGCAATCAGGCAGGCCGAACGAATGTTGTTCAAAAAGCAGCCTCTATGGTATAAAAAGGTACGAATAGTCAAACTATTCGTCACAGCGTTTATGCTAATCAATTAGCATAAACGCTGTGACTCAACAAATAACGAAAAAAAACAAATGCACTTTTTCCAACATACCCACATAATAAGTAGGTAAAAACATCAACAACGTGTCCTTTTGATTATTCACTCGAATCGATCAGAGCCTATTTTATTACTTTTTCAACACACACAATACATATTTAGTACATAAAATAGTTAAAAGTCAGGTTTAAATCAATAAATAAAAATTACAACAATTTTCACTTACCGCAACAGCCATCTTCATTTTGTTGAAGTTGATAATTTATGACGACTCACCAATCACAATTAAATAGTTTTAGAACTTGAAAAACAAAATGCAAACAAAAGTTTATCACTAAATCTCACAAATACAACAATAAAATCACCACAATCACAATTAAAAGTCTGGTTACATTAATAAAAATGCAAAACTTGGTTTACGTGCAGCCACAGATAATGAATGTATCTACCTGTCTTGCAAATGTCAAGAAAAAAGGTCGTCACGTAGAACAAAGCAAAGGAATTAATAAATATTACAGCTTGCTTGATCGTCACTACAATAAAACGTATTTACCAAAATGTTATAATATTTTCACAATCTTTATAAATAATAAATGATTAAAACAATACAGTTAAATAATATTTAAACTCAAATTATTACTTTTTTATGAGGCCCGTTAATAAAGCACAGATAATAAACAGTGAAACTATTGAGAAAGGGCGCAAGCGACGCGTTCTTTTTAAATTTCAAATTTCGAATCCAAAGATTTGGTCGTCCGTGACAGTGTAAAGTTTTCTGTATCAATTTAATTCCTTTGCCACATTCCAAATTTAAAAAAGTGTGATTGAACAGTTTTTCTTTGGCTGACATTTTGTTTGACGATTTATTTACGGTAGGCGTGCAATTTCAATGCTTATTTACCGAAAATCTCTGTTTTTATGTGGTTTACATTTTAACTTTATTGTTTTCTACCAGTCTGTGTAAATTTCATACGCTGTTGTGGCAAGTGTTTTTTAAAATGAATTCTCACCTGAATGAAATTCGCGGAATTGGCGAGGCTTTTGTAAGTATCCATAATAATATTTTACGTCGTAAATTCATTAATATCTCTTAATTTGGTCGTGTTTGATTGATAAATTAATGATTTTTTTCTCACATTACTTTACCTAGACTCCAAATTTGAATATTTTAGTTTGATCCTAATTGATCAAAGTTCATAATTATTAAATTAGCTAACCCGGCGAACCTCGTACCGCCTATGTTCCTCAGAAATGTAGGTTTCTAATTTTCAAATCGATCCAGTAGTTTCGGAGCCTATTCAATACATACAATAAGTAGGTAAGTAGGTACTCGAATACTTTCTATCTTATAGAAGACCTTACTAAATGAGAGAAAAGCTTGCATTGAATTAGGTTTGCAGTTTCGTCATAAATTCAGAATTATTACGTTATTAATGCTAAAAACTAGCTTATAGTATCTACGATACATTCGTTTTTAAGCCTTATCATTTTCTTTTGTAAAAAGCAAGTGATGAGGTGAAACAAAAGCGTCACAATGTAACTTTGCATACTTGACCTGCTAGTTTAGTAGTCTAGTTTAACAAATGGACACTTACTTCAAACAAGTGTTGTTTAACATGGGTTGGAATCCCTAGGCTTGTTGTTTGCTATTTCTGAGCCTTACATGTTTATTTTGTTGAGCGTGTATGTTTATTACTTACTAGCTGACCCGGCGAACTTCGTACCTATGTTCATCAGAAATAATTTGTAAGATTTTAGTGGTGAAATAATTTTTAAATTGGTTCAGTAGTTTGGGAGCCTATTCAATACAAACAAACAATCAACTTTTCTCTTCATAATATTAGTATGGGCTCGTAGAACGAAGATGTAAGAATGAAAAATGAATTGATTCTTTAACGAAAATGACAGATGCCGACTTCGAGAGCGGTGATTAATTATGAGTGGCCATAATAAGATAGCAAAATGTTTTATAAAGAGGTTGAAAGAAGAACTAAAACGTTTCTTTGTAATTTGATGAAGTAGATACATAATTATATCTATGTACTAAATGCATTGTGTACGGATATCTAGGGTGGCTTAGTAGTTGGAATAGGTGCTTATTGCAACCAAAGTAAATAAGAACTTTGGTGTGTCAACAATAATAACTTACATAAGTTAAATATTGGTTTCAGGTGACAATATCGGGCCCCATAGCATCATGATCGAGCCTTCGTGAACTAGCCGAGCAAGAAAGAAATCTGGTAAGTGATTGTTATTTTAGCAGTATATTTATTTTGTTTTGTTTTTATTGAACATTGTGTTGAATTTGTGTTTTATTATTACATCTGCTTGTTTCAAGCGGCAAAAAAAAATTTGGTCACTCTCAAATCAAATTAATTTTGTTGCTAAAGATACCACGTTTGATGGAACTTGACGGATTCATGACATTTATACACACATTGACATTATATTGCTGTCAACCGCTCGCGATGACACGTAATGCCGCCCCGGTAATTTGTAAACAATCGTATGACAACTGCGGGCGATAACTCGATAACATCTTATGGGCCGTAACGTAACGCTGCCGATGCGGCCAATAACGCCCAACTGGAGCCATCGCAAACTAAATTGACTAAAATTATCGGCGATTTCTATTTATGTGTGACAGCTTGTTTTATTGTTAAATGATTATGGAAGCCAAGTTTTTGACATCAGAGTTCAATATGGATCACATGATAAAATAATTTCAGTGTTAGATATTCAATTTGGACGACAATTTGGCAGGGAGAATTGGTAGGATAAATAGTCAATTAGGTATTAACAGCTAAGTTTCAAAGGAAAACAGAATACATTCCAATATTATGTTGCTTTTGTAAGCAAAGTCTAAGTCCGGGAGCCATAGACAACGTTTTATAAGTTTATAGAAATATCCTAACATCCATACAGGTATCCATCCGAGTATAATGGCATAGCATGACTCGTGCTCACCATATTACATTATTTTGCTTCCAGAATGCAATCTTGTAACCACTACCTCAGCTTTGTAGAAAGTATGCAGAAAACCACGTTGAGAAGGTTGTGTGTATAAACTTCTTATTGTGTGTCTACTAGTATATCATAGAACATCTTTGCTATTAATATTGATGCAAGATAACTATTGAAATTGCTCGCTAACTATCCAAAGTCACACCCCAGACAATTAACTCCAATAGGACGTAAATTATGTGAATATCGCTCGAGTCGAATCGATAGCAGTAATCGATGGCGCCCCGGCACCGGGTCGGTGACTCGGATACATCGAATAATCGAGTCACGATAATCGCGTCGTTCAAGACCGTAGTCTGACCATAATTAGAATTTATGCAGTAGAATTTCATGCACTTGTAGTTTGCTAAAGAAGAATTGCTTTAGGCAGGCTATATCGCAGTCGATGGCAAATTGTTAAAATTGTAATATTTTATACATGGCAATCCATTTTTAAACACAATTATCAAAGACATGCAAGATAAGTTATGTCTCATCATCATCATCATCATCATCATCATTTCAGCTATAGGACGTCCAGTGCTGAACATATTCCTCCTCCAATGATTTACATGTTGATCGATTCGTACCGGCGTGCGTCCAGCGCCTACCTGCTACCTTTATGATGACCTTATGGTTGGATGTTCCACACTGCGTTTTGCGGTACGCGGTCTCTACTCCAGAACCTTGGTGCCCCATCGGACATCAGTTCTGCGTACTATGTGCCCTAACCATTGCCACTTCAGCTTAGAGATGTCTATTACTTGTTTATTTATGTTTAATCTAATGGGCTATACCTGCCAATTAATACAAAATATGCAAATCCAAATACTCCCGGCATAATTTGCTAACCAAATTGCATCACAACTAATGCTTTGGTCAACTGCCCACTTCAAAACAGCGTTAGAATTACGGCGCCTTTGAGTTGGATCGGCCGCGCCGCTTCATCCATATTCATCCAGCGATCCAGCTCTCGGACTTGAACCCTACCCTACAGCGGCTGAGGTAAACTGCGCCAATTTGATGCTGGGGTAAACGGTATACTGAACTTCATAATGAGGCTTAAATTTTTTTGTCTAAATTCTTAAATGTATTTACTATGAAACATTGCCGTCAATCTTAATTGTCCTGAAAGTCTTAACTTTTCTCGTTGAAATTTTCTTACATTTTTTAGTGAGAACGTCTCGTTTTTCCTAGATACCTCTACTCAGCAACTGACTCTACTTTTTAACAGACTTCATTACAATAAAAATCCGAGAGCTTCACGCTCAGTGTATTATGAATAGGGTTATGCTTGATCTTACTTCTTGTTGTAGACGAACACTCTTGTCAATATTTCTCATAAATGATATTAGGGCACAAAGTATGAGAACTGTTGACGACTTGTCCTTTAAGGTTTCACCATTTCTTAGCTACCTTCCTATACCTAGTATACCCATTAACAACACTGATAAAAAAAGAATTGGTTTTAGTATTGCCATTCAACCAATCATTCAACCGATTGCCTTTGTGTTGTGTGTTAAAACAAATATTCTAAACCACAAAGCCTTTGTCACTTTTAAATAAACAAATCCTGAACTCGTCACTACGTAAAAAGTACAATATTTTTCTATGAAATCTAAAATTAAAAATACCTCCCTCAAACGGATAGATTGTACCGAATTCAAATAAGTAAAATCGTCGTACTTTGCTTAAAATTCCCCTCTACTTTCCTGGAATAATAAAAGCATCTAACGTAGATTGTCACCCAATCGAAAGCGCCTTCGATTCCACGTAGTCTTTGCCCATTTTATTTGTCTTTGACAACATTAACTTCATTGGATTCCCTGCATTTTATACAATTTCATTCCATTTGACATTTGCTATTAATGCTGATTTTTAAGAGGAAATGCAAAATTGTGGCAGGTTGAAAGAGAGCCAGAGTTAGGTAGGTAAATCGCGTCGAGATTTTACTGTGTAAAGCTTAAAGCTTTTCATAAAGCTTTATTTCAATTAAGAGTTAAGCATTTTTTTTAAATATAACATAGCTCTTCAACCATCGACAAGAAGTTGTCTCTTAATGTAGGTAATGTTTATGAAAAATATGTAAATAAGCCTCAAAAACCGACGAATTTGAGTCGAACAAATACGTCAGGTATTTACGAATATTTGGAGCGTATTTTTCTCAGATCGTTGGCATCGTGTCCATTTGTATCTGGAGCGATTGCTCGCGGGTGGGAAATTGTAAGCGTTTACATAACATTCTGTAGACAAACGAAAATTTAGGTTATTGGAACGAAACATACTTTCGGTTGTCAAATCGTTCGTAATCAGTCTTCACTAAGCGTCATACTTCTGCCATTTGCTAAGGATTTGCATGTAAATCTTGAAGCACGTAAAACTGATTTCTTCCCCACACTTTAAATACTATTTAAGGGCGGGAAAATTTGTTTTTTATAATAACTAAGTAAGAAACATCTACAATTTCGTATCCTATTTGAAAAACTAAGTGCGTTTAAGCACGGGTTTATTTAGTCAACTCGACAATTTAGTTTCCCACAGGAAATCCTTGGGGGAGGCCTTTGTCCAGCAGTGGACGTCTTTCGGCTGAAACGAACGAAACAACAGAGTGGTTTCTAAATATAGCGGTAATAACGAAAGTAGCTTTCAGGAGGCCGTTTGCAGAGCTGAAATAATCAAGTTGTGTGATTACACACTCAGTTAAAGTACCATGAGCGTGGAAGTTGAAAATACCCTCCTGAAGGCCTCCCTTTAATGTTTCATTTGATTGGAGGACAACAAGGATCGTGTATCCACAACCTACAAAGCGAATGAAACCACTTTGCAGGTTGCAAACGTTGTGCATTTTGCTTGCACTTGTGCGTGCCATGGCAAATGTTATTATGCCTATGCCTTGCTTTTTTTTTATGTGATAGCAGGCAAACGAGCAGACGGATCACCTGATGGTAAGTGATTACCGTCGCCCATAGACACCCGCAGACCCAGGGGCGTTACAGGTGCGTTGCCGGCTTTAAGGTAAAGATACGCTCTCCTCTTGAAAGCTTGCAGGTCGTATCCGTCCGGAAACACCGCAGACGACAGTCCATTTAATCTATTCTTATATCAGAATAAGGGCTACGAAAAAAGAATATCCAGGGTATATCTTTGCTACCGTTGCAAAAAATCGTTGGTATTTCTAACTTGGTTTGTATCTGACCTAAATCTCGCCAGAAAGCGATGACAAGATGAGGCACGTTTACCTGTTCAGTAAATACTTAAGAAAGATCCCATGCTTACAGGATTGCGGGTAAAAAGCATTGTTACCTTTTTTATGCATAAACATGCAAACCTAAAGTCGTTTGTTACATTTTTGAGTGAGTACGAAAATAAGCATTGACCTATTTTGATTCAAATTCAAATTGTTTATTAAGATAAGATTGCATAGTAAGTCGTTACGGTACATGTTCGCTTCACTGGATGTTAGTTGTGAAGAGATGGAGACACTGTCTAAAGTCTTTCCGTACTTATTTTTAAAGTGTTTAGTGTTATTATGTTACATTGAACTAGCAGTTGCAATAATTTGTTTAAAAACTAAGGCAAATGAGTCTTATAATAAAATGAGTCATTATCTGTATTGGGTTCGCCCCCATTTAATTATGAAATACATTTATTTCAGTAAATAATTGTGGCATGTTTATTGCCGTAAATAACTTCTAAAAATAAACATCTTCTTTGTCATATTCTTCTTACAATAGCTTTGAATTTCATAAAGCAAGTTCCCTACGGTTTCCTACACGCGCCGCGAATATTCAAGTGCGCAGGATTTGGTTAATGCGTCTAACAGAATACAGCTCGTTTTCAAACGGACAAAGATTTAAGTTTTAAGTCCTCCGAGCAAGGTTCAAAATGTAAATAAAATTTCTGTGTGCAGCGAATAGTGTGTAAAACAATTCGTATACATTTTAAAGCATTTTGACTAAGAACGTAACCGCGGTTGGGAATGTAGAATTTTAATAATAACCTCGTTTCGTTTTACTTAAACAGATCAAATAAATTTTAGGTAATACAAAATCCTTATGTGTATAATTAGAAAAAAATATATAACAATTTTTTTATTTGAATTTAAGTTTTTTGGACTATGAACATTTACCAACAGAATATTTTGCAAAGAGTGGTGAAATTCCTATTTAAAATAAATATCTCTAACATAGAAACATTTTATTTCTTTTTAAACTGAATTATGTATATCAACACCATAAAGAATAATTTCATTCGTTCCATTCCATTATCCTTATGGGGTGCAGTCATTACTCATATATTTTAATAATGTTTCTCATTTATGATTCTACCACTCCACCAAATTCTCTTATTTATTTTTCATACCCTCTTCCCGGGTTGTTTCAAACAGATACCTTTATAGCGTTTTAATTCAATATTTAGCCACAGCCTAAAATACATAAGAGCATGTCAAAGCACTGACTGCACTATTGTCAACATAATTGATCCCATGAATATTCGTGTATCCGAAACTTATTGAAAACTGTGAGCATCATCACTATTCAGGCTCCGCTCCCTCCTGCATGTATGCGCAGTATAATGTACAAGCACTTAATTATCATCCCACTAGTGCTGGGACAAACTCTTATCGATAGAAAAAAAACCCATCTAAATCATGTAAAAATAAATGTTGCCATGAAAAGTTATCAGATCTCATGTAGAGTCAAACTTCTACACTGTATTTTGTGAAGTTAAGGTACACTAGGCTTGTACCCTAACTTCACAAAATGTACATCTTAGTCAAAATTATGCGGCATAGGCCGTTTTGCCACCGTCACAATGTAAGGTGAAACATGACGACGTATTACCTACCTACTCTTAAAATGAATAGTGAACTTTTCTCTTGTACCTTTAATAGTTTTGTATAGTAACGAAATAACGGAAAATTACTTTCTATAAAAATGAATTACTCACGTACTAGCAAAAAATAACTTCGATACCTTCAGCCCTTCTCGCCCCATTTGCATGTAGTGTGCAGAGCGATTTAGTTTCCAAATTCACTACTTAGCGTTAAGGAGGATTTTAATATGCATCTACTTTTTAATTTACTTACTCATTTATGCGTCTTTTTTAAGGACCATTTAAATTTATGTTTACTTAGTTAAAATAGCAAAGCGAGAAATAAATAAACTGAATCCTTCGGGGAGGCCTTTATTCAGTTGTGGACGCCATTCAACTGATGCCTGTTTCCACCATCAATCCCTAATTTTGAAGTGACCCGTATGGTAACTCATAACAGGAATTTTGTTTTCATAGGGATTGATGGTGAAAGCATGAAACGAACAAAGCGAGCAAGAAATATTTAAATAATTAGACCTGATAAGAAAGAATGAAGCTGACAAAACCTTTGATAGATAAGATTTCATAAAAAAAATCAGTAACTCGTCACTAATGAGCACTGTGCAGTTTATGAGTCAGTTAAATGTTTATTTTTCCAAAACATACAAGTACCATAACAAACTTTTTCATAACTGCTGGTTACTTTACTCGTAGCTTTTTCTATAACAAGATTTTTGCATTGCTCACGTTTATCTTTTTTGTTGCTGTCATTACATGAATTCAGAGTGTTTCTCATCATATCCGAAATAACAAACAGCTAAAAATGCTTTTAAACTGTGTTAACAAAAAACTACGTTATAGATAAAAAGCTATACGTCTCACTTTCAGACTAAAATGACACTAACTTAAACTGGCACTTCTTACATTTGAAAAGGCATGAATACATTAAGGACGAAATGGCTGAACTAGAAAGTTATTTGTGCGTGTACTTAACAAATTATTAAAAATGTGTTAGAGTTATTAGACACGCTCACAAACTGTGTTTGTGAGCGTGTCTGTACGCTCTTTTGTGATAGAAAAATGACTGCCGTCATAAAATGTAACTCGTGTAATATAGTGATCGACGAACTACTATCGTATGTGCAAAATAAAATTTCGATAGTGGATGAAGATACATTAGTGCGGATTTGTACTACGTCGTTTTCGAGTGAGGAAATTAAAAACTCGAAATCCCTGCTCTTCGAGTCCATTTCTACGGACAAAATAAAAATAAAAAGGAAGAATAAAGGCAAGGAGGGAAGAGACATTATCGACATTATAAACTTGTTTAAATCAACTGAACCTGATGTGATACCTATTTTTGTTGCTCGTCAGCTCGAAAAGTTACCGCCGATTTTGTTTGACCACCTGGACTGTACGAAACTATTGAAGGACTTGCTTAAAGTACAAAACGAATTGGATTTCATTAAATCTAATTACGTGACACAAGATCAGTTAACTAACTGTAAAGATGAACTGCTCCGAGACATGAAGAACGAGTCGTTATTGCCGATTACTGCACGGAATGTGAATATAAATCGTGGTGCATGGATCTGTGACAGTGGCCCTATGGGTCTTTCGCATCTGGATAATAGTTCATCCCTAAATAAGTCATTCGACAACAACGGTGGAAATAACTCAGATAATTGCAACGGTTTGCTAGAATACAGAGAAATGGAGGTAATCTGTAAACAACGCGAGTGTGAATCAGCTGAGCTGCGTGAACGATCGCCCGCGCTCGTGAGCGATAAGCGGCCGAGCGGCTCCGACGGCTGCCGAACTACTGATGTGACGTCACCGCGGCCAGGCAGTGAGCGAAAGCGAAAGCGAGTTGAACGCCACAGTGCGGTAACGGTCAGTGAAGCCACAGATGTTACAAACGTAAACAGTTCTGAGAATTGGCAGACGGTGTCTAAGCGTAAAAAGACTAACTACCGTTACCGTGGTACAGCGGGTATATCAAGGGATATGGAGGGCAAGTTCAAAGCAGCCGACATACAAGTTCCCATATTTATTACCAAGATACATAAAGACACTACTGAAAAAGATATACAGGAGTACATATACAGAAAAACGAAAGAAATGATAAATCTGGAAAAAATCTCCTTTAAACAGGATCGAGATCATAGTGCGTACAAGTTTTTTGTATCGGAGCATAAGTTACCGGTGTTCCTAGATAACAAATTGTGGCCGCAGGGTATCCTGTTCAGACGATTCGTGAATTTTAAGCGGAAATATGCGAATGATCGTAACTTTGTTTCGGCCTCTAATAATAATTATGAAAAATAAGTATGATGCAAATAAAATGTATAACTTGGCAAGTTTTAACTGTAAGAATGTCAAACGTTCAGTGGATGACGTAAGGCAACTGTGTCGGACATCGCAAATTATCGCCCTACAAGAGCATTGGTTGCTGCCGCATGACATCGATTTCCTGAGCTGCATTGATGACGAGTTCGCCTACACTGGTATTTCTGCAGTGGATACGACGGCGGGCATGCTGCGCGGGCGACCCTACGGAGGCGTTGCTCTATTGTGGCAGAAAAGTGTGTTCCCAAACGTGTCGATTGTGCCGTGTAATAATACAAGAATATGTGCAATTAAAATAATGTTACATCAAAAATCGATATTAGTGATGAGTGTATACATGCCAACAGACAGTGCTAAAAATTTACTGGAGTTCACTGAGTGTCTTGGAACCTTAAACGCTATTGTTGTCAGTGAAGGTATTGAATCTGTTTACATGCTCGGCGATTTTAATGCGCACCCAGGTGAGCAATTTTACTATGAATTATGTAATTTCTGTATTGACTTGGAATGGTACTGTGCAGATGTTGTGAAGTTAGGACTAACGTCTGACACTTATAGTTATGTGAGCGATATAAATGGTTGTATGAGCTGGCTGGATCACTGTGTGGTCACAAAGTCGGCACTTTCAACGGTTCATAACATATCTGTTAGGTATAGTCCGGTAGTCTCTGACCATTTCCCTTTAATAGTTCAATGTAATTTTAATGTTATTCCTCCAAAATTAATTAACTTAAATAATAATTCTAAGCTTGATAATAAAGTACAATGGGGGGTTCGAAATAAAGACCAAATTGTGCATTTCAATAGATTATGTCATGAACGGTTGAAGGAAATAGATTTTCCTACGGAATTCAGACACTGTTGTGACAATTATTGTAGAAATATAAATCATAGACGTATTATTGATAAAATGTATGTAGATATAGTAGATGCACTGTCCAGTTCTGCTTCTGATAGCTGTGTTGCAAGTCGGGCTAGAAAGAAAAAACATATTAATGGTTGGAATATGCACGTTCGGGAGGCTCACGGGAGGGCTAGGTATAAATTTCAAGTGTGGGTCCTTTGTGGCAAACCGCGAGTAGGTTGTGCTTGGGAAGAAATGCGTGAAAGTCGAAGGATATTTAAATCTCGTCTAAAGTTGTGTCAGAATAATTATGAACAAATAAAGATGGATAAACTCGCTTCACTACATTCTAAGCATGATTTTCGTAGCTTTTGGAAAACTACTAGTAAATTTAATAATAAACCTGGTTTGCCTGTGAGCGTCAGTGGATTCCATAGTCCTAAGTCTATAGCTGACCTGTTTAGGGAACAATTTACCGTCAAATCGCCCTTGGGGCCATCACAGATTATCTGTGGAGTAGGTCCTCATGGGCAGGAAATGAGTATTAGGTTCACGGCGAGAGACGTGAGGGAAACCATTAGATCTATATCGGGAGGCAAGTCACCCGGGCACGACAGTCTCAGTGTAGAACACCTCAAGTATGCTGGAGTACACCTGCCTAGAGTACTTGCCATGTTTTATTCTCTATGTATTGGACATTCATACCTACCAGCTAATATGCTGAAGACTGTGGTAGTCCCAATTGTGAAAAGCAAAACTGGTGATGTAAGTGACCATAAAAATTATAGGCCTATTTCATTGGCCACTATTATTGCAAAGGTTCTTGACGGTTTGCTTAACACACAGCTTGATAAGTACCTTAGCATCCATGATAACCAATTCGGTTTCAAATCAGGACTCTCCACAGAATCTGCTATTCTGTGTCTAAAGCAAACTGTCAGGTACTATACTGATCGATGTACGCCTATTTATGCGTGCTTTTTAGACCTTTCAAAGGCCTTTGACCTAGTTTGCTATGATATTCTGTGGCAAAAATTAAAGAATATAGCTATGCCACAAGAACTAATATACATCTTTCAGTTTTGGTATCTAAATCAGGTCAACTTTGTTCGGTGGTCAAATGTGTTTTCGGACCCGTATAGGTTGGAGTGTGGGGTGAGGCAGGGGGGGCTGACCTCTCCGAGACTTTTTAACCTGTACGTCAACGCCCTAATAGAGGAGCTTAGCAGCACGCGTATCGGATGCCACATTGATGGAGTCTGTACCAATAATATTAGCTACGCAGATGATATGGTGCTGCTGAGTGCCTCAGTTTGTGGACTGCGAAAGCTGATAGGTACATGTGAAGCGTATGCTCTTAGTCATGGTCTTTTATATAATGCTAAGAAAAGCGAGTGCATGGTCTTTCGGGTCAAAGGGAAGAGTTCTGACACCATTCCGCCCATTAAACTGAACGGTACCATGCTTAAAAGGGTCGACCAATTCAAGTACCTCGGTCATTTGGTGACCTCTGACCTGAGGGATGATGCAGATATGGAGAGGGAGCGAAGGGCGTTGTCTGTTAGAGCCAATATGATAGCGCGCAGGTTTGCTCGTTGTTCGGGGGGCGTCAAAATCGCTCTGTTTAGAGCATTTTGTACGTCTTTCTACACGAGTGCCTTGTGGGTGGCATATACGCAGAAACAGTTCAACGCCCTTCGAGTACAATATAATAATGCGTTCAGGATGCTGATGGGGCTGCCGCGGTACTGCAGCGCTTCGGGGATGTTTGCTGAGTGGCGCGTCGACTGTTTCTATACGACGCTACGGAAACGGTGCGCATCCCTAGTGCGCAGGGTCCGGGGCAGCCCCAACATCATCTTAAACGCACTCTCCGCAAGATTTGACTGTCAGTACATTAATCATTGCTCTATGATTAATGTACTGACTAACGAACAAATAGCAAAATGCATAAATTGACTTGTTTGAATTGTTTGAATTTAATTTAATGTGAATTGAAATGAAATTTAAATATTTTATTATTATTATAATTATTAACTGTAACCTTAAACCTATGACTGTGTGTTGAAATAAATGAATTATTATTATTATTATTACTAATAGTCCCGTTAGCCCCTCGTACTAAGCTAAATATGCTTGCTTGTATCTCGAGTGAGCTCACCACAATAGTCGAGCGGCGGCGTCGACCGAACCCGCGTTCCCCGGATCACGAATCGGCCAGTCCGACCCCTTCACCGTTCGGCTATCGTGGCTTCAAATTTCTCTGATCCATGTCCCTTCTCATAGTCAATTCTCCCCCATCTGGGGGTTTACACCACAAAAACGGTACTTCGCGTCGAGCTGTTAACGTTGTTTTGATAACCAGTGACTAAAGAAAAATGTTCATCTACCTACAGGGCATCGACGAGCTCCCCGAGCAAGTGTCATCGCTACTGCGGCTGGCGACGCGAGCGCCACCTATCGCGCGCGCCGCGCTCGCGTGGGGACTTTCCGCGCTTGGAGCGTTACTTATACTCCTAGCGGTCACCTGCCTCATACGGTGAGTAGTTAGTTAGGTTGTTGGTTAATAGATGACGCTAGTTCAAGTGTCTAACTGGACAATAGCACAGAATAAGTAATAGTACAGGTACAGAAGGATTACTCCGCAAGACGATTTAAATAAATGCGAGTCTTGCTACGACGCGATACAGTGGAATTCAGCTCGCACAGCACTACGTACCTACAATTTTATTCACCTACAAGTTTTGTCTCTTTCTATCGCGTGCCTCTGAACTCTTCTTACGCTGTTAGGGTTGCTGTCTAGTGAAAAAAATAATTAATCTACTTATATGTCATGAGGTACGTACCTCATGACACGTATGTATGTAAGTACGCATTCATTATGGAAAACCTTGGGAGAGGCCTTTGTCCAGCAGTGGACGTCATTTGGCTGAAACGAACGAACGCATTCTGAGCAGTAGTCATGGTAGGTTAGGTTCCTATACTATCCTAATAATTATTGATTACCTACATGGCCAACATACCTTTCAGCATCTTTGGGAAGCGAAAAAAAAGATAAATCCGGTAGATTTCTTTTCGAATTTAAACACCCGAACGCCGCACAATATTTCTTTCTCTTTATGTCCATTTTTAAATAATACTTCGATCATAGAATTATAATCATACTACAACGCACGCCAGCGTCCTGACGGGCGCGCGCGTGACACTCGACTGATATAATACCCGCCGGCGGGGCGCTTCGCTGTAGGTAATTATCGGATGTACCGCGCGGAGTGAGCCAGGCCTGACAATAGTAGGCGTTAGTGGTCGAAGTTAGTTCGAGGTTCTGATCAACAGTTTATTATTATTTGTATTGATTATATTAAATTTTGTTTGTACCTATATCAAAATTGTTTGTTTCCCTAATTTAAATAAATAAATAAATAGATGGGGTTAGTTGCTGTGGCTGGCCTAATACGGTGAGTTAGTTAGTTTGTTGGTTAATAGATGACGCTAGTTGTTTAAATGTCTGGCTAAGATGGCATCAGCAGTTGAAGATCAATATCTAGAGCGAAATCGTAAGGGATCTGTGTCTAAGTTAGACAATAGACGACGTAGTTCGAGATTCTGACAAACAGATGGCGTTAGTTAGATAGTTCATGATTTTGGTCAATGGGGTTTTCGCGATTGAAAAATCCGCCAGATGGCAATACGTAGACGCGAGGTCCAAATGCTGCATGATTGGTTATTTTTGACATGACATTGACAGATATGTCAAAATCCACCAATCATGCAGCATTTGGACCTCCCGTCCTGTCTCATCTGTGCTCCCGTCTACGTATTGCCATATGGCGGATTTTTCAATCGCGAAAACCCTCATTATAACGTTAGCGATTAAATCTCATTTGGTAAGCAAATTGTTCAGAAACAACATACGAGTAGAACTTTTTTTCGAAGTAAGCACAGACCGGTAAACTACAGAAAATAGATTTTAACTCAAATTGTTTGTCCTCAGATCATCCCACCGGCAAAGCACCCTCCGACTGGAGGGGCACGCGGTGGCCAAGCCTCCCCCGGCCAAGGCTCCTTCCAAGGACAACGGCTACGAGCTCAACAGCAGGCGGTAACGGCCCGGGGTTCCTTACACCCCGGGGTCCCATACGCCCCGCGCCAAAAACGTCTCTGGACAGGGTGACTTCACAAAAACACTGCAAAGATTAGGTCATTGTCAGGTCGTTTAGACTCCATTGCAGGAGCACGACTCTCTAATTTACCAGAGAAAATATTGGAATCATCATAAATAGTCTCCATTGCAGGAGTATAAATTTACCAGCAAACGGAGGATTTGACTCTCTGGTGGGAGAGGCCTGATGTTAAAAAAATTGGGTAATTTTTGCAAAATTATATTATGATTCTTGCATTGTGTTGAGTGTCTTAAATAAAATATTAGGCGCATAAAAGTACTAGCGGGAATCTTCAAGTGCCAAAACAGGATCGAAAGCCTTTTTGAAGTCGCTCAAACCGTTTTAGCGTTTCTAGAGACCATTTGAAACTGTCTTAAGACTTTCAACAATAGAATCTCATTGCGATAGTTGTTTATACAAATTCTTGTCCGAATCTCTTCAATTATTTGAATTTTGGATATAGGGAGAAATAATGGGCTCAGAGTAGTGCCTTGTAGGACTCCTGAGAACTGTGGCCAACTGTGTTTATAAATTGATCATCACAACATTATTATAATTATTAATTTAATTATTAATAACTGCAGAAGTCTTGAGACAGACAAAGCAAGTTAGACACATTTTATTATACATATTGTAAATTGAATACAATAAAAAAATAGGGTGAACAGCACAATTTTTTGACTGTAACATTTCTAAAGTTTTTTCTTCATCTATTTCGTGATCAGAAAATTGGTTGTTTACCGTATTTTTTATTCCTAAAAATCGGGAAAAAGTTACTTTTCGAGTGGTGATATAATTTTCATCACTAGAAGACTCACTTTTTTGTTTAATTTAATAAAAATGTAACGAATATTACGATAAATATAGGCTTTAGATTTAAGCCTCCGTTCCGGCGAATGAAAAAAAATATTAGCAAAATGATTTTTTGGCATTTTTTTTTATAATTTTATTTTTACTCTTTTTAATAGTGTACCACCTCATAATGTTGCTATTTTTATGCTTAAGTCTTACATTTGTGATAGTCCTATCATATTTTTTATTTCCATTATTGAAAATGTCAAATATAAAATATTTGAACAAATTACTATTAATTTTGTAAATTGACTTGTATAATTTTTTTTGAGAAAAATTAGGGATTTTTTTAAAATGATTATTATTATTCGTTAGTTGTGACTGTTTATTTTTAATACTGTAAATACAAATTATTTTTAATCTTTTTTCTTTGGGCTTCGGGATGCCATTACGGTTGCTGTAAGTGACGAATGTATTAAATGAAACTTATTTTTTATTTTTACCGATAGCTGCTAGTCTTACATGGGTCCGTCCTTAGGTATATTAGGATTTTAACACTTTTTTATAACTATTTTCATAGAATAAAATCTACCGAGGCGAGGTTTCTATATAATAATCTACTCTATTAACAAAATGTTGGTGGAAATGAATACATTTTCATTTGAAATTCGCTAAAATATGAAGCGAAGTGATTATATAAACAGATAAATGTGGCAAATGTCTATAAAACTATATTTTTGTAGATTTATATACCTACAATAGTGCTTTTCACAAAGTAAATCTTGTAGTTTAAAAATAAATAGGTATTTTTAAAACACTAGCGCCACTGTCAAGAACTTTTTGTGAAAAAGACTGAGCTATTTCCATAGATTAAAAATAGACAAATGTCCAAGTTCCACGGCCTGTTGTTTTTTGATATTATTCGAGGAATATGTTTTTAAAATCCAATTTTTTAATTGAATCAAGAAGATTTAAATCTGCTCTCTTGCTGTCTCTCATTTCTATTTAAAATGTTTATGTAAAATGGCAATTTACCGTATTTCTTTTTTAAAACAGCAGGCCAAAAATTTACAGTAAAATTTTGATGTATGTATGGTTTATAATAAATGAATGTATTTTAGATAATTTCTCCAATAACCGGTGCTAGGTTTGTCTTTATACTGTCTTCGCAATCCATTTCTTTGTCTTCCAAGCGCAATGTGAATAGATATAGGAATCTAGACCAATTTGAGATGGTTACAGGACTTTTGGCGGGAATATAATGGTCAATTACCCTTATTTATACCTCGACAACATTAATAACAAGTTATAATAAGGAACATGTATGATTCCATTGGAAAAAGGCTTTTTAAAATAAATTCAGAAATGCAAACACAATAATAATAAGGAAATTGTAAAATTAAACAATCGATTTACATATGACATTTCCAATATTTGAATAACATTAATTTATTTTTAAAATATTATTATATTTTATTTGTGCAATTTTAAAATGTGTTACTATAGATGACCCACGCTGAACTGTCCCACCAAACTCAATGACAGGGGGGCGCTACCATCGTTCAACTATATGGTTTCAAACATGGCAAAAATCTGAACCAGCGATCCGGTATTGACGGTGGCGCCCCTCTGTCAATGTCATCCATAGGACAGTTCAGTATTTTGGAACTATACAACGCCGCCTGAATAATTTATTTTGACAGCTGAAGACAGTAGCGCCATCTCTTGGTACGATCAATGAACTAACTAGCGCCGTCTATCGGTCGAAAGACTCACTACGTCTATTGTACATTGCGGTGATAGTACTTAAATATAATTATTGTAAACAATATCAACGAATTATTGAGATTCTTGTATATTAGTGCAGTTACTTGCTCAAATTGATAATATTGCATCACGAGTTATGTATGTGGACCATTGTTTTGTAAATGTAAATAAATAAAGGTGTAAGTTATGTATTTTTGTGTATTATTTGTTGACAGACAAAGTTGCAATCAAAACTGACAGTTGTAATAGCGAAATCGCTTCGTTCAGACTTTGTTTTGACGTATTTCACGTATTGCTTCACGTAGACAAAGTGACATTCGTCGTAGTTTCGATTTCGTTATCGCTACGCTACCTTGTTAATCTGCGTTGGTAAGTTCATAGTTATTTCGATTAGCGAATCAAAAAAAATCAGTCAGTCCTAGTAAAAATATGTGCGGGTAATCGCATATTTGCTTCGCCAACTTTATTTTACTACCGTCGTTCAGTGGTCGGAGCAAGCCTCAGTTGACCGGCGACGCTCAATGCGCACACTCGTGTCGCGCACGTTGTAGTCTATGAGTGACGTTCGAAAGACAGTGCCTTTTGCGATTGTTCGCGTGTGTAGTGAAACGTGCTCCGATTACCATCATCATCATCAGCATCAGCTCCGAGGATACTCAGGCAGTCTGCGGATTGGCTTCCGTCCGTAGCGAGCGTCGGCTTTAAGGTAGGTGATGCTCAGATTACCTGTCTCTGTATTGCGAGTACTGATCTACCTTTCATAAATTTTATATACGAACTGTATATATATTTATATATATATTTCAAATATCCAGAACCAGCGTAATAAACACAATTTTCAGTGCGAATCGCGCACAAATACCAATGTTACAATACGATCAAGTTAACTTCGCACATTACTTTTCTCTATGCTTCGCACCCGGCAGCTGTCACATCGACACTGCGGGGTTATAGATGACCCACGCTGAACTGTCCCGCCAAACTCAATGACAGGGGGGCGCTACCATCGTTCAACTATATGGTTTCCAACATGGCAAAAATCTGAATCAGCGATCCGGTATTGACGGTGGCGCCCCACTGTCAATGTCATTGACAGGACAGTCCAGCATTTTGGAACTATACTCCGAAAAACATTATTCGATTATTGTCATTCCTCTCACGCAAAGCGAGATCCAGAATGAGCGACAGTGACAGATAGACCCGAAACTACGTAAATAATAGCGTCTCGCAGTAGCCCTGCTGGTAAGGAAGGGGCGAACGCGGGTAGGTTTAGATTAGGTATTTAGCGTGGATTAGCGGGGAGCCAGTCGTGATTGCGCTGAATTTTGTCAGTATGTGTGTGTATTGGCGCGCTCACATACAAACCGCGCTCGGTGCGATTCTATGTAGATGACCTACTCATTTGTATTTACTCTGATACGAGGAAAAGTCGCATTCCAGCGTGGTGCGTAGTAAACGATCGCGTTGTATATATTTATACATTCAGGATAATAAACAATTGTACAATAGGTTGTAGATTTGTAGTTTTGGACACAGAATCGCAATCAAATATCAAATAAAATAACAATAATTTTTTTAAAGTAGTTTATTAAGCAGTGGTATTGGTTACACAAAACAAAAACTTATTAAAATAAGCTAAAGATGTAAACAACTCTACGGAGCTTTTATATTTAGTAACAAGATCAGATCTCCCATCAAAATGGCGACTCAAAAGTAGGTAAAGATCCAAAATAATGAACTGTCCTATCCGTGACATTGACAGCGGGGCGCCACCGTCAATACCGGATCTCTGGTTCCGATTTTGGACATTGGCGGAATAGTGTGCCCTCAGTGGCGAAAAAACGCAAGTTCATCGCCATAAACCAAAGAAGAAGAAGATTTTTGCCATGTTGGAAACTATATAGTTGAACGATGGTGGCGCCCCCTGTCTATGAGTTTGGTAGGACAGTTCAATTTAGGTCGTCTTTATATTAGAAAAAAATTTAAGTCATACAGCCAGCGTCAAATAGTTCGTGACACCCAAAGTAGCCAAAAAGTTCGCAACACGTCTTTGTTACAATGAGGGCTATCGTTTTAGCGCTCACCAGTTAGCGCCACTGTAGAGTTAGGTCCTGTCACTTGCTAGTAGCGAAGACAGTGGCGCCAACTTGTGAGCGCTAAAGTGGTAGGAGGACTATCGCATTTGCACTCATCAAGATGGCGCCATTGTAGAGTAAGGTCCTGTCAATCGCCAGGGGTGCCAACTGTTAAGTATAAAAACGATAGCCCTCATTGGAATAAGGTTGTGTTGTCAACTTTTTGGACACTTTGGGTGACACGAACTTTTTGAAGCTGACGTACCTACTTGAATTAAACACTTGCTTTAAAACAGTACAAATAATTATATCACTATTCTAAGTGGTGAAATCAAATAATATAACAATAGTGCATTGATTGACAAGCCTCCGAATTTATAACAATAAAGGCTTCCTTAATTGTACTCGCCCGCTGAGTTAGGTCCTGTCACTCGCTTGTGGCTAAGAAAGTGACGCCAACTGGTATAGATGAACTACAACGAACTGTCCCACCCGTGACATTGACAGGGGGCGCCACCGTCAATACCGGATCGTTGGTTCCGATTTTTGCCATGTTGGAAACTATATAGTTGAACGATGGTGACGCCCCCCTGTCAATGTGTTTGGTAGGACAGTTCACATTAAAGATTCGCTCAAATCAACGCGTGCAGCTCGCGTCGGCGATAGCGTTCAATGCGCGTGCATAGATCGCCGCGGCCAATGACAGGACGCGTTGATGTGAACTCATCGTTACAAATTCATACACGATATCTGTAGCCTTATCCACGTAACAAAACTTCAACGACAACAAAACACTGAGTTGCGATCCTATCGAATAATCGTTCTATCGAAATGACTCTTGTGAATACGGATTTAGAACTGCTTTTCAATGGGACGACTTCTGAACGTCAGCGAGATCTTGACTGTCAAAATACATGAATTAGGCCACTGATCAGGTTGCACGCGTGGTGAGGGCTGAAGCCGAAGGAGGACTGTCAATTTGGCACCTCTGTCAAGTAAGGTCCTATCACTCGCCAGTAGCGCCAACTGGTGAGAGCAATTAAGGAAACCTTCATTTCAACTTTTCTTGCACCGTTTAGCCAACAACCTTACATTAATTGACAAAAAATTATATTTGATAACTAACACTGTAGAGTAGATTAAGCAGTAAGTTAGATAACTGAGGACAGCTTTATAATAAGAAATAACTACATACTAAGTAAACAAAAAAAAATATTTAGGCGGTCGTATGATACAAAAATATAGGAATTTTACTGCACATGAAAATACACAGTTAATTAGGGAATACGCAAAGTTCTTGACAATAGAACCATACTGAACCATTAAAAAAACGGTAAAACTAAAATTTTGTATCGATACAAGTTTTGCGATCAATTTGACAAAGAAATTAACTTTTTCTTAATTAGTAAACTTATTTTTTAATACATATTATTATGTAAAAACAATAAACATTATTATATTATACTACCCACACCATTTCATATAATAACACAAAAAATAAAAACCTGGCCAGTTCGGGAGTAGAAAATGAAATATGTGAATTATACATATTTTGAACAAAAAAAAGAAACAAAAAGGTTTTTTTCTAAATAATATTACAATATGAAATTCCATCAGTTGTCAAATCATAAATTTTGTTGTTAGGTTTTCGATGTTATCGTAAAAGTATGAAATATACATTGTATAATAACTATACATAAACTTACAATTATTTATGAAAATTATGTTCTACATACAAGAAACTAAAAAAAAAGTATAAATAACTAACATAATATTAATTTTCATAATGTTCGCTAAACTATGAATTTATTAGGTGTGAATTAAATATTTTTTGACACAAATAACTTAATAACAAATAACTTTAATGCCCTAATGAAGAAACTACATCAATTGCCAATCTCTCCATTAGATAAATATATTTTAGACTTTACTATTAATAGTTATACAAGTAAATTATAAATGAAAAATAAAAAAATATACACACAAATTATGTTTTTTCAAAGCGAATTGTGTCTTTTGCTATCGCCCTATATTAATGACAGCAGAAATATTATGTAAAATAAACTTATTTTAGCTTATTATTACTTCTAAGTCTAATTATACAAGGTTACCTAGTGCCCAAATGCAATTACTTTACATTTTTTTGTTTAAAGAAGGACTTCAATTTAATTTTATATATTTCTCAGTTAATCTCGTAAATTAGGATTTTATAGTAGTTTTTTGTATATAAAATAACAAAATTTCGAAATTAGTGTACTTTATTTGTCGTAATAAAAGATTTTATATAAAACATTTTTTTTATATAATTTATATAAACTCCTTTATTGTTCAATATAATTTTAGTATAGTAAAAGTAATTTCATTTGAGAAGATTGATACCAGGAAAACCATGGTGCATTGTTATTTATACAAATATAAGTTATTTTCTATTAAAAACTACTATTCTTTTTCTACTCTCTAAAATTAGTTCACAGATCGTTTTAGTCGATTTAGTACCCGTAATTGTGGCAAATTATTCATTAATATTGGCAGTGATTGAATATTTTAAAGCCATGGCCCCATAAGCCGAACTACGTGGCTAATAATTATTGCTTTCAAACCCCCTAGACAAGTGGCAAAACGTGACAGTTGTAATGCGAAAGACCTTACTTAGCTCCAGCATTTTTGTATGGAGTTACACTAAGGGCCAGAACAGATGATAAACGCTACTGCAACTTTCTGATGATTCTGATGAATGAAACTGAAAGTTTCAAACTGGTCGCGTCATGTGTGGTCTCTCAACGGACGTAATGGCAGAAACTTAGATGCAACTCAAAAGTAACTAGCAGTTGCAGTTTAGTTGCAATTGCGTTTCACCGTGTGTTCTGGGCCTAAGATGTTTTTATCATAGCTCCGTGAACGGATTCGATTTTCGAATCGATCAAAAGGTGCCACTTGCCTACAGGAATAAATCGATTTTAAGGATTTCGATCGAATAGTCGATACTATCGATAGTCCTATGTATATTCGCCTATGGGAACACAGTCGTATACATGACATTGAAAACATTTGACTTTTTTTTCTTTGTAAGTACCTACGTATTGTAGATAGTTATATTCTTTTAGTTGCCTACTTATTTTAAACGAACTATGCTAGGGTCTGGGTGGTAAAGTCCCTAAGCGTAGTTACCTATGTATATTTTAAGTATTTTTTACTATCCCACTGATATTTTAAGTATCATGCATTTTGATCAAACCGTTCATTTGAAAACTCGTTCACAATTTAAATAGACGTCACATGTTTACATTTAGACTTCACAGACTAAAGCCGCTTGTAAACATCCGCTTTTTTGACCGGACTGCGGCTCGATTTTTTTCGCCTGATTTTGCGGTGGTGTATGGTTTATAATGAACGTGTGCACATTCATCAGACAAATGTCCGGCGAGAAAATTGACAGCAAAGGATATTCGTTTTTTGACGGTCCGGCGTCCGGTGAAAAAACGGATGTCTACAAACGGCCTAAGGCTGAATTGCAAAGCCTTACTTTAACCTTAACCGGTGTTTTTTCTATTTGAAGTTTGACAGAGTTTTGACATTGAAGAATGCAATGGTGGCAAGGTCTATATTATATAAACAGATCCAGCTATTGAAAATATCGAAATTAAGCTTCAACCACATCATAGGCCAATGACAGGTCGCACGGACTGTCATGAGTAGAGATGTAAATTGACCGAATCTGACCGGTTACGATGGTCAAATACCATAAATGACCGGTCAAAAACGGTCAAATTCAGTCAATTTGACTCAATATTACTGTACTACCACCGAATAATTTATTTATTTAGGTACCCAATTTATATGCAATTTTAAATGAAGGAGCGTTATTTTGTATTGAAATAAGAGAGAATAAGACGTCATCAAGGTTGACGTGCGCGGCGATGCGACATTGTCATTCGACTATAATGGACGTGAGCGGGACACATGAGAGCACAATAAATCATTACAAAAGACAATGTTTCAATTTAGAAGTTGTAGACTCACTGTAAAAATGTTTAACTATAATAAATCATTACAAACCACTTTTTTTATTTCGATTAGGATGTTGTAGACTTTTATCATCACAAAATCTAATAAAAACTTCAAAAAGTACTAAACTATTACTGAAATCAAATTGACCGAAATTGACCGTTTTTCACAGTTTATGACTTGTTTTTGACCAATTTGACCGTAAATGACGGTCAGTCAAATTCAGCCGCTTTAGTAATTTTCAACACTAGTCATGAGTCGCGCGACCTGTGCGTTGGTCTAGTTGAAGCATAGAGTCTGAGCTTCTAAAACAAAATATTATCTATTTAACGTAGCAGAACTTTTAACAACTTTAGTTATGGGTCCAATTGGTATATCAGATTGTATAATTATTTTTCTTTTATCCGCTCTAGCAGTAGAATTATTCTGATTTTCTTCGCTTTTAATCGCGTCTACTTCTTTTTTTATATTTGTGTCAATATTTAGTGGGTCTTTTGCCGCTTCTTTTTCGACCTTTAAACTCAAGTTAGGTTCTTTACTTTTAGATGGACTAATAACAATCGATTTAGCTGTTGTTAACGGAGAAGTTTTAGAAGTACTAGGTTTAGAATTCGAATAATCATATTTGATTAGTTTTCTCTGATCCTTCTTCGGCACTAACATCGGATTTTTCAAATCATGAACGAAATTTTTATACGTATTTATATATTCGTTAGACGCTTTAGGTTTAGAAATAACTTTGTTTTCAATAATAACAGGCTTAGCTCTTCTACCCTTACCTTTGCTTTCTTTCTTCAGTTCCCCTTTGATTCTGTTGATTTCTTTCGTCTTCTTCAATTTCTCTTTTAAATTCATTATCGTGCCGTCTCTCTCTTTCACTAGCATGGCTGGTTCTTTTAGTTTATCATCGAATTCCTTGCAGTTTATGGCAGTGCGTTTGCTAGCAATGATCATAGACAAATCACTATTGCTGAAGTCCGCTAGAAGAGTGCTGATGTCGTTTCCGGAGTAATTGTCTATGTTCGGATCAGCTCCGGCCTCGACTAAGTGGATTATGGTCTGTTTGAAGTCGTCGAACACTTTGGATTTGTTGCCGCGTTCTGTGAAAAGAATTGAGATTTTTTTGGTATATTTTCAAGAACGTTTCAAGTTATATATTATAAAAGTTGTGATTCTGTTGAAAATGTTTCAAATCGTCTGTCCAGGTTTACAAGGGAAAAATTACAGGGTACTTTCTATGAACTAAAATAATTCAGCTAGATATCACAGCACAATTTAAGAAATGCGCTGCCCGCATCCAGGCTCTTCCCGCGACCTTTACCAGATCGTCGGTCCACCTAGTAGGAGGCCTGCCCACGCTACGTCTTCCAGCCCATGGTCGCCACTCGAGAACTTTTCTGCCCCAACGGCCATCGTCTCTACGAGCTATGAGCCCCGCCCACTGCCACTTGATTTTAGCAATTCTGCGAGCTATGTCGGTTACTTTGGTTCTCCTGCGGATCTCCTCATTTCTGAGTGCATTGTGGAAAACCTTGGAGGAGGCCTTTGTCCAGCAGTGGACGTCATTTGGCTGAAACGAACGAACGATGATAGATACTCACGGGCACTATCAGTGCAAGCGGCGCTCACAGCTAGATAGAAGGCAGTTTCTCCGCTGCTGGTAGACCGGTAGTCTCCTGTGTCCGAAATGATGATGATGATGACGATGGATACTCACGGGCGCTATCAGTGCAAGCGGCGCTCACAGCAAGGTATAGTCTGGTCTGTGAGCACGTAGAATTTTGTCCCAATGAATTATATTGCTGTCGCGACTGTGCGACGGGCGCCCACAGTGAGTGTGCGAGCGCGACAGCAACATAATTACGCGCGAGCGATAAGGATGGGTAGCTAGGGGTCATTGGACAAAATTCTACGTGCTCACAGACCGGGCTTTAGAAGGCAGTTTCTCCGCTGCTTGTGGACCGGTAGTCTCCTGTGTCTGAAATGATGATGACGGATACTCACGGGCGCTATCAGTGCAAGCGGCGCTCACAGCAAGGTAGAAGGCAGTTTCTCCGCTGCTGGTGGACCGGTAGTCTATAGACGCTGGTGCGGCGGACACCAGGGCTTGGACCGAGTCGTGCTTGCCCAGTTTGCTGGCTAGCATAAGAGGAGTGTAGCCTGGGAGAGATGAAAAAATTTTTTGATCAAAAAATTGATTGATAATGATCTCAGCAAGAAGTTGCCAGAACTTGATATACATTTTCAAAGCCTCGCTGGTTTCTTAAAAACAATTAAGACGGGTGACGTGCCCCTGGTGGCATGCATCTAGGAGGCCTCTTATTATTTTATTTTTTATTTTTTTGTTGCTTTCTTTTTGTTGTTTAAATTCAAAGTTGTTAACTACTATAATTATGTTATTGTATTGTGTAAAGTTCACGGGTTGCTTACATTATAATATTATGCATGCTGTGGTTATCGTTTGTGTGGGAGCAGTTAGCTAGAGACCTTTGGCTTAATTTTTTATTTGTGTTTAATACTGTATCTCATGTTGATAGCCCAATAAAATAAATAAATAAATAAATAAATAAATTCTCAATAAAAAATGTTGGTTCAAAAAACTCTTAAGAGTAGGTGCACACCGTTGATTTTTCGTCGGCCGATAGTTTAGTCGGGCAGTTGATCAGTATGGGGATGTATGGGAGTGCGCACACTACGCCGATTCGATTTGGCCGATTCTTCATACAAATTAAAATCGGGCACAACTATCGGCCAACTAAAAATCAACGGTGTGTGCCTACTCAAAATTGAAAATAATTTTAGTGAAAAAATTCTAAATTTAAAAAATCTTGGGAAAAAAACATTAAATTATTTATTTATTTACATTGAGAATTCATACAGCAACACAGAGTGCTAAAAATATTTGGAAGTCAATTCAAGCCATTACGTATTTTGCCAACTCAATTGGTCCGAGTTGAAAATTCTTTTTGTGTTGCGTAGCCCATTTATAGAGGAAGGTTTTAGGCAATACATTTGACATGCAGTCAATAGGGGGGGTAGCAGTTAAGAAAAATGTTGCAAACACGGGAAATATTACTCAAACTATTTTCACGCGTACGTAGCCGCGGCACAGCTATCCTGTTTTCTTTATTCTTCAATATAATTGCACAACAAATAGTGCGTTGAGTGCTAAAAGTATTAACCTTCATTCGCTTCAAGATAAGCCTAATATTCTTTTATATCTTTGCTATCGCCCACGCCTCTGGACAATTCGGTGTTACGTACAGAAATATTTGGTGAACCCATAAGATATAGAGAGATGCCAACTAATGCGCTGAGTCCGAAACTCTTGTCGCATTAGAAATTCACACACACAAAGAAATCAAAATGTGTGCTCATTATCCAGTCAACAGTACTCAACGTTCGAATAATCTTTAGCACTACGCAAGCAATGTGTTCTGTTTTTGGGCATATTGCTGCGACACCGGCCACGCCCCCTTGTCACATCTCCCTTTGCTTGCGGAAGTCAACTACTGCAAGTTTTATTGCTAGTCTAAACCTCTCTTTATCGAACCAGGCACTAAGTATACTGTCAGTATTACCTTGAAGTAATGACTGCAGTAAGTAAGTAATGACTGCAGTAAGTAAGTACCTACTGACAGTGTGGTGGTGACATGGGGTTACCTCCACAATATCAAATTACAAATTATCGAAAATCAAAATATCGAACACGTTACATCGAACGATCAAAATATCGAACGTTCAAAATATCGAATTTACAAATGATTGAACGATCAAAATATCAAATGATTACAATATCGAAAATCAATATAGAGCTTTTAATGAAATGTTATATGATTAATGTAAATAAAACATATTCATATAAGTAGGTACACTTTTTTTTATTTCCCACTTTAGGATACCATAGTCAACAAGGAACTCTTACCCCCTTACTAATAAAACTTACACGCTCGGTGATCAGTGTTTTAAAGTGACGTTTAGTATAGAAATGTCATTTTAAAACAGTGATCAACAACTGTGTAACTTTTTATTAGTAAGGGGCATGTAAGGGGGTTAACCTCCATCTTCCTAATATACTATGCAATATAAGATTGACTTTGGATATTTTAATCATTCGATATTTTGATCGTTCGATATTTTATCGTTCGATGAAACGTGTTCGATATTTTGGTATTCGATCATTTGTAATTCGATATGAGGGAGGTAACCCGGTGACATGGTTTATCAAATCAAGCTTGTAGAAAGAATAAAATACGTTAAAATAAAACATACCTTATCTGACTAACATGCAGTAAGAAGAAAATAAACGTACCTTGGCTGTCGAACATGGTGCAGACTTTGTGGAGAAGATGCTTGACCTGGAAGTCCTTGGTCTTCGCAGCTACTTCAGGCTTCCACAGCTCCTCGTTGTTTCGTAGGATGGTTCTGTCGAAAGAACAACAGTCATCATCATCATCGTCATTTATGGTCAAAGACAAATATCTAATTCAATACTTAGCAGGGATGTTATGGATATCCGTAACCGTAACCGAAACCTTCGGATATCCGAAATAAAAAATTAACCGTAACCGTAACCGATTCAAAAGTTTCGGATGTAGGCAGTTTAAATTGATTTTTGTATAGCATTATATGTAAAGGCATAACAGCCTGTTTTACCTTTATGATGTCATCTAGTATTAATTTTTTTTTATTACTTTTTATTCGATGTAAAAATGTGCACTGTGCAGCAATGAATGAACCGTGACACTATTGAAAATTTAATTTTAAAGCACAGATATCCGTAACCGTAACCGAAACTTTCGGATATCCGAAATAAAAATATATCCGTAACCGTAACCGAAACCGGTATAATATTATTCCTATATCCGTAACCGTAACCGAAACCGGTATAATATTATTCCTATATCCGTAACCGTATCCATAACCGAAACTACATATCCATAACATCCCTAGTAGGTACTTAGTCCCTTTCCAGGGTGCTACACGTCTCAAAAGGCCACCCCTTAAATGGACGTTGTTTTATTTTTTATTTTATTTTATTTGGTGCACAAAACAGGGATACAACCATAACATACAAAGCGTTTAAAGCAGGTTATACAGTATAACTTGTTGCAGCTCCAATAACAAGTGCACACAACATACAAATAGAAAAATAATTATTTAATTTTAATTAATAATGAGAATAAGTTATTAATAAATATAATGAAATTTAAATCAATAATTCTCTAAGAAATAAAGATGAGAGAGGAATTATTTAAGTAACAATTCATTTACAGCTTTTTTGAATTTGTTTAGGGTAAGGCTGTAGATGTCAGGCACCTCCTCTATATCGGGTGTGAGCTTGTCTCGGCAGATTCTATGCATGGCGCTGTGAGAGGACGCGTTACTGGTACATAGTGGCACTTCGAATGTTCGGGGGACTCTGAGGGATCGTTTTGGTATTTTAATTTGGACTCGAGACAAGGTCGCTGTAGAAACCGACCCATTGAGGATCTTGAATAAGCAGAATATTCCATGAGCTTTGCGACGCGTCTCGAGGTTTACCAGTTCAAAATGATCCAGTCGATAGCTATAGGTAAGTAGTTTGCCCTTATATCTGTCACCGGAAAATAACAAGACTCGTAAGTTGATCAATTTTCTAGGAAGTTGATCAACTCTCGGAAAATAACAAACGGCAGTTGAAATGTACTATTTAACGCATCGAATTTTAGCTAATTGGTCAACTTACGGTACCTAGCCGTAATTTAATAATTAACTATATTGCTACAAGTAAAATCATCCACAAATGGGCCAATCGTTGCCCAGTGTACTATTTGACGGTACACTATTATCCGTCACTTAATACACTTTTCTCTGATTGGTCGACAGACACTTAGATTATGTTGTTTTAATATTTATTTACATTTTAGAGATAGGGATATTAAATTTCGTCTATGCTATTATAGTTAAATAAATGAAAAATGTTTAAAAAAATGTATTGGACTCAAAGTTTTATTATTGTAAGTTATATTAATAATAAGTAAGTTTGTTTATTTCTACCACTACAGACTCCATTTCACTCATCATAAATAAAATGACGCGTTATAATGAGAATTATTAGCACACAAAACAACAATTGCTAATTTTACTACTGTAAATAAAGAAAATAGATAGATTTGTTTAAGTTTAAACCGGTAATGGCGGCGGCCGGGTGGCGGGGAGCGGTATAAAAGCACGGGAGTCTTTTAACCAATCAACGTACACCTTGCCTTTGTCGGATGATTTAACGGCAAGACGCCGTAAATTAATCAACTTACTAAAATACATACGTTAAATAGTACATTTCAAATGCCGTTTATTATTTTCCGAGAGTTGATCAACTACCTAGAAAATTGATCAACTTACGAGTCTTGTTATTTTCCGGTGACATATCCATGCCTGTACGCTAATACCCTGAGAAAACGCCTCTGTATTGCCTCTATCCTATCAGTGTGCGTTTGGTACTGAGGTGACCAGATAATGGACGCATACTCAAGGCGACTCAGTAACAGAGAACGAAACAAGCAGACCGCACCCTATATTTGGTATTTCAATTAGATAACAAAAATAGCAAATATGATGTTATCAAGGTTTATGTCCAATGCTTTCAGTAAATATAATTTCCTTGGCCTTAAAACCAGGGTCGATTTTGTGGCACGCCCAAGACAGACAGGCAACTAGTCCCCCCGGACTATTGGGTATGCAATTTAATGCATTTCCTGGTGAGAAAAAATCATATCACAAAAATCACCGACCGCTACCCACAGGTATAGTCCGGTCGCTAAGCACGTAGAATTTCGTCCAATGACCCCAAGCTACCCATCCTTATCGCTCGTGTGTAATTATATTCTGTCGCGACTGTGCGACGGGCGACCGCAGTGAGTGTACGAGCGCGACAGCAACAGAAATTCTACGTGCTCGGAGACCGGGCTTTAGCAGTCCCATACTTTATGCATTGAAAGGCATAGTACCTAATTTGTATAAGAGTTGCCTCATAAGACGACCTCACAAAGGTAGCAGGAATGCGCTGGATGCAGGTCGCTACCCACCTGCCAATCTGGAAGTCATTGGGGGATGCCTATTTTTCAGCAGTCCTGTGGCTGAAATTATGATGATGCTAAGACTTAGTGTATGGCAGTGTGGGCACTGGGCAGGGCTGACGGACGATCTGGTGAAGTTAGTTGAGGGCCTCCCACTAGGTAGACTGACGATCTGATGGAGGGATCTTCCTGGGGGAGGCAGGGCGATTTACAGTGGGAGCAACCTTCTCTGCTCGCTTTGGTTATTGGTTGGGCATATTTAGGTCTAGCTATCTACCATCACCTTACCTAAGGCTATCGCTTGCTAATGCTTCTACCTTCAGCCTGATCACCTCTTAGGCTAAGAGCTTCCTAGTTGTGGAGCAGTTCCTTGGGGGAGGTCTTTATCCAGCAGTGGACACTGGACGTCCTGTGGCTGAAATGGTGATGATGCTAAGACTTAGTGTGTGGCAATGTGGGCAGTGCTCAGGGAGAATGATTTTCCTTGGGGAAGGCTTCGTCTCCTTTAATCTGAAATGATGACGATGCTAGACTCACAGCGGGTCCTCCCGGCACTTCCTGACGAGCGGCTCCACCATCTTACGGAATCTTACCTAAGGCTATCGCTAGGTGTTCCGGCAGTTGGAGATGAGATAGCCAGTTCCTCGGTGGTTGAAAATTTTGCGTGAAGTTCGCTTCCACCTTCAGCCTGATTACCTCTTAAGCTAAGAGCTTCCTCGTGATAAAAATGCAAGGAATGCTAAGACTCACAGCGGATCCTTCCGGCACCTCCTGACGAGCGGCTCCAGGTACTGTGGGTACTGGGCAGGCCTTCCAACTAGGTACACAGACGATCCGGTGAAGTTCCTTAGGGAGAGGCCTTTGTCCTACAGTGGATACTGGACGTTCTATGGCTGAAATGATGATGCTGCTAAGATTCAGTTTTTGGTGAAAGCAAACTGGCTTCATTATGGCAGAGCCAGAAAAACGCAATGTGGGCACTGGGCAGGACTAATGATTTGGTGAAGTTCCTTAGGGAGAGGCCTTTGGCCAGCAGTGGGCTTATGGCTGAAACGAACGGTGACTCACAGCGGGTCCTCCCGGCACCTCCTGACGAGCGGCTCCAGGTACTCCCCGCCGGCCTCGGCCGCCAGGTGGAAGCAGGAGCGGTATTCCTCGTCGGTCACCAGCGGGTTGGCGTTCAGCTGGGCCAGCAACGCTGTGCAGGCTGGCGACTTGGCCAGGATGGACTGTTTTACTTACCTTAATAGTCTAGGGGGCAGATATATGTACATTTTAAAGACAAAACCCTTGAAAAGGAAGCTGGAAGTGACTAAGTTTCTTGCGCTGCTTCTTCTCAGCACTGGCCCATTTATTGTCCCGAAGCAGTGGTAGGGTTAATACTGGGGCGTGTAAAAGTGCTTTTTAGGCGCTCCCCCTGGAAATCGCTTTGGATGACTTTTTTTAGGGGAAATAATGCGTTGATTCGCATACCTACCCTGCTGGGTTAGGTGAGGCTCATCAAGTCCGAAGGACGAGGCATACCCACTAAAAAGACCCCGGTGCTCCGTCCGTAGACTGACGTCTGGTGAAGGTCTGGTGCCTTTGTCCAGCATTGGATGCCCTGTGGCTGAAATTATGACAATGCTAAGACTTAATATGAGTGTGTGGCAGTGTGGGCGGGCAGGGCTGACGGAGGATCTGGTGAAGTTCCTTAGGGAGAGGCCTTTGTCTCCTTTAATCTGAAATGATGACGATGCTAAACTCACAGCGGGTCCTCCCGGCACATCCTAACCAGCGGCTCCAGGTACTCCCCGCCGGCCTCCGCGGCCAGGTGGAAGCAGGATCGGTATTCCTCGTCGGTTACCAGCGGGTTGGCGTTCAGCTGGGCCAGCAGCGCTGTGCAGGCTGGCGACTTGGCCAGGATGGACTGTTTTACTTACCTTAATAGTCTAGGGGGCAGATATATGTACATTTTAAAGACAAAACCCTTGAAAAGGAAGCTGGAAGTGACTAAGTTTCTTGCGCTGCTTCTTCTCAGCACTGGCCCATTTATTGTCCCGAAGCAGTGGTAGGGTTAATACTGGGGCGTGTAAAAGTGCTTTTTAGGCGCTCCCCCTGGAAATCGCTTTGGATGACTTTTTTTAGGGGAAATAATGCGTTGATTCGCATACCTACCCTGCTGGGTTAGGTGAGGCTCATCAAGTCCGAAGGACGAGGCATACCCACTAAAAAGACCCCGGTGCTCCGTCCGTAGACTGACGTCTGGTGAAGGTCTGGTGCCTTTGTCCAGCATTGGATGCCCTGTGGCTGAAATTATGACAATGCTAAGACTTAATATGAGTGTGTGGCAGTGTGGGCGGGCAGGGCTGACGGAGGATCTGGTGAAGTTCCTTAGGGAGAGGCCTTTGTCTCCTTTAATCTGAAATGGTGACGATGCTAAACTCACAGCGGGTCCTCCCGGCACCTCCTGACGAGCGGCTCCAGGTACTCCCCGCCGGCCTCGGCCGCCAGGTGGAAGCAGGATCGGTATTCCTCGTCGGTCACCAGCGGGTTGGCGTTCAGCTGGGCCAGTAGAGCTGTGCAGGCTGGAGACTTGGCTAAGATGGAGAGCTGGAGAGCGGTCTGGGGAAGAAAAACAAGTCTCAGTCCTAGAACACACGGTGAAACGCAACTGCAACGAAACTGCAACTTCTAGTTAGTTTTGAGTTGCATCTAAGTTTCTGCCGTAGCGAGACCACACATTGCAACGCGTTTCAAACTGGCCGCGTCATGTGTGGTCTCTCAACGGAATCTATGGCAGAAACTTAGATGCAACTCAAAAGTAACTAGAAGTTGCAGTTTCGTTGCAGTTGCGTTTTACCGTGTGTTCTGGGCCTTACGCCCGTATTCACAAATGCTTGCTTAAGTGAAGCAGCAATCCAACGCACAGAGTTGAATAGGGCTGATATTGGTTCGTGTGTCGTAAGAGGCGACTTAGGGACTACACATCAAACAGATAACGGGCAGCAGCGCTCTCTGACAAACATCAATCTTTTAAACTGCGATCTCCAACCCGCCTGCCAAGCGTGGGGATTATGGCAAAACCCTCCACTATAGTGGAGGAGGCTCATAGTCCAGCAGTGGACTGTAAAGGGCTGTTGATAATGATGATGATGACGAACGGAACCCCCATGCAAAATTTGAGACTCTAGCACTTGTAGTTTTTTTTATATCCACAACGAGGAAGCTCTTGGCCTGTATCTCACCTGATGGTAAGTGATGATCAGGCCGAACGTGGAAGCGAGCGTCACCCGGTATCCTCAACCACGGAGGAACTGGCTATCTTATCTCAAACTGCCGGAACACAACAATTCTGTTAACATTGTTGTTATGTCGACAGACTTAGGTAAGATGGTGGTAGCTAGCCGGGCGGACTTGGAACAAGCCCTACCACCAACCAAACCGAACAGAAAATTCTGCCCCCACTGGGAATTGAACCCGGGACCTCTGCGTCTGAAGCAGGTGGTCTAACCACTAGACCACAGAGGCGGTTAAGAAGTAGTTTCTGAGATTTCGTGATTAGTGAGAGTAAGGTCAGTCAGTCAGTGAACTTTCGCTTTTATTATATTTATTTTAGATTTATAGATACACGCGCATCTCGGGGATTCCTACCCAAGCGTACCTACTTAGATAAATTTGCGTTAATTGTTTGTTATTATACATACAATGATTAAAATGTGGAAGATAATTTTTAGTCTGTTGAACTTTTTATTAAAGACACGGTCTTTAAAATATTTTATTAGTATTTTATTAACCTAAACTAAACCTAATTTAAAAATAAAATAAAATACAAGGCTTATAAAAAAATCGTTTAAACCGCTGTCTTGGGGGAAGATACCCAGAAGGCTGGCCACATTGCCACGTTGGATGGCCAAGCTTTCTTCTTTCTCAATCCTTTGGTTAAGGTATAGGCCAGCCTTTGGATCGTAAGATATCTCAGCTTAATTAAGTCATCATCATTTCAGCCATAGGACGTCCACTGCTGAACATAGGCCTCCCCCAAAGCTTTCCACGTTGATCAATTAGTATCGGCCTGCGTCCAGCGCTTCCCTGCTACCTTTACGATGTCGTCGGTCCACCTTGTAGGTGGACGTCCCACGCTGCGTTTTCCGGAACCTTGCTGCCCCATCAGCCGTCAGTTCTGCAAATTATGTTCCCTGCCCATTTTGCCACTTCAGCTTGCTAATCCGTCGGGCTACGTCAATGACTTTAGTTCGTTTACGGATCTCCTCATTTCTGATTTGATCTCGTAAAGAAACACCAAGCATAGCCTTTTCCATAGCACGCTGTGCAACTTTGAGCTTCTTTATAAGTTACTATATTAGTATGGAAAATGGATTTAGGATCATGACCACCCACAAGGACCGATGGCCTCATAAAGGTAGCAGGAAGGCGCTGGATGCAGGCCGCTACCAATCGGGCGATGTGGAAATCACTGGGGGAGGCCTATGTTCAGCAGTGGACGTCCTGTGGCTAAAATGATGATGATGTCAATTTTTAAATACCTAGTTATTTAATTTTTAGCGTTAAGAATCGCATCCAAACTAATTTGAAAATTACAAATAGGTACCTTGAAAAATCGAACAGACGGGAATTGAACCCAAGTTATTTATAATGTCCATTTTTAACCTAACCTAATCTAACTATCTCTGTAATGGAATCTAAGAATCTGAATTACAAGCACTTCTAATTCTTGTATCACCATGAAACTTGGCAATTATATGTAGATTAGATGACAATACAATATTATGGTACGATAGAGCTGGTCTGGTGATGGAGTCGGAAGGTGGCCATAGGAACTGCTAAACGAAACGGCGGGGTGACTGTCCTTGAAATACATACTGATAAAAGATAACAATATAGAACTTTCTACGCGTCCCATTTGACGACAAACTTACGTAACCTCGGTAACTTTAATCTATCCTTGTTATTAAAGATAAAAAATAACGTGATGCGTTATCTGCAGTCTGTGCCAATAAAAACTGGTAATTTAACCAACAAAATAACATTGACAAACTGTCTACCAGGGATGTTGATGGATATTCGTAACCGTAACCGAATGGTGCATAATATTTTCTTAAAGGTTTTAAACCTTTGTTTGTCACCTGTCATCCGCTTTGCAATGGAGGCAAGTCGAACCATAATTTCGAACTCCTCCTATGTTCTTCTGATTAATTTCTTTGCGGGTCCAATGACGGTTTAACTTTCCCCCGGGACAAACTTGACCTTCATTGGTTGGGTTTTTGTGGCGGTCAAGCTGTAGATCCTGGCTACACAGGAGTTGCAGTGGTGGGAACGAAAGGTGGGAATAGTCCCGTAAACGTAGCCGAAATAAAAAAATATCCAAAACCGTAACCGATTCAAAAGTTTCGGATGTAGGCTGTTCAAATCGTTTTTTGTATAGCATTATAATGTAAAGGTATAACAGCCTGATTTATATTTATAATGCGATCTGGGATCAATTTATTTTTTTTACTCTTCAGCTTTATAATATTAGTAAAAGTTAGTATAGATGCCAAGTAAGAATGGCCAATTGGTGACCCAATTGCATTAACAAAATTTCAAGTCTCCCAGTGACTTGGCCCACTTTTAGCTTGGTCTACGGGCCAAGTCGCTGGTTTGAATTTTAAAATAGCTTTTCCTCATGTGACTGAGCCTCACCTTCAATGTTTTTATTAATAAATCAAACACCAAATCAACAAAAATCTACTCTAGAATCTTAGAGGGCCCAATCAGTCAATGGAAGAAAAATTATTTAAAAAAAAAATTCAAACCAGCAACTTGGCCTGTGGACCAAGCTAAAAGTGGGCCAAGTTACTGGAAGACTCATGCCCGTTTTCACCATCAATCCCTAATTTTTAAGTGACCCCTATGGTAACACATGATAAGATTTTTTTTACCATAGGGGTCATTTAAAAATTAGGGATTGATGGTGAAAACGGGCATCAAAATTTCAAATCTCCATTGTCCATTGGCAGGTATAATAATATTATACCTACTCAGTTATCACCTACCTACCTCAACACAAAAACAGGTGTACTTACTGAAGTACTTACCCAAAATTTAGGTGAAGAACCAATTGTATCAGTCAAATAGATAAAAAAGATAAGCCTAACATTTTTGTAACTGACCGGCAAATAAATATGAATAAGCAAAGAAAATATAAAATTTCACGCCCGTATTCACAAAGGATGTTTGCTTAAGTGAAGCAGCAAATTGAACGCACAGCGTTGAATAGAGCTTTTTTTTTTAATCCACAACGAGAAAGCTCTTGGCTTGTGTATCTCACCTGATGGTAAGTGATGATCAGGCCGAAGGTGGAAGCGAGATTCACCCGGAATCCTCAACCACAGAGGAACTGGATATCTTACCTATAAATGCTCTATGATTGGTTCATATGTCACCCTATGCGTCCACGCGCACTGTGAGAACTCATAGTGATGTTTGTGAATACGGGCGTCAGTCTTCCAGCTACTTGGCCCACTTTTAGCATGGTCCAAGGGCCAAGTCACCGTATTGATTTGATTTTTAAACTACTTGAGTTGCACCATCTTTAACTTTAACCGTAAGATAACTTTCATCATCATCTCAGCCATAGATAGATGAAATTTTTAAATCAGGACGCGCGCGTTATTGTTTTTGTATGACTGACAAAATTTAAGCCGTGGGCAAAAGGTGGCAAAAGCTAGTAACTTGATATTGGGTAGTCGGGTAAAAATACTATAATAATAAAAACACCTAAATGTACTATTAAGGAAGCAATAAACTTATTGAGTATTGAGTATTGAAATAGTGTGAATTTTCAATATTAACTTTAAGTAGGGAAGGGATTCCCTAGCGTTGTGATTTCAATTTCCTGCTACATTTTAAAAGGAAATGCGAACGTCATATCAAGCTGGGACTGTACATATTATTACGGAAATAGTAAGCTGGGATTATAGTGCCTTGTATGTATTATAATACGTACTATTTTTGCCACAAAAATGCATAGCTTCAAGTGCTTATCGTTAGTCATGGAATAACCAATGCTATTGTATTGTAAACTTGAGGAAATACATAATATTGTTATCAGTATCATCAGAATTGATAAAAGTAATAAGTTACTTCAGTACTCAGTATTTGGATGAGGAAAATTTGAACTAAAATGTTAGGAAAAAGTTTTACCCTGGGTTGCACCATCTTACATATTTTTTTTAAAAGTCCAAAATCTGTCAAACTATAAAAAAACCTATTAAAGTTATAGTTAGCAGCGTGGGACGTCAAGTAAAGGTAGCAGGAAGGCGCTGGATGCAGGCCGCTCCCAACCGGGCAACATGGAAAGCATTGGGGGAGGCCTATGTTCAGCAGTGGACGTCCTGTAGCTGAAATGATGATGATGATGAAAATTTTACGATAAATTACATAGCGCATCAACGTCATCATTTCAGCCATAGGACGACCACTGCTGAACATAGGCCTCCCCCAATATTATAAAGGTAGCAGGAAGGCGCTGGACGCAGGCCGCTACCAACCGGGCAACATGGAAAGCATTGGGGGGGCTTATGTTCAGCAGTGGACTTTTAGCTGAAAAGAAAGTGAACTCACCATATTGTCTCCATTGGTCACGTCCACCGATTCCTTCCTCGTCTTCAGGACCAGGCACTGCCTTTTCAGGAGGTGGACGTCATCATTCAGGACTGCCAAGTGGATCGGTCTGCAAAAAAACAGATCTTGAAGAGGGTTTCCTTTTGCCCGTATTCACAAAAAATAGTATGAGGTCTCACAATGCGCGTGGACGCACAGGGTAACACAAGAAACCAATAACAGTGGCGCTAACTGGAGCGCAAATACGGTCATTATTTGACTAGTACCACAGAATAATAATAAGTACTCTAGTACGAACAACTGCTTTGCAATGGAGGGAAGTCGAAACTTATCTTCGAACTCCTCCTATGTTCTTCTGATTAATTTCGTTGCGGGTCCAATGACAGTTTAACTTTCCCCCGGGACAAACTTGACCTTCACTGGTTGGGTTATTGGCGATCAAGCTGTAGATCCTGGCTACACAGGAGTTGCAGCGGTGGGAACGAGAGGTGGGAATTGTCCCGCCAGGTTGAAGCAGATTAACGTGCTATCTTTTTTTTTATCCACAACGCGGAAGCTCTTGGTCTGTATCTCACCTGATGGTAAGTGATGATCAGGCTGAAGGTGATCTTACTGACTGACGATCAATGGGAATGGGATATTATACCACCACACTTTCTCACCACTGCAACTCCTGTATAGCCAGGATCTACAGCTTGGCCTCCAATGAAATGAGTAGTCCGGGACTCCCGGGGGATAGCTGATTGTCTTGGAAGCTTGGAACCCTCCACAAATTTAATCAGATCACTTAATCAGTGGCAGATATAAACAATGACTAATGCAAATTTCATCAAAGTCGTGACAGTTTTATAATATTTTATGATTCAGTCACTTTTGCCGCCTCACGTTTTCTGTGGAATCGTGAATGGGATGACGTCACAAAACTTATTATCATAGCACCGATAAGTTTATAGCGTCAATGTCAAAGGTTTTATTCAGTACTTGGGCCGTTTCCAGGGCGCTTATACCCGTCCCAAATATAGCTTGCCCTATCACCACTTCGGGACAACATATGGGCTGGTAGAAGAAGAAGAAATAATAGAGCTACACTGGTCATCAAAAAAATCGACCCTCCTGCGACAAGCACTTTCAAACGTATGCATCCCCACTTCCCACCAATATTACTATACTATATTACCATTTAAAAGCCTTGTTCTAAACTTCATTTCATTAAAAGAAAGGTTTTTACCCCGAAAATGTGTCTGTAGTAGAATCCAGAGTCACTTCTTCAAAAAATAGGTAGTTACGCTTGAGCCAACTTTTATGGCTATAAAACTGTTAAGTTGGGATTAATCGCTATCCATCTGTTAAAGAGACCACGTGAGATCATTATTTGGTTTTATAACCATAAAAATTGGTCTAATTGATCCCAGAGGTGAGCCCAAAGTGAGGTCTTTTTTCAAGTTTTTCAAGTCACATTTATTGTATATTTTATGTTAATCGTTTATTAGGAAATTAAATGTGTTTTTCTTTAAGGATATGTATTGGGCTTTCAAATAACACTAATATTGTTGGGGCACCATGAATACCATGATTGTGTCAGTAGAAACGAGTCTTCCTATAAAAACGTAGGTGGGCCGATTTTTGTGATGACCAGTGTATTAAAGAATATTAATGTAGTGCATCATCAGGTCATTTAGTCTCCACTGCAGGAGCAGGACCCTCTTTTTCTGCCGCCTCTGTGGTCGTGGTATACCCACCTGCTTCAGACGCAGAGATTCCGAGTTTGATTCCCATTGGAGGCAGATTTTTCTGTTCGGTTTGGTTGGTGGTAGGGCTTGTTCTAAGTCCGCCTGGCTAGCTATCACCATCTTGCCTAAGTCTGTCGCCATAACAACTATGTTAACAGCATTGTTATGTTCCGACAGACGCGGTAAAAAAGCCAGTTCCTCTGTGGTTGAGGATACCGGGTGACGCTCGCTTCCACCTTCGGCTTGATCATCACTTACCATCAGGTGAGATACAAGCCAAGAACTTCCTCGTTGTGGATTAAAAAAAACCAGCAAATGACACTCCCCACGCTGGCCAGACGGGTTGGGGAGGCCTGATATTAGCATATTTGTCTTTAAGGCCTCAGCTTAGACGGTTAGCGTACCATCCCTAAATTGTTGACATTCCACCAGCTCACACTAAGCGTTTCGATAACTCTTTTATAATGCGAACAGCTAGGGACTGGTATTCGCTGCCTGCTGCTGTATTTCCTGAACACTATAATCCGGGCGTTTTCAAGGCGAGAGCGAAAGCACTTACAGGGCAGATATGTACCATCCTAGACTGCATCTCACTTAACACCAGGTGCGATTGCGGTCAAATACCTGCCTTGTTTATATGCATAAAATAACTAAATTAATAGTTTTAAAACTAAAAACACGCTTTCAAATTACGCTCGAAAAGACAAATCCAATGAGCCCAAACTCGATGCGATTCCGCCGTTTCGTTCAGGAGTTCCTATGGCCACCTTCCAGTGCCATCATCAGACCAGCTCGATGGTACCATAATATTTTATTGTCATCTAATCTACATATAATTGTCAAGTTTCATGATGATACAGGAATTAGAAGTGCGTGTAATTCAGATTCTAAGATTCCATTACATAGTTACATACACGACTGTCAACGACCTAATAAAATTGTATTAAAAAGCTCCGGGATTAATAGATCCGGGTGTTACTGAGTTGACGCAAGTGTTGAATTTTCTTTATTTACGAAGAGCTAATAAGACTCAATGCATTAAAAATGTAGGTGTTTTCTAACCGGTTGCCACGGGTAGTCGGGAATGTCCCTTCAGCTTATCTGACACTTGACACCACGTGAATGTCGAGGGAATAACCTCGCAAAAAATGCATTTCTTTCTTGCACATCTATCACTTAGGTACCTATACCTACCTACGACCTACAGTCAGCGTCAAATAGTTCGCGACACCCAAAGTAGCCAAAAAGTTCGCTACACGTCTTTGTTACAATTGAAATAAGGTTGTGTTGTCAACTTTTAGGCCACTTTCGGTGTCACGAACTACACTTGGCATCAAATAAATCGCACCTTCCGCGACACGAACTTTAAAGATTTTCTTCTAACACAATCATGGTGCCCTAACAATTTTGTAAGCCCAATAAATTAACTTATAGAAAAACAAATTTAATTTTTTTATAAAGAATTAACTGTTACTATAAATGTGACTTGAAAAAAGGCTTCACTTGGGGCTCACCTCTGGGAACAAGTAGACCAATTATTTTTCTGGTTATAAAACCAAATAATGATATCACGTGTCCTCAGATGGATAACGATTAATCCCAATTCAATAGTTTTATAGCCAAAAAGTTGGCTCAAGCGTAACTACCTATTTTTTGAAGAAGTGACTCTAGATCCTTCTAAAGACACATTTTTGGGGTAAAAACCTTTCCTTTAATGAAATGAAGTTTAGAACTAGGCTTTTAAATGGTGCCAATATTGGTGGGAAGTGGGGATGCACAGGTACGTTTGGAAGTGCTTGTCGCGAGAGTTGCGATTTATTTGATGTCGAGTGTATATATGACGCTGACTGTACCTAACTTTTGCACGTGTCGGTAAGGGAAAACCCCCTATAAATGCAGTTGAATTTGTTCATTGTTTACTAAGTTAAGTATTTGATAAACGTGAGGAGGTAAGTTGAGTACATGATAACGTATAGGAAAATCTAAAATGGATTTTCCACTAGCTATTGCCCGCGGCTCCGCTCGCGTTAATTGCGGTCTGACAGAGAAAATATGGAAGAGGGAAGAAAAACGGGCTGGAAGACGTAGCGTGGGCAGGCCTCCTACTAGGTGGACCGACGATCTGGTCTGGTAAAGGTCGCCGGAAGAGCCTGGATGCGGGCAGCGCAGGCCGTTCATTGTGGAAAATATTGGGGGAGGCCTTTGTCCAGCACTGGACGTCATTTGGCTGTAACGAACGAAGGAACAGAAAATATGGCGAACTTATTTCTAAAAACTATCCTATTTTGACTTGGATCTCAAACTATCTTTATAGCAAAAATACCTACTGCACCCGTATTCACAAACGATGCTTGCCTAAGTGAAGCAGCAAATCGAACGCGTTGAATAGAGCTCTGTGATTGGTTCGTGTGTCACCCTGTGCGTCCACGCGCACTGTGAGACCTCATAGTAATGTTTGTGAATACGGGCGTTAGAATGCTATGCATGTTATTGATTTACAGCAGTCTGTTTTCAAATCTTTTATGTAATGAATTAGGTATATGTGTTACGGTTAATGTGATAAATTAATCACATTTAACAGTGATTATTTAATAATTCAACCTTAGTACCTACTAACAAATTTCATAAAAGATAACAACATCTTGTGTACGTGTTCGTGTACAGCCAAACTTTTGAACGTTTTGATATCATATATTAATATAATTTGGCATAATGAGTTTGGAATGTTTCTTGCATACTATTACTTTTCTATGATGCCTATAACATAATGTTTTGATTTAAAGTGAAAAATAGGTTAATGTGCGGCGGGGGGGGCCCTTGGGCCACCCCTAAGCCGCCTATTTAGTTTTATACACACATAAATGACCTCATATTAATCACATTAACCAAATCATGCGATAATTTTATTCATAATAACCGGCGATTATTCATAATTTTCACATTTATCACTTTGACCGTAACATATGTATTTGTTTACTGACTGATAACCAAACAGATGCATGTTGAACATAACAATAACACATAATTATTTATCTCTGATATTCCTAAAACAATAATGATATTAAATTACATGCATTAAGATGCACAAATGTGTGTATTTACAAGTTCTTAATTATTATCATTTGTGTTTCAAACTGCGGAATATAATAATGTAGGTACAGTCAGCCTCCAATAGTTCGTGATCGTGACACCCAAAGTGGCCAAAAACTTGACAGCACTGGCCCCGATGCAGTATCACGGGACTATTCCCACCTCTCGTTCCCACCGCTGCAACTCCTGTGTAGCCAGGATCTACAGCTTGACCGCCAATAAAAACCCAACCAGCGATGCAGTAGCGATTCTGTCGCGCGTTCACATCGATACAGTCGCAAGTCGCAATGCGGTCGCTAGCTGTGTGCTCTCGCCCACATAACGTCGGCGTCGTCGAACAACGACGTATCTGCAAAATGTTAAGTTTCCAGGAGAGCGTTTTGAAGTTTTGGAACCGGTTTTTTGTGTCTACAAAAAAATCTACTTGGCTGATCGGTTTCAAATTTGGGGATGTTATAAACATAAAGATGTTATTTTATATAAACTATGTACCCATCTCCAAAAATACTTAGTTTTTTGTAAAAATCACATGCGTCATTGTTCTATGGACAATTTGAGGATGTATGTGAAAAACCGTCGTTGTTCTGCGAATTTTTTTAATCAAATATATGACGTATGTCACTTTTAGTCATTATTCTACGGAACTTCTGCCATGAGTACCCGTCGGATGATGAAGAAAGTTGGAGGAAATAAATAAAAAACATTGTTTATTAGGTTTCATTATTAATTAATTTATAAATAAAGACAATAGGTATCAAAGAAAATTAACAAAAATCAAGGATAGATAAACCACATCCATATACTGCGGCAGGTTATGCAGAAGATCGAAGAGTATAACTTGCCACTATGCTTGGAGTTCGTGGACTATGAGAAGGCCTTCGATTTGATCGAGATTTGGGCAGTGCTGCAATAAAAGAAACACATTAAAATCAAATTATTGTAGTCTCAATTTTTTATTTTATTTTTTAAGCAATTTAAAAATAGAACAAAGACGCAATTGGAATACCCGTCCCTAGTACAAAGTCGGTTGTGTATATCCGACGTCAAAATTACCAAACTTTACCGAAGTACAACGATGGTTCTGATCAAACGTCAAACAAAAGTCCTTAGAACAATGTAAGTTCAATACATCCGCCACCAAAAACAATTATTTTGTACCAAACATTCATAATGTTTATACTCATCAATCTACCTACAAATACCATAAAATAAAAACAAAAGGACACTGTTTCTTTTATTTTCGAACTTCCTAGTACAACGACGGGTGTGTACGTACGTCACAGTTTTTTTTTCTCTGACTTCCCTAATAAAGAGATGGTTGTGACTTTCAGTCATCAAAACGATAAAGTGTCCAAACTTATAGATATAAAGACGAAATTCTAGATACATTCAATATCAATACGAATACAAATGTATAAGCTATTCCAACAAACGATGTGCAGTCTTCCGAAGTACAATGACGCTTGCACAAACACGTCTCTGTACTGCGTTAGAATAATCACATCCGTCGGTGTTCGATTCTGTATCTTCGATATTATTACGAATTTTGAAAAAATAAAAAATTAGTTTATAAAGGGGCTATTTTAGAGTAGTTTAATGCAAAAAAAACAGATTTTGACGGTTGCGATCATACGACGTTGTTCGACGACGCCGACGATAAACGCGCTTTTGTCGCGATGCAAACGCAATACTGTCGCGTTTCTGTCGCGATGAAAACAATGGAGGGAAGTCGAACCTTAATTTCGAACTCCTCCTATGTTCTTCTGATTAATTTCGTTGCGGGTCCAAAGACAGTTTAACTTTCCCCCGGGACAAACTTGACCTTCATTGGTTGGGTTTTTGTGGGGGTCAAGCTGTAGATCCTGGCTACACAGGAGTTGCAGTGGTGGGAACGAGAGGTGGGATGGGAATAGTGCCGTGTCGCGATGAAAAAGCGATCCAGTAACGCTCACTCCGTTCTCTCCCCGATGTCGTCCGATACGGTCGCGCGTTTGCATCGATACAGTCGCGCTGCTGTAGCGTTAGTAGCGCGTTGGCATCGCTTCTGTAGTACATTGCAAATGCTACTAAGGCCGCATACAGAAAGAAACCTGGAAACTTATATAGCGCTTGTCAGCGCTGGTCCGTTTGTTCACAAAGGGAGCAGGTTGAATGGCATGGCGCTGACAATAAACATTTATGACTATGACTATGATTATAAGTTTCCAGCTTTCTTTCTGTATGCGGCCTAACGCGCGTTAGAAGCGATGGGGGCTAGGGCCCTAACTTATTCTAATTGTGACAAAGACGTGTTGGAAACTTTTTGGCTACTTTGGGTGTCACGAACTAGGTATTTGCTGACTGCACCTACTGGATATTGCAGCAGTAAAATCTTCTTTAGTTGGTTATTGTGTGTTTATACCAGGATACATTAATACCATAAGTATAAAAAAAATATCTTTGTTTTACTGGTATAAAAAGTATACTGTATACAATGTTGGGCAAAAATTAAAAATACTTTTTTAACTACAGATCTTTTTTAAATACAGTTAAGTAACTGTTATACTGGGATAAAAAGTATCCAATGATAGGCGCTGTCTTCTAACTTTGTAACGCTTAAATAATTTTATCATATTACAAAAATGGCAAGGTCACGGTCAACATTCAATTTCAAATGGTCAAAAAATTTTATGATGAAAACTAAATTTTTAATAACTTGAAAAGATCAAATTAATTAAGGTGGGAATCGAACAAAGGACCTTTCCCTTGCAGGCCACTGCTCACTTCTGAGCTACTTAGATACGGGGTAAAACCAATTAGGCAATTTGATTTTTAAAGTTATTAAAAATCATGTGGCATTTCAACTTTAAATAAAAATTGACTAAAACAAAAAATAACTTACAAATTATCATCATCATCCGGCGTCAAGCAATATTTCCAATCCATGTACGCTTGATACCAAAGCAGTTTTCTCCGGTCCTCTGGAGACGATACCAGCTTCAGGATCTCCGGTGTAGCAACGTGAAAGTCATCCTCGATCTTGCACGGAATCACAAGCTCCGTCCCATCGAGCATCGTCAACCGAGAATAAAACTTTTCTACGGGTCCAGTGACACGATCTACTAATGCTAATGGTTCTTCCATTAATCCAGGTATAGTGTCCACGGATAAATTTCCGATACTGTCTCTCGAGTCTTCGTTGAATAACTGTTCAGAATGTTCGCTTTTCAAAAATAACTGGGAACTGTCCGAACTAGTGTCAAGTTTTTCAGATTTCACCGACACAATTTCTTCCTTCGGCAGCATATGGAAATTCTCCGGATGTATTACAACTCTGGAAATTTTATCGGGTGGGTCCATATCTGTGACTACATACGGTGCTGCTTGCCGCTTCATTCGTCTTGGCGTTTTTTTTATCGGATCAATACCGGACATCATCGTTTGCGTTTCTGTGTCTATCATGATTTTTACACGGGACAGGTCACTCTGACACGACTGGCTCGTAGCGCTTAAATTTTTTATCGAGTCCATGCAAGAATTCACCGTTTGTGTCTCAACGTCTATAGTTATTTTAGTTTGGGAACTATCACTTTGACGCTGGCCTGCAGCGTTCTTGGGAACGGTCAACAACGCGAGAATCGCACGTATTTTGAACTCTTGACTGATCACTGAACACAATGATGATATCACTATTTCGTAATTGTCTTGTCCGATTATACTTGCTATGTGCTCAGAGGTTTTCTCTGACACGACCTCCCCCGAGCGAGTATACCGAGCGACTGTCATACTTTTCATAGTATTTAAGTTCAATCTATTAAAAACAGTCACTTTTTCTTGGTCTAAGTGCAAAAAATCCCCGAATCTGGACTGGTATATAATATCCTCCTTGTACAATGGTTTTACGCTTTTAAAAGTCTTCGATTTCAAAACTGTGATGGTGTTCTTCTTTAAAATTATATTCGGCAGAGACTTCATCACGATCTGGGCATCCCCTTTAGTGCTAGACATGTTTAGGTTTTAACTCAATAAACCACAGTATTTTCGATACAGGGAATTCACAGTTCACATAACCGATTTGATCACTATAACTGCGTAATCGCACAATGTACACAATCAAACGCAATTTCACGTGCGTAGCCACTGAGTTCTGATACAAAATAGATTAATAAATGAATGCAAGGTATTTTTTTGAATCACTACGTTCGGGGTAACCCCCTTGATACGAGCCAAAAGTACCAAACGAACGTCGCACGCTCGCTCGCTCATCTCAATTTGACGTTTCAAAAAGATCGTATACATTAGACGACGTCAACCATGGAAGTACCATGGACGTCAACATTATGCAGTATTGGACAATAAATATAAAGAAAATGTTTTTCTTCTTGATCACGGAGAGTAGAGCTAAATAATTTAACTGTACAATATCTTCAAAAATATGTTATACCAATGATAGGTACTTATTTAGTATTTAATTTTTTTTATTATTAATATTTTATTTCGAAAATTTTATTAAATAGACAAACTAACTAAAATAATAGGCCTTTTCAGTTCTTAGTGTATTTTTTTTGCTTATTCTTTAAAATGTATGTGCATTTTTCAGATGACTTATAATCTAAAATCGGTTAAGTACTTAATTACTTCTTTGAACGAAAAGACACTCATAAAACATTACCCTCTTTTCTGCAGTCAACCAATAAATCGGTTGATGTAAAGGAGCTTTATGATGTACGTTCCATTTTACATTTTAAAGAGTTGACCTTGGCACAGATATTGGACAGCAATTGAAATCTTTAAAATAAAGCCAATATTATTATATTTCTATGTGAACAATTTTTTTTAATTTAATATGCCTCTGATTTATATCAGCCTTGCTACTTCTTAAAATCGGAAAATATATTTTAATACTTTTTTTATATATTCAAGAACCGTATAACGAAACGTTGTATCAAGGTTCGTTCAAATACTGAATTATAACCTTTTTTTTAATACTGAATAAACATTTTATATGAATTAAATTTGCAAGCATATTTCGCTTAATTTATGTATTTTTCTAACACATTCATTTAGTTATCCTCCTACCGCTAGCTTTTCATATAATTATTAATATTAAAAGTCGTCTATCTTTATAAGGTTTTTGAACGTATTTTTACCCGCGTTGGGAAAATAAAAACTTTTTCGCGCTTTTTTGCAGCATAGTTAATTGAATTTGAAATAGTGCCTTAATGTATTAAGTAGGTAAATTAATTATCAAGACTAATTTATTAATAATAATATTAACTTATAAATATCTCATTTCATAGCAATGTACCTAATTGACAAATTGGACAAAAAAGTATTGAAGAGATAAAGCTTATCTTTCACGTTCTTAAAATAATTTGTTTAATTTACATTATGTTTACCATTCTTTACTTACATAGTTATTATGTAGGATGGAGAACCTACCTATTGCCATAATAATATTGCTAAATGTAGGTATTTTAAAACCCAACGCAGTTATATCTACTTACTTGGTTTGATGGATTTTGATAGCGTACTGTCTCAAAAAGTACCTATTTCTAACAAAAAAAAAACCTGTGTGCGTAAAACAAATAATAACTTGCTATTTAATACTTACAACAAATAAGTATCTACGTAAAATAAAGGTAAGTTTTTAACGATGGCAGCACCCAATGAAGGGGATTCCCCGTAAAACGGTTTCGCGATGGCTGACTTTTTTAAATATTTTTTTTTTNGGTGTACATGTATGCCCTAACCGCATGCGAATGAGAATAGAGGTGGCAGTCTTATCGAGCGTCGTTCTGAAAAACCAAGGTTTAACCGGGATATTGGGCTGTATACTCTTATAATGCTTCCCTTTAACCAGGTCACTACTATTCCATTCACTTTCCCAAGTTTTACGGAGATAGGATTTAGGAAGAGTAGCTAAATCATGGGAGAAGTTTTTATATGGGAATATATCTCCACACTGCACTGCTTCATTTGCCATTTTATCTGCTATTTCGTTACCGGGAATATTACTGTGAGAGGGGATCCAGGCAAAAATTACCTGGAAACCATTCAGTTGGCATTTGTGAAGTAAAATTCTACTATCAATAATTACTGGGAAATTAATATTCGCTTTAAGAGGGAATTTAGCCAAAGCTTGTAATGCACTTTTTGAGTCTGAAAAAATTATGGACTTTTTAAGTTTCATGAGTAATATATATTCTAACGATTTGAATAAACCAAAGCATTCTCCCGTAAATACTGACGTCTCAGGGGGGAACATCTTTTTTTGATTTATTTTGTACTGATAATGAAAGACACCCACGCCCACGTTACCATCAAGTGAATGTTTCGATGCGTCACAATAAATATGGTGCCAATCTTGCCAGCCATTAGATTCTAAAACAAGGTTAAAAGAAGAGAAAGCAGAACTACCATATTTTGGAATATCCAGGTCGAAATAAATGTCAGGAGAGAGAATTAGAGATTCATAATTGGAGCAGAACACAGGTAAGTATGCAGATCTATGACTAGGAGCTTGTAAATAAATATATTTACGAAAACTTATGACAAGGCATGGTGGAGTTTTATGAGTCCAATAAGGTACAGAGTCTACATATTCCGACAAATCTTGTAACTTAGAATAGAGAGGATGATTAAGAAATTGAAATGCACGAAATAGATATTTATCACTTAAGAATTGTCTTCGAAGACTAAGGGGAGGCTCAACACATTCAATTTGGACCGCATTATTAGGACTAGACCGCATTGCACCCGTGACAATACGAAGGGCTTTAGATTGAACAGTGTCAAGTTTGCGCAAACCCACAATGCTACAAGGTTCCAAAAAAAAAGACCCATAATCTAAAACACTTCGAATAATAGCGTTATACACAAGTTTCATACTATAAGGATGAGCACCCCACCATACTCCCGATAAGCATCTTAAGATATTCAAAAGCTTTTCGCACCTAGCTAGTATATAGTACAAATGAGGTAAACCGGTTAACTTTGAATCCAGGATTAGACCTAGAAACTTAGCCTCATTATGAACAGGAATAACCAAATTATCATAATGTACAGAAATAGGCGGTGGACATCGCATCCTGGAGAATAGGACTATTGAGCTCTTATTTACTGACAGATTTAAGCCATTTTTATCTAACCACGACTTTAAGACGTTTAGAGTGGTAGACAGAGACTCACACAAATTTTGAATATTTGAACCAGAACTATACATAACAAGATCGTCTGCATATTGTAAAATATTAACTTTGTTGTGTAAAGATGATTCTAAGTCATAAGAGTAAATGTTAAATAATAAAGGACTTAAAACTGATCCTTGAGGCAAGCCTCGCCAGATTGATCTGGTTCTAGTCGATTCGCCACTTGAAACATTAATAAATCGCTCAGATAGTATGTTCATAATGAAATTTACTAATATTAGAGGAACATTAAGCAAAATAAGTTTATCTTTAAGAATAGGTAATAACACATTATCATAAGCTGCTGTTATGTCTAAAAAGGCTGCAAGTAGAGATTTATTCTTAGAAAATGCTAAGCGGATATCACAAGTGAAAATTCCCAAACTGTCAGAGGTACTCCTGCCTTTTCTGAACCCATACTGAGTATCGCTTAATAATCCTTTGCTTTCAATGAACCATTCTAGCCTATTTTTAATCAAGTGCTCTGCTACTTTAATAAGAACTGATGAGAGAGCAATAGGTCTATATGAGGCGGCATCATCTGAGGGTTTATTAGGCTTCAGGATTGGAATAATGTCCTGAGACTTCCAGGATGGAGGGACAAAGCCATTGATCATAATGGAATTAATAAGGGTTAAGTAGTATACCAGACTAGTATCACTTAAATGAGAGAGAAAAGAATACGGAATACCATCACAACCGGGTGACGAATCTTTTACGGATGAAAGAACACCTTTTAGTTCGGCAAGATCGAATGGGGCTGAAAGACCAGTTCTAAAAGTTGAGGGTGAGGTAACAGGCACTATGTTATATAAAGGTACTGAAGGAGGGGCCAACTTATCTAAGAAGTTTTCTGCTACCTGTTCTGGGAGATGAGGAGAAGTGGAATTTTTGAAAACAGATCTGAATCTTCTTATATTTGCCCATACTATAGAAGGAGGAGTATTAGGAGAGATGGAAGAACAGAAACTTCTCCAACCTTCCCACTTTTTACTTTTTAACAGTTTACGTGTACTGGTTATGGCTTCAGATAACAAGTTATAATTCTCATCTGTGGTGTTTTCACTATATCTCTTCTCAGCCTCTTTTCTTTTTTTAATGGCAGCTGTGCAATCACTATCCCACCATGGGGGAGAAGGGATTTTACTGTTGTGATGGCCTTTCACTGGAAACACCTCCTCTGCTGTCTCCAACAGAAGGGTGGCCAGTGCCTCAGCACACATCGGCTGGTTCCTCTCCCCTACTACAGGGAGGGAAGCAATGCTTCGCTCAACTTTCTCTTTATATAATTGCCAGTTGACATTGCCTAATTTAAATTTCATGCGAGGTGGGCTCCTAAAAATAGATTTGTTGGGTACAGATGGAAATGTTATGAATATGGGGAAATGATCACTACCATAAGAAGAAGTAAGTGTAGTCCAAGTCAAACATGATGCTAAACTAGGTGAACATATAGAAATATCTGGGGCACTCACACCCTCATGAGGTGGAGTTCTACGAGTTGGGAGGCCAGAGTTAAGAATACATAAATTTTCGGAATCAATTAAATCTAAAATTCTACTGCCATAATGATTAGAATTAGAACTCCCCCATGCCTGGTGCTGGGCATTAAAATCACCAAGTATAATTATGGGTTTAGGAAAACTATGAATTAAATTAACTACTTCATCATAAATTAAGGATGATGGGTGAGGGATATATATAGATACATAAGTAATATTATTTATACTAACAGCTACAATAGAAAAATCAGCATTATGATGAGGAATTTGGATAACAGAAAAAGAAAGAGAGTCATGGATGAGCAGTGCTACACCACCATAATTATCAGCTCTGTCTTCTCTAACTGTAGAGAATCCAGAGACTTTAAATAAGGAGTCCGGCCGAAGCCACGTCTCCTGAAGAGCAAGTATAGAAGATTTAAACTTATTAATTAAAAACAGTAAATCGCTTTTCTTGTTAGTAATACTACGGCAGTTCCACTGTATTATGGACAACTGGTCCATTATTACAGTCAATTACTTCTGAGGTATTCTTATTAGAAGGGGCAACGTTGGACGGTGAGGATAAATAATTAGACTGGGACAAAGAATGAAGAAGAGTAATGAGCAGTTCTTTAATAGACATTTCGGACAAAGAATCATTTTTGTTATTGTTTACAAGAATACTTTGAGATGGGGAAAATGGTGAATTAAAGTCCTTAATCAGGGCCTCATGACTGGCCCGATCATACCCTTTATTAAATTTGGGGGGATCTTTTGGTTTTAAAAATATGGTCTTTTTGTATGAACTACTGGTACTCATGTTGTTTTTATTAAATCCAATATTTGTTTTATTTGGGCTTGGAGGAGGTGGAGAAGAAGTTAATACATCAGCATAAGATTTAGTAGCCGGAGGGTGTAATTTCATTGCTTCAGCATAAGTCAAACAATCTTTCGCCATAGTTTCCTTAATATTTCGCTGCCTCAGAAATTCTGGACACTTTTTGCTGGTAGCAAAATGCGAACCAGAACATAAAACACACACAAGATCATCTTCATGAACAGAACAGTTATCCCCGGAATGACTTTGCCCACACCTGAAGCAACGAGGAGTAGACCTACATTGACTTTTGATATGACCGTATCTGCAGCACTGAAAGCATTGGATGGTGGGGAATATGTACAACTCCACCGGTAAAGAAGTGAAGCACATAAATATTCTTTTGGGTAAGACTTGTCCATCAAAGGTTACAACTACTGTTTCAATTGGAACAAATTCTGATTTACCATTGTTTACATTCTTCCTTTTTAAACGCCTTACTTTCAGAATGCTGCCACATCCAATTGGAACAGACATGTTCTCAATAATTTCCTCATCGGACCAATCTAAGGGTACCCCTCGGACAACCCCCATACGAGTAACATTAGTAGCCGGGATGAAAGCTTTGTACTTATTTAGTGTTAATAACTTGTTATTCAAAAATGCATTGGCAGCTTCATGAGTTGAGAAAGCAATAGACAATCTATTCCTACCAATTTTTTTCAGGCTTCCATTGATAACATTATGAATTGAATTCTTTTTTAAAAAATGGCCAAATGAGACAGGGTGTACAGTAGCATTATCATTTGGAGAAGTTATCTCTTTTTGCACGTGTATTACGTATGGTGACAAATCCGACGCTAGATATGACTGCCTACCAATAGGTTGTCGTAAAGAATTCTCTTCAGAAACACTAGCTGAATTTGGTACTGAAGGGTTGATATTCAGGGTAGAATTCAAAGCGGATTTAGAATTTAAAAGTAACTTGTCCGATGAATTTTCGCATTGACAATCGTTTTCATTTATTACGCCTTGTTTATTATGGTGTCTCCTTTTTTTATTGCAATGCTTACAAAGTTTTCGAGGAGCATGAGTTCGTTTTCGTTTACTATTAACATTGCATTCAGAACCGTCCGTATCCACAAAAGAGCTTTCGCTTACCAAGTTTACATTATCAGACGAGATAGTTACAAAGTTAGAAGCCTGGGGGATGCCTCCCCCAGGATCATCAGAGACGTCCATCGGACCAATTAAGAAAAGAACAACTTACCAGTTGCCCGATGAAATAGTACACAAACTATAAAATAAATACAACAATACACTTAAAACAAATACACTACACTACTTTACTGATCCTATTTAGTTATTAATTCTAACAAAAAATAATAAAACCCTAGAAAGACGTCTACACCGCCCGACGTTTCCCGCGCTTTTTCAAACTTTTTTAAATAGATCATCATTATCAAGTAAGGTGCCGCTTCTGGGCTTGAATTAGGATTTTGACAGGTTCGAGTATTGCCGTCTCTTGCTTTTGCTTTAATTAAAGCAGGATAGCGAGTGTTATTTCATGTTTTAAGAGTAAATTCTGTAGAGAATCAACTCTATTAAACACAGAATAATAATAAGTAGGTACTGTAATAGTATCAATATTAATGATTTATTGATGACATACAAAAGTACCGTTCAGTGATTATTTTAAGCTGTAGGTATACATACAATATACATTATGTAATAATGTTCGTACCTATGTCAATTTAATATGATGTAGGACCTACCTAAGTCCACCTGGTGGGCAGGCCTCCCACACTACGTCTTCCGGCCCGTGGTTGCCACTCGAGAACTTTTCTGCCCAAACAGCCATCAGCTTTACGAGCTATATATTATTATGTGCTCCTCTCAGTGTCACTTGAGAAGCAATAAAGGTCATGGGAAATACCTGGATGCGGGCGGCGCAGGACCGGGCGTTATGGAAATCCTTGGGGGAGGCCTTTGTCCAGCTGTGGACGTCATTTGGCTGATACGAACGAATCTAGCATAGGAAAACCATAGGAATTCCTAGTATAGATGACCCACGCTGAACTGTCCCACCAAACTCAATGACAGGGGGGCGCTACCATCGTTCAACTATATGGTTTCCAACATGTCAAAAATCAGAACCAGCGATCCGGTATTGACGGTGGCGCCCCACTGTCAATGTCATGGATAGGACAGTTCAGTATTTTGGAACTATAACTGACTTTTTTAACTTCGTCCGTGTAGATTTTATCAAAATCCGTTTAGCAATTTTTGGGTAAGAAAGAGTAACAGAAGTAACTCAACTAATCCTCTACGTTTATACGAGTAACTAGGTACTAGCGAGAGCCCCTGCTTCGCAGTCGCACAAGGTTAAAAACCTTCGAGATCCTGTTGAGTACAAAAAAACCGCATCAAATCCCGTTGCGTAGTTTTAAAGATCTACTAGCATACATAGGGACAGACAGACAGCGAATCGACTTTATTTTATATTATAGTGATTAGTAAATACTTATTCTGTGGTTTTAAGGTTACGGTCAAATACCTAAATGGATAACGAAAAGAGAAATGTTTGGAACAATGTTTTGGATTTTTAAGTACCTAAGTAGGTACACTTAGGAACTGAACATATCAAGCTCAAGGACTAAGGGTGACTTAGTCCGAGGGTAGTTTTGAAGGTCCTATTTTTCAGTCTTTATTTCGTCAGGTCCTTATTTCGTATCTCGGTTAACCTATAGGTACCTACGTCTTACCGACGCGACGTAACCATTATTTGCAAAGTGATAACTGACTACATCTACAAGTTTTACTCTGTCAAGTTTTTCCATGACCTCTCCCCAGTTTGTCTGTGAGATCGCTTCACAGTAAGACCGCCTGCTCTTTTGTCGAGCTACTTCTTTATTTTGTGTCCCAAAAAGTTGTGTTAAGCTGAAGCCCAGAGGTAGAGCATCACTAGCCTCGTAAGCCCGGATGTGCCACAGAAGGAACTAAAACTTTGTAGTCAGTAACGCCGAGACATTTTTGGAGGTGATTTCGAAGTATCGCCGGATGTGCCTTCAGAGGAACTAAAACTTTAGCGATAAATTTAAGTTCAAAAATTCGCGCCTATCGAAAAAAAAGAGTGATAGTCTATGGCTTAAAGTATTCAAAATCAGGTATCCGAACTAATTAATATAAAAAAACAAAATGTCACTGTCAAATTATCATTTTTCTTTGACAAGGTGGTTCGTCCGAGAAGACGTGTTGTGCGATTAATTTTTTTTCTTCACGTAAACGTAGTTAAATTGCAAAACTGACCAGTATAATTTAAGTTAAGACACTGCTAAACAAGCAAAAAAATTATTTTTTTTTTTTAAGTAGTTTTGTAAATATTTTTTTCGTTTGAAAATAATAGTTCTTTGCAAGGAACATTCGGTCTTGATGGCGAACGTTTTATTTTTGTATATTTTTTCTATTGAGATGGGATTGAGTATTGGACTTTTAAAATTATGATATGATTGAGAAAATTTACCACGAGAACCGAGAAGGTTCTGATTTTTAGTTTAGTAAATATTATAATTAACATGAATATTCACTTTACTTCTTATACATTCTAACCTATAACTAGTGTATGTTATAAAACCGATAGTACTTTTAAAAGTACTAATTATGAAACATTAAATAAAATTAAAACCGTTGTACCTTTTCAGTTACATTTATTAAAATCATTATTGTATCTTTATGTAGTATTAATTTATTAAGAAGGTTACATTTATGTTTTACTTAAAAGTAATAAAATACAATTTCATTTACTTTTCCTTTTAAATGTCTGTAATACCGAATGTTCTTTTAAGAGAAAACATTTTTTTATTATTTTTCACCTAAAATAAGCTATAAGCTATGCACTATTATATGAGTGTATATCATAGTTGCGACAAACAAAAGTGCTACAAACGTAGTGGCGACAGTACGTTATGCCGACAATACTTAGGCTCGACAAACGATTGCACGACAGAACCTCCGATCGACAAACTACACTGTGAAACAACTTTTTACTCAACGACCTAAAGCATGACAAACATAGTAACAAGTTATTTAAAAAAATATACGAGTATGTGGATGTATTAGTAATGTATAATAATAATTTTAGTAGGCTTTAGGTTTATTTTTTAATTACATGTTTACTTTAAAATTAAATTATACCTACATAAACGTAAACAAAAATTTAATTGTATAAAAATGTGAAAGTAAACATGAAAGTAAAAAAAACCTAATTATGCATTATTTATTTATTTATTTATTTATTCAAATATTTTTTCGTATAACATTAATGTGATTTTAAAAAATATTAAATAGGTATACAGATACATTTTTGTTAACGTTTATTATTTCTATTTTATAATTTATTTTATTCTATTTTTGTGTATAATTAAAGTAAACATGACAGTTTAAAGTTAAGTGATACCACAGAATAAGTAATAATAGTACAGGTACAGAAGGATTACTCCGCAAGACGATTTAAATAAATGCGAGTCTTGCTACGACGCGATACAGTGGAATTCAGCTCGCACAGCACTACGTACCTACAATTTTATTCACCTACAAGTTTTGACTCTTTCTATCGCGTGCCTCTGAACTCTTCTTACGCTGTTAGGGTTGCTGTCTAGTGAAAAAATAATTAATCTACTTATTTGTAATGAGGTACGTATGTAGGTAAGTATGCATTCATTATGGAAATCCTTCATAGTAGGTTAGGTTCCTATACTATCCTAAGAATTATTGATTACCTACATGGCCAACATACCTTTCAGCATCTTTGGAAAGCGAAAAAAAAAAAGATAAATCCGGTAGATTACTTTTCGTTTAAACACCCGAACGCCGCACAATATTTCTTTCTCTTTATGTCCATTTTTAAATAATACTTCGATCATAGAATAATAATCATACTACTACAACGCACGCCACGCGCCAGCGTCCTGACGAGCGCGCGCGTGACACTCGACTGATATAATACCCGCCGGCGGGGCGCTTCGCTGTAGGTAATTATCGGATGTACCGCGCGGAGTGAGCCAGGCCTGGTGATACATACTTATGGCACATTAAGTTGAAAATGTAAGATTAAAAATAAACCTAATATATCCACATACATATTTTTTTAAATAACTTGTTAGTTACTATGTTTGTCATGCTTTAGGTCGTTGAGTAAAAAGTTGTGTCACAGTGTAGTTTGTCGATCGGAGTTTCTGTCGTGCAATCGTTTGTCGAGCCTAAGTAATATCGCGCTAGGGTTTGTCGCGCCAAAGTACTGTCGTGCTTTCGTTTGTCGCCCCATCGTTCTGTCGCGCTAACGTTCGTCGAGCTAATGTGCAGTCGCGCCATCGATTGTCGGCATAACGTACTGTCGCCACTACGTTTGTAGCACCTTTGTTTGTCGCAACTATGATATACACTCCTATTATATAGGGCCCCTGAAAATATGAATGCAAAAGAAAATCTCTAACATAGATTTTTTTTTACTCGAATTGCTCGGCGTTTACTACTACAAATTATTCGTTCTTCTGAAAGCACATTCGGCGATACTTAGAAGTCGACAAAATTTACTCTTCGGTCTTACGAGGCTAGGGCTATCCAAATCACTCACCCCCATGTATGTTTCGCCATTTTTATTTAGTATATAATATTTATATTTTGTATATTTATCATAGTTTTCGAGTTATTATTTTTGTAAGTTTATGTGCTAGGTATAATATCTGTGTTTATGGGCGTACCTACTACCTAGCTTCTTCAATACGACGCGACATACATCTGTTTCTGCAATTTATTACACCGATCTTGTCGCGACAAGGAAAAAATTCCGTGCTTTTAAGCGATTTTGTTTTTTATTTTGATAACTTAGATTTATTAATCTAAGTTTGATAAGATTATTGTCCGTGGTGCATATCTTTTCAGGGGGATAGTCAGATTTTTTAAGGTCAGATCGTTATTGACTTAGCTCCTTCAAAACGATTTCCAGGTGGGTAGCTGCCTCAGGTAGCTGCCCTCTGCCTTGCCCCCACAACCTGTATACCTACTTCAAGGCACAAGGAAAAACGTGGCAGAACCCCAATATTCTCGGAGTCTAAAGGTCACAGAAGGCACTATACCCGGGGAATCCCCGGCAATCTGAGAAAAAACCAATCAAGTTTGGTGAAAGCTGTTATCTGTTGCACCGGTTTGCAAGCTGAGAAGACTTATAATATGGCGATTAACAATATTATGGCGCCATAAATACCTACTCGTATAGGTAGGTACCTACTTACTTACTCGTACTGACTACAATCATATAGGTAGCTACCTATTTATTACCTAGTTCATAAAAATGTAATGAACAGTTGAAAAATTACTACCTTGATGATATAATTAGATAGCTACAGATAAAAGAACTTAATTGACAAACATAACAAATAGAACTTTTAACAACATTAAATTAAAACGAAAACTAATACAAAGGTAGTATAGGTAAGTAGTGGGTAAGTACAATGAAAAAATAACTTGATGTCTCAATATTTGGAGGCGTAAGACTATTCAGAAGGTAGCCTGTTGTTCACCCATCTAACTTTAGGTATACCTAGCCTCGTGTCCATTTTCTTCATAATCGCAGGCATTTTATTTAGCATGCCATTGAGTTATACCGCTCTATAGCGTAGCTAATCGTTTTCTATTCAACTAAAAGACGTCCATTGCTGGACAATGGCCTCCCCCAAGGATTCCCTTCCTCCAACAATCCTGCGTTGCCCGCATCCAGGTATCTCGCGGCCTTCACCAGACCGTCAGTCCATCCAGTGGAGGCCTGCCTACACTACTTCTTCCAGTCCGTAACGGGACTATTCCCACCGCTGCAACTCCTAGGTGTAGCCAGGATCTACAGCTTGACCGCCAATAACCCAACCAGTGAAGGCCACGTTTCCGTTTTTCTCCGATTTGTAGTCGCCATTTGAGAACTTTTTTTTATCCCAACGGCCTTCAGTTCTAGAGTAGAATAGTTACCTACTAAAAAGAAAGTGTAAGAAAGCAGCTATAGCAAAACATTTTTAACCACGAAGCTGAACGCCAGCGGTCTTCCCCGTCCGTAGCTTAACAGCACGGAACTTCGGGACCATTCCCACCTCTCGTTCCCACCGCTGCAACTACTGTGTAGCCAGAATCTACAGCTTGACCGCCAATAACCCAACCAGTGCAGGTCAAGTTTGTCCCGGGGGAAAGTTAAAACTGTCATTGGACCCGCAACGAAATTAATCAGAAGAACATAGGAGTTCAAAGTTAAGGTTCGACTTCCCTCCAGTGCAAAGCGGATGACAGAGCAGCATGGAACTTCTTGAAACCTTTCCCTACCTTTAGCTTTCGGCCCTTTAGAAGTGACCCTTTTTCATCGCTCAGAAAATGGCATCCCTTCACGCAGCGAAGTAACACCAACTTACATCATCATCATTTCAGCCACAGGACGTCCACTGCTGAACATAGGCCTCCTCCAATGATTTCCACATTGAACGGTTGGTAGCGGCTTGCATCCAGCGCCTTCCTGCTACCTTTATGAGGTCGTCTACCGTACCGTAAAGCGCAGCGTGAGACGTCCACCTACAAGGTTGACAGACCTCTTCAAGTAACTACAAAAAGCGCCTGAGCGAATGCATTTCAGAATTTGAACTGTCACGTTTTGCCACTTGTCTAGGGGGTCTAGAAATCATTGGGGGAGGCCTATGTTCAGCAGTGGACGTCCTGTGGCTGAAATAATGATGATCGCTTTAGAAATACCGTAAGATGCCATATTTATTATATTACGAGTAGAAAAAGTTGGAGTAAGTCTTGAACATCTTCCGACTTTTTGTACACACTGTTATAATATCGCAATGGATATGTTACGGCTAAAGATAGGTGTGAACATAAACTTAAGATTAGCTGGCTAAACTTAAGTTTATCTTCGGCGAGGTGTTAATGTTAGTTTCTTCTATCTTTAGCCGGCTAAACTTAAGTGTAACCGCAGGACCTTGGCTAAAAATGTAGAAGGAAATGGAAAAGGAAACAATATAATAATGTTTACTATTTTGACACGAAACCTTCATTAAAAAATAATCACTTTCATTACACATACTTTTATGTACCTATGTAGGTATTCAAAATTACAATTATTACAATAACAAAATATTAATTAGGTACTCAAAACAATATCTACCTAATCATTACAATAAAGTAATAAGGAACCATTTGGTCATTACAGAATCTTCTGTAGGTAGGTATTTAAAATTACAAAATAAAACTGCGCTCGTTGTCTCCCCCCGCCCGCCCCCTCAAGAACTCCGCCGGCCTGAAGCGCCCATCGAATACATTTTTAGCCATTTCGTTTTGGCTAATGTGCACATTAGCCGGCTAAAGATGGAATATCACGACGCAAACTAACATTTTATCGAACTTTAGCTGCTTCTCGAAGATAAACTTAAGTTTAGCCGGCTAATCTTAAGTTTATGTTCACAACTATCTTTAGCCGTAACAGATATAAAAAAAAATCATACAGTAGAATAAAGAACTTCCCTCTTTGAAGTCGGTTAAAAAATTAACACCACAGACCAAAAATTACAGCCATAGAGAAGTGTTAATATTCTATTTTAGGCTATTTTGTCTTTGGAAGGTGCTTTACCTGCATCCTTGGCTTAATTGATTGGCAACGAGCATGAGGCTAGTCTATTTGTTATTTGACGACATAATTAAAGGTACTTTAGTAACTATACTTTTATTTATTGTAGCTAATAAATTACGCCCTTGGCCAAAGATCTATGTTTAGTTTCGAGAGAAATGCCGTGTCATTTTAAGTGTTTGAAGAAATGTACATAATATTATTATGTTGTTGTCTCGTAGGTACAATGGAATACTCTTTACAACTTTTAAATAAATTAATTTCTTTGTTAGATTATTTAGCCGTTGTACTTACGTACTACTTGTTAAGATTGGGATCTTATCTTATTGCCTTATTCTAAGATTATACTTATTGTTAGCGGCTATAGAAATACACATTCTGTTAACGACTGTCACAGTCTATGTGGTTGTGTGGATAGACGGGATTCACCAGGATTCTTCCGATTTTTTGTGCGTCCTCTCGACTCAAAAATTGTTGTTTTCTCCCGATAATAGGATCCTTGGATCTGGCAACCTTGGGTACAGTCAGCATCAATTAGTTCCTGACACCCAAAGTGGCCAAAAACTTGACAACACAACCTCATTCCAATGAGGGCTATCGTTTTAGCGCTCACCAGTTAGCGCCACTGTAGAGTAAGGTCCTGTCACTTGCTAGTAGCGAAGACAGTGGCGCCAACTGGCGAGCGCTAAAGTGGTAGGAGGACTATCGCATTTGCACTCATCAAGATGGCGCCACTGTAGAGTAAGGTCCTGTCAATCGCCAGGGGTGCCAACTGTTAAGTATAAAAACGATAGCCCTCATTGTGACAAAGACGTGTTGCGATCTTTTGGCTACTTTGGGTGTCACGAACTATTTGACGCTGACTGTACCTACTTCGTAAATTAAACTGGCAATAAAACGCAAAAAAGTGTAATATTGTTTATTACTAAATAAAAAGGAGATCATGATTTCACAGAAAATACAGTCTTAAATACTGGGTGATAGCTTCTATTGGAAATAACAGAATCATTGCATTCTGAACCTTACAGACAATACAAAAATAATCTGTTATTAATTACAGATTAATTCCAAAACCCAAATCAATAATAAGTGATTTAAGGTGTCCAGACTATGTAACACTTATAACATGTTATAATTATGTCAACTTTATAAGTATGGACGACGTGTGCCACTAATAAGACAGTTTGTGACATGTTATATAACATGTTACATTCTTACAGGCGCTAAGATAAGGTTTGTCCAGACTAATGTATTTTAAAACCATGTTTTATAAGAACGAACGATGTGTGCTACTAATAATAAGACAGTTTGTAACATGTTATATGACATGTTACATAATTTACACGTATTCTTACAGATTAGCGTCTGTTAGAATGAGTTATAAAACATAGTTTTATGTATAACATGTTATAATAATGGACGACTTGTGCTACAAATAACAGTTTTATAACAATGTAGGCATGTTGTATAACACAATTTAATAACATGTTACATAATTTGGACGCACTTACTTTAAAAAAATCGGTCTACTTCCAAATCAAAAACCAATGTTAGGTATCGGAACTTCCTGAAAATTACTCTAAAAAAGGTAAAAGTCTATGCATTGCAAAATAAAACATAAACTAACTAAATATTATTACATTGGAGTGTATAAAAAGTCTCATAAAAATGCCAGAGATGCGACGAAAGTTAAAACATTTGTTCTAAGATTAAAAATCAATATTAGTTTCTATTAAAAAAAAACTGCCCAGCATTTTATTTTTCTTAACAGATTAATATATTTTATTGTAGAAATAACTCATTAAAGCCTGGTCCGTGAGCACGTAGAATTTTGGCCAATGACCCCTAGCTACCCATCCTTATCGCTCGCGCGTAATTATGTTGCTGTCGCGCTCGCACACTCACTGCGGGCGCCCGTCGCACAGTCGCGACAGCAACATAATTACGCGCGAGCGATAAGGATGGGTAGCTTGGGGTCATTGGACGAAATTGTACGTGCTCGGAGACCGGGTTTTATACATGTCGCATCTCCGTGGCGTAAGTACAAACACCTAAACTAGAGGGCGCTACTTTTTACAAAAGTTATATTTATACATCGCTTACTAAAATCTAAGGCACTATTATACTTAAACGTATCAGGTTTCTAATTTTTATGGTACACCATCAAATAAGATGGGCGCCGTAAGTCGGTGGGCAGTCTTAAGGGGAATTTTGCAGTCTTTTTAATGAGATTAATAATGTATTTAATTTTGTAGGTGTTGCCAATTTATGCATTCTTTTATCCACAAATGGGTAGATCCCGGCCATAAAGTTAATATTCCTTATTTCCTTCGGAATAGAACAACAACCACGAGCTGTCAAACGAAACAGATTTTAGAATGTCATTTATGTGTAACTTTTCAGGATTATTTCACTGTTTTGTACATTAATCAATCACTGCACCACACACTACATTTTTGAAGCACTATTTCTCATAAACATTAACGATAAAATGTGAAAAAAATCTCAGTGTTCCAATTTTCAGCGTGCCAATAAGTGCTAACGAACTGTCAAATAGTTGCAAAAACGGTTCTGTTACTTCGCATCTCGCGTCTCTTTTTATCACACAGTGTTGTTGTTGCTGCTAAAGCCCGGTCCGTGAGCACGTAGAATTTTGTCCAATGACCCCAAGCTACCCATCCTTATCGCTCGCGTGTAATTATATTGCTGTCGCGACTGTGCGACGCGCGCCCGCAGTGAGTGTGCGAGCGCGATAGAAACATAATTACGCGCGAGCGATAAGGATGGGTAGCTTGGGGTCATTGGACAAAATTCTACGTGCTCACGGACCAGACTATAGTGACATCTCGCTCGCTCAGTCCTTTGTTGCTCTATTCCGCTAGGTATATTGACTTTATGATCTTCATATTACTTGGTTCACCCGGAATCCTCAACCACAGAGGAACTGGCTATCTTACCTCCAACTGCCGGAACACAACAATGCTGTTAACATTGTTGTTATGGCGACAGACTTAGGTAAGACGGTGGTAGCTAGCCAGGCGGACTTATAACAAGCCCTACCAAGCAGAATATTTTGCCTCCACTGGGAATCGAACTTAGGACCTCTGGGTCTGGGTCTGACACAGAAAATTATTTTACATCCTAAGAGCAGGAACTCACTGCATTTCCAGGAGTGATTGCCTGGTGTTAAGTGAGATGCAGTCTAGGATGGTAAATATCTGCCCTGTAAGTGCCTATTCACTCTCTCCTTGAAAAGGCCCGGATTATAGTGTTCAGGAAATACAAATTGTAATACCTACTTAAACATATTTTAAATACTTGAAACTGGATATTGAGTACCCTTTCCATTATATCGCTTATTGCCCTAATTTCTTTGTACGAATAAGTATATTTTCCATACAAAAATCTGCCAAATTTACAGAAAAAAACGAATCGTTTGATTCTTCACTGGTTTGTAATACTACATTAACTTACTATAATCATAAGTGATATTCACAGTTATTAACTAACTTTATTAACACATTTTGAGCTGTGGTGGTCGGTTTTAGAATCTAGTGGCGTAAATATCTAAATATACAGGGTGTTTGGCGGAAGGTTAGACAAACTTCGTGGGTGTATAGGTAAGGTCATTTTAAGAATACAAGTTCGCCCATTTGACCCTAAGTGACCTACTTTTTTTTTAATTGATATTTTTGTTTTTATTTAATTTTTTCAGAAATTCGACCTGAAAACTGCTTAAATTTTTTTTTCTCTCGTGTTTTCCACCGATTTTTTTATTTGATATTAATCTCGAATATGTCTTTAGTCAAATAAAATTAATTTCAGATCCAGATAATGATTGGATAGCTAGTTACGAGCCGCCAAAGTTTAACAAAAGTACAAAACACGATAAAAGGATTCGATTAAAAAAAAATCAAGGTGATAATGGATTGCCAATGATCTTAAAAACATCTCTATCTTCTCTTCTTTCCAATGATATTTCCCACGTGGTGGGTAGATATTGAAATTCGCCAAAAAATCGAAGTTTAGGAAAGAAAATGGAATAATAATACAAAAAATATTCATAGCTATAAACTGCATAGTTTTTTAATTATACAGGGTGTCCCAAAATTAGCACATCACACTGACACTGGAGGTAGCTGAGTCTAAGACGCATCGAACAAGCTTAATATGTCCATATAAAAGTTTCATAAGTTTTAAGATATGACCTTTTATTTATTCATTTCCATATTTTCCATAGAAAAGTTTGTTTTGAAATATGACTCATATTAGTTATTTTTAAAAATGGACTTAATATACTTGTTAGATGCGTCTTAAGCTCATTTTTTACCTCTGGTGTCAGTGTGACGTGAAAATTTTGGGACACCCTGTATTTACGCCACTAGAATTTCTAAAACCTAATATACAGTCTTTTTGAAGGCTTAGCCAATACTATATTGGTGTTTGCTAATTCTAATATAGCTCGTACGACCCCGATTATTATACATCAGACTTATATTAAGGTGGGATATTTATACACTAGCGTTTAACTAATGGCCAATGGCCATAGACAAAAAATTGTCTCTGGTTGAGTGCATTACCATAGACAACGAATTTCAGTGTAGCCATTACACAAAAAGGAAATTCAATATATTCCTATTAAGAGTATTTTGGAGTTCATAAATTCCAAATAACAAAAAATGTTAAAAAGGTCACTGGGACGTTTATAATTTGTAAAAAACTACTCTAAAAATATGTTTTGTTAAATTCATTGTGCGCTTTCATCTATTACTAAGTTACTCTCGGATTCTATGTCTCTACTGTCGTAATCGGACGAATCCTGGTTACATGAATCATTTTCTTGGTTACACTGACCATTTTTTTGGTTACACGAATCGTTTTCTTGCTTGCAAGAATCAACCACTCGGTTGCAACTATCAGCCTCTTTAACGTTGTGTGTTAGGATAAGATTCCTTATGTAACTTTCCATGTTAGCAGCCAGCGCTGTCATAATTTGGTTTTCAATGCTCAGAATCGATGTGCTTACATCTAAATTCATGTTACCTTGATTTTTCAGCAGATTGGCCAGTATTGGGTTGGATTTCAATGTTTCTTGCCTCGATTCGTTGCTGTTGTAGTTTTCTTTCTCAGTTCTGGAGTGTATCCTTTGATGGAGTTTGAAAACGTCGGGGTCTTTAAAACATTTTGAGCATTCTGTACATTTGTACGAAGTTCTGGGTTCAGTGTCGTCGTTTCTGGAGTCGTTTGTCGTTTCGTCGGTTGATGTGTGGGGGGTTAAGTCTTCTGGTGTTGGGACACCTGAAACAGGAATGTTTGGTATTTTATAGGTTTGAATATTTCAAAATAAGGCCTCTCCAAAGGCTTAAATAACTTAAAAAGTCGTATTGCCCAAGGTGAGAATGAGGATCATTTCGATTTTTAGCTGTGAATGCAGATTTATAGGGCTAAGAAATCCTTAATACACAGTCCAAAAATTTTTGTTCTACGACAAAAATTGACGAAGTTATGGCCAAATTACTAAAAAAGTTCACTGACCGCCCGGCGCGGGGACGATGACGTCATTATATCCGATCCGAACGCTGCCGGCGTACTGCGTGGATAGAAAATATTTTTTTCTAGCCAAACTATCAGTTTATACTTATTTTTCACAATTTTTATTTTTAAAAATTACTGGTCGATAGGGTACTTTATTTTGATGAATAAATGTTATTAAAAGTTTTTTTCTAAAACTGATAGTTTAGCTGGAAAAAAATATTTTCCATCCCAATAGTACGCCGGCTGCGCTCGATTCGGATATAGTGACGTCACGCGGCCCTGCGTACGTTGACTTTTAGCGGCAAAAACGGCCTATGTTTATTACTTAATATCTTCGTAAGTAATGGTCCGATTTGGATAATTCAAAAAGATATATCTTTCTTATGTCTTAAAGATTAACGTAGATACTAGTTTTATTGAATTTTCTACAACAGTACTGATCCTCATTGACTGCACAACCTTTAGTTTGCCGGGCGAAGGCTCTCCCATCAGAGCTACTTAGACAGTATAAGTACGTCGAAAGTTTCAAATGTAATAAGTACATATTTGTAACTTATTATAGCTTAAGCATCGACAGAAAGAGCAGAAGCGATCTTATTCTATAACCTACTGGAAAAACTGCTTCTGAAGCACATGGTTATCTTACTACTACAATAGAAAATTTGTGAGGATGCATGGATGTTTGTTACTCTTAATAAATCACTGAAGCATTTAATTGAATACAATTTTATAATAATTAATTTTAAACTTTCGCGTTGCATAATTGAATTAATTTAAACCTATCCGTGTATCGCGTTAAAACCTGTTTAAATTAATACAATTTTGTAGGTATAATAAAGAGAAGAGTTTGAAACCCTGGAAAAGCCAACTATTTTTTTAATTTTTATGGTTACTGTTACATAAAATAGTTAATAATAGTCTGGTACCCAAAGAATGTTGGGCTATTGATTTGAAGATGATAGTACCACAGAATAATAATAAGTACTACGTACAGAAGTTTTACTTCGCGAAGGTATTTAAAAATATGTATGCTCCATGTCATTAACAATATGGTGTAATTTAGCCTGTCTCAAGAGTCAAGCACCATTTTGTTGACAAACGTCAGTGATCGGCACTGCGCCGAAGCTATAGGGCTGACTTCGGTAAAATGTGACGTGAGGTGCCAAACTGCGGAAAATGGCGGAGGAAATACATGATTTAGCATGAATTATCATGAATAATATTAACTACTTATTTACCTCTCAGTGTCTTTAGGCCACTTAAAAAGTAGGTACATTCTGTGTTTTTATTATTTAGGCAGTTAAATACTGTACAGTATTTAGTACACCATTTTCTTTATTTTCTTCCATCATACACAAGAATACGCGTGCGTGAGTCAATGTTCGCTCGTATGTGAGGCCTTGTCGAATAGTATCCTGTAGGTGGGCCATTGTGCGTGTTATGTTTTCGATGTAAACTCGCGGAGATGAACAGGCCTGATAGTACCAACTAACTCATGAGCTAACCTAATAATAAATAATCGCACCATGACATGGCATAACAGGGGCCAGGCCAGCGTTGCCAGTTTTTTTTTCGCCAAGTCGGGACTTCGGTACTTTTTGAGTGAAAATAGCGGGATTCTTCCGTCAGAAGCGGGACATAGTAAAAAAACGTATATAATCAAAGGTTTTCAAATATTTATCTTTTTATTTGACTTAAAATTACGTTTACGTGACAATAGATAGCAAAAGTAGCCATAGAAAATGTATTTTAACAAAAAAATAATATTTTAAATCAGATTTACTCTATCGTTAATTTCGTCTTTAGAATAAAAAAAGAAAAAAACTATTCTTTAGAATAATATGGCGTTTCAAACAATAGTCTGGTGAAGTGAGTGTCTCTCTCCGAAAAGCGGGACCGAGGCTGTCCCGCGCGGGACATTTAAATTTGATTTAAAAATCGGCACGTCCCGCCAAAATCGGGACGTCTGGCAACGCTGGGCCAGGCCCCCGCTGAAAAAGGACCAAAAAAAGAACTAGATACGCCAATGATTATAGTTACCGTTACAGAATGTGGCGAGGGCATCAGTCGCGCCGGCCTGCATCGCTAGCATCGTCTGCATGTAGATCGCTTGAGCCATCTGCTGCTGTATCTGGAAACCAACATAGTTACAAAGTCAAAGTCAACATTTCTTTATTTGTTTAGACTAATAAATAGTTCTTACAAATCGTCATTTTGCTCTTAAGGAGCCTCTACATGTCTCATAATCTTTTTACCCTACCAGCGCTTCGAGACCAACATTTGGCAAGTGCTGAGAAGAAGCGCCGCACAGTGGTCCCGATTTAATAAAACATGGACATTGATGCTAGAGGCACGAAAATTTTTTTGATGGTTACTGCTATGATAACTAATACGGCAAAAAAATATTACAATCCTACGACGTCTATTTCGTAGTAAAAAAAAATATATACATATTTTTTGTATGGAAGAAATTACGTTTCTGTCAATTTTTCGAAATTCTTTAACGATGTCAAAATGCCGATCACACATGTTATAAAACAAGTGATTCTGAGTATTTCATGCGAAGATACTTGTCACTTATCTCTGCGTACTTTTGAGTTATCGAGGGTTGAAAAATCGATTTTTTTATATTAAATATTTCCACGAAAAATTGCCAGAATTACAATATGGTGTATAAAGGACACTTTTGATGACACATAACAACGACTCGCACTCGCGCGCGCTCGTATGCATCAACTTTTATTAAAATAAAAAAAAATCAGTTTCCGTGACTGCCATACGGGGCGAAATTGTGCGAAGGTAGCTCTAGCCTTGGCAATGCGCGAAGTGATGTCATCTTTGGTACCTCCAGTCTCTGACACGACGCTCCCAAGGTAGGTAAAATTGTGGACAAGTTCCACATGCTCTGCACCAATCCGTAATGGTGTGCAATTCCTCACTCCAGATCGCATATCTTGGGTCTTTCGGCAGTTAATTTTGAGCCCCGTGATGCCCGCCTCTCGATGTAGTTCATCAATTTTGGATGGGATATCGTGATGCGTGTGGCTCAGCAAACAAATGTCATCGGCATAATCTAAGTCTTCTAAGACTCCAATTATACCCCACTCTATTCCACGCCATTGGTTTTGATATGCACGACACATGATTCCATTCAAGACAACCAGAAAGAGAAGCGGCGAAAGCAGGCAGCCTTGCCGGACGCCCGCATGCACCTCGATGTCTTCGGAGATGAGGCCGTCGTGAGTCACCGTACAAGAATATTTCTTGTAGATGGCCTTCAGTAGATCGATATTTTTCGGCGGGACACCAATGTCAGCGAGTCGCGACCATAATTATGCTTGCCCACTTTAGCGTATCAAAGATAATCTTGCAGAAAACCAATCCCCTTTCTTTGGCACAGTAATTAAAAGCCCCTTATTCCAGTCGTCTGGGAGTTCCTTCTCCATCCAGATGTTTTCGATGAGAGGTGTGAGGACGTCGGTCGGCGGCGGAGTTTACGTCAACTATCACTCAATCAACTCAAAACGAACTCGCGCGCGCGTATTTTGAATTAAATGGCGCGTAAATTATTCTATTTGTATTTGTTTTTTATTTATTTTACTAAAACCGAAAATACCGAAAATCCCGGTTTTTGTGAAATGAATACCGGTATTAATTAAACCTAAATTTGGCCCGGTATTCCGGTATTTTCGAAATTCGGTATCCCGGTTTGCGACCCCTAANGGACCACCGTGCGCCGCAACAAACTCAGTCACCACTGTCTGCCGGTTAATATAAATAAATAGAAATAGCAGTAGTAGGTACATTCGATTCAGGAGCAGTTCACTGAATTTCCCATGCATTCTTGTATAGTGTATCTTATAAGAATGGGTATACAAAGTTACAAGTTACATACACAAATAAAGGTCAATAAAGATTAGACCGACTGACTGACATAGTGATCTATCAACGTACAGCCCAAACCACGGATCGGGCTGAAATTTGGCGTGCAGGTAGATGTTATGACGTAGGCATCCGCTAAGGAATGATTTTACGAAACTCCACCACTAAGGGGGTAAAACGGGATCCACGCGTACGAAGACGCGGGCGGCCGCTAGTCTAAAATAGAGCACCAGGTCACGCGAAGTTCGTCAATGCGATGGACTAATCAAAACTGCGGTGGTCCACTGCATGAGTACACTGAGTTGATTACCAACAGTGAAAGATACAGAGTAATCATAAGGCGAGCAACATCCGTCAACCATAAATTACACTCCTGAGCTCGCTGTCAAGAGTGTAACAACTGAATAGTCGAAATACCTGGACTTTCAGGGTTTCGCTCAGTGTTCGACTGGACCTACTAAAAGTACGGACACCCTGCAGGACTTCTGGAAACATTACCTGTGGATCCAACCCCATGGAGTGCGGTACGTTCCCCGGCACCCACGAGCCAGTATTCCTGGTCCTGTGGTACGGCGCTGGCGTATCCGATGGTAGGTTCTGCGACGGTATCGCGTCTTTACGCAAGGATCCAGAGACTAGAGGTGTCAATTGCTTATGTAACGTAACTAAGAGTTACCTGACAAAATTATCTCCACTACTTTGAAAGAGCTAAGTCAAACAATTTGACCTTAAAAATCTGACGGCAGGTTCTGCGACGGTATTTCGTCTTTACGTAAGGATCCAGAGACTAGAGGTGTCAACTGCTTACTTTGGTAAACATTAATTGTGTAACTAAGAGTTACCCATCAAAATTCTCTCAGCTCCAGCCAATATGTCGTTCCGAAGCTTCATACAACTTTTACTACAAGTTTTGACTACTTAATAAGCAATCAAGTGTTTTGTGTCATTAATGCATGTGAATTATTAATTTATTCATTGATTTATTAATCACTTATATTATTGTATGCCAACCAGGCGAAATATAGTGAGACTATCACAATGTAATATTTTTATCTGTAAATACCTATGTTTCACAATAAATAATTTTGAATTTGAATTTATCGAGCTAACTGTGTACCTGGCAGCCGTGACGTCATATCTTTACCGATGGTAGGTTCTGCGACGGTATCGTGTTTCTGCGCAAGAATGCAGAGACTAGAGGTGTAATTATTTTGGTAAATATTTAATGTGTAACTAAGAGTTACCTGACAAAATTCTCTCAGCACCACCCAATATCTTCTATATATACAGGGTGTTTCTTGTAAGGTGTCAAGCCGAAGGCAGGTGATAGGTGAGGACTAGACCTATCGATTTCACCCCCATGTATGTTTTACGATTTTTCATAGTTTAGAAGTTATCGTTAATTTTGTGATTTTTTCAAATTGTATGACCTAGTAGGCTTTAAATTTTTTTATCTTTTTTTTGGGTCGACTTTTCTCAGATTTCTTTTTTTTGACAGATTCCCTATTAATTGCAGATTTTTGAAAAAAATAATCAACTTCCTATCTTTGATGCAAGACACAAAATTTTTGCTAGAAACATAAAAAATATGCTTTTAGCGGAACATTCTAAAATTTTCAACTTAAAAGTTTTTTTTTTTTTAACTTTTAAGTTGAAAATTTTAGAATGTTCCGCTAATAGCATATTTTTTATGTTTCTAGCAAAAATTTTGTATCTTGCATCAAAGATAGGAAGTTGATTATTTTTTTCAAAAATCTTCAATTAATAGGGAATCTGTCAAAAAAAAGAAATCTGAGAAAAGTCGACCCAAAAAAAAGATAAAAAAATTTAAAGCCTACTGGGTCATACAATTTGAAAAAATCACAAAATTGACGATAACTTCTAAACTATGAAAAATCGTAGAACATACATGGGGGTCAAATCGATAGGTCTAGTCCTCACCTATCACCTGCCTTCGGCTTGACACCTTACAAGAAACACCCTGTATAAAAGAAAGTCGTGTTAGTTACTTCGCTTATAACTCAAGAACGGCTGAACCGATTTAGCTGAAAATTGTCAGGGAGGTAGTTTTGAGCCAGGAGAAGGACATAGGATACTTTTTATCCCGTTATTTATTGCCATTAAGGCGGAACAAAGTTCGCCGGGTCATCTAGTAATGTATAAAGGGGCTATTTGGGATGTTTATAAGCATCCTGGAAAGGGTATAAAAAACTTTGACTTTGACTATCTACCTGTGGATCCAACCCCATGGAGTGTGGTATGTTGCCTGGCACCCACGAGCCAGTATTTCTGGTCCTGTGGTACGGCGCTGGCGTATCCGATGGTAGGTTCTGCGACGGTATTGCGTCTTTACGTAAGGTTCTCCATTGGCCTGAAACATTATGTTGCAAAAGTTAAATAATGTCAATCCTCTTACTGAGCAGAGACCAATTTGGTACAAATAATTGTATTGTAAATATCTCTGATACCAAATAAATAATTTTTTCTTTGTTTCTTTCACCAGTATTCACAAACAATGCTTGCTTAAGTGAAGCAGCAAATCGAATAGAGCTCTGCGCACACGCACTAGGAGACCTCATAGTAATGTTTGTGAATTTTAAAAAAGTTTTCAAACTTAAATAGCAGTGGGCTGGACAGCTACCTAGGTAAAAAGATAGAAGGTGAACCATAGTATCAACAGAATGGCCCATCCATTCTGTTGATGCTATGGTTCACCTTTCAATTTTCGCCCAGTTCACCACCAAAAGGGAAGAGAAATGATGGGAAGGCCTCCCAAAGGTGGGCTATTTGTGGAAAATAAAGCTATTTATTTATTGTTATTACTCTTTGTCCTCCATTGCAGAAGCAATTATTATTTTAACTTTCTTCCTGCAATAGCTATCTCTAAGGCCTCAGCCTCGAACTTAGCGGGCAGCGGGGCGGGAGCGGCGGCGGCGCTGGAGCGGGGCGGGCAACGCAGACCCGTTCTCGAAACAAGCGGGCAGCTCGCGCGGCGCTTTAGCGGCGAAGTGTTGTGTTCGGGGTTGTGTTGTCGAGATATTTGTTTTTATTCGCAAACGAAATGTCTGAACAACGGCGACAATTTTATTTCGATTCAAATTTATTCCTAACGCTCGATTTATTGTGGGCAAAAGAAGGAGTGCGCTCTGCCCGCTCGTTGCCCGCTCCCTCGCCGCTGCCCGCTCGTTGCCCGCTGCCGCCCCGCTGCCGCGCCGCTGTTTTCGAGAACCGGTCTATTTGATTTTATGCAAAAGATCCTGCCGCTCCCGCCCCGCCGCCGCCGCCGCCCCGCTGCCCGCTAAGTTCGAGGCTGAGGCCTAAGCCTCCTACATCTTTTTCCCTCCCATTAATTCCCTTTCTAATTTACTAAAAGTAAATTCAGGACTTGGCTTACACTTCCCAAGTTTGCCGGGCTGGTTTCACCCAAAATCCTCAATCACAGAGGAACTGGCTATCTTACCTCTAACTGCCGGAACACAACAATGCTGTTAACATTGATGTTATGGCGACATACTTAGGTAAGATGGTGGTAGCTAGCCAGGCGGACTTGGAACAAGCCCTACCACCAACCAAACCGAACAGAAAATTCTGCCCCCACTGGGAATCGAACCCGGGACCTCTGTGTCTGAAGCAGGTGGTCTAACCACTAGACCACAGAGGCGGTTAGTTATTAGATTTATCAGCTTTAATTTTCGATTATTTTACCTTGGTACAATTTGGAACAGAAGACTTTTTGATATTGGCAAGCTAAAGACTGAAGTTTGACAGATCATCATTATCTCAGGCATAGGACGTCCACTGCTGAACATAGGCCTCCCCCAATGCTTTCCATGCTGCCCGGTTTGACAAATGGAGAACAATAAATTTTTTTTTTTTTCAGTTTTGTTAATAAATAACTCGCCAGCTTAAAGAGTGTAAAATTGACAGCAGCCTCTACAAGCTGAAGAAATGTGTTATTCATCATCACTTATCATTCTAAGATATTAATAAAGTTCTATGTTGAAAATGTTACAGAAATATGGGTCACTAGTTCCAGACATTACACAACATTATTAATCATATTACACAATGAAAATATCCTACTCTTCTGACTCCATAAACTATTGTGTCTGGTTACCACAACACAATTGGCATGGTGTTTTTTTTCTAAGACCTTTTTACAAAGCAGTGAACAGAACCATAAAATAGTTTAATTTGGTGATAGGGGCCTACAAAGACTTGCATGCAATACAATTAACTAGATAAATACTAAATAAATGACCCAATTACTTTTTAAGTCCGACAGAAGTAGGAATACGAACAATCAAGGAAATTTCGCGTCATTACCTCTGTTTTTTCCAACGCTAGTTATGGTGTAATCTTCTGGTTTGAAATGCAAACTGCACACTTTAGAGTACTTTGTGTATGGTTTGCCTCTCTTCAGTATTCTATTCCAGAGTTTAGCCAGCTCCTCATCCCTTGGAAATTGGTGGAACGAAACATTCTTAGCTTTTCCAGCCATGGACGTACACCGAGGCACCGTGCAGTAATACGGCATTTTGTTAGCTCAAAACACACTGGAGAACACAAATTACCATAGCTAATGCCCCCGCAATTGATTTAATTAGCACAAACTTAGCAAAACAAATAAAACTCCGTAAACACACCAAGCGCCGACATATCAAAATAAAGGTAATTTGTTTGTTGCCATTTTGAAAAAATATTTGATGGAATCGTCTATTGTCTATTGAAATTAAAATACCGGTATAACGTTATTGTATCGCAAAAGCATTAGAGCGAGGACATTCTGTATTCTGTAGTATTTTATTTGTATTCTGTATGTATTCTAGTCGAGAGTTCGAGGCGAGACCCGTCCCTGTAAGTATTGACAGCTCATTGGCTACATGGGAAGATGGGAAACGTTTTGGGAACATTGCTATCAATTTTGTAGAACCACGAGAAGTTTGCGTGGATTTGCAGTTTTGCAGTTTCAATTTATTTATGTAAACATTATTCGTAAAGTAAAAAAATTCGTAATGTGGTAGGCTGTATCTGCGAGATTCTTGCTCGCCTTGGTCCTATTTGCTCGCGGTTGCTCGCAGTATTTTGACGACCATCTGACGGTTGTCTATGGTGGAAGTGGCCATTTTTTTTCTGAAAAAGTGGGAAGTGGGGAAGGGAAAAAAGGTGATACATGTCAAATTTTTCAAGGCTGCACTGTGATGATTCCATTTTTTTAGCAACGTGATAACGATTGCAACAAATAATTCAGTTTTCTACGCAGAACGTAACCAGTTTCAAGTGTTTGGATGTGAAATAAGTGTGCTCGAGCGGTAATCGGCGCCGCACATAACCAAGACTGGTAACAAGTCACAACAAAGGTTTCCGATTTGCTCAAGATGGGTTATTATTGCACGGTACCACAATGCACATCGCTCGCCGGCAAGACGAAAAACGTGAAGTTTCACCGATTTCCGCGCGATGAGAACATGGCTGATAAATGGAATCTAATTCTGAAGCGCGGCAAACCTTACACGAAGTATTCCAAAGTTTGCAGTCTCCACTTCACCCAGGCAGATTATAACGTCACAACTATGGGTAAGACTAAAGGTATTTGGGTTTTTCCATCTGGTTATAGCATTTGCAGTCATCCGGACCCATATCATCCCTGGCGATGACTCACCGCGCACGAGTTTTATTTGTTTGGCGCATTATTTTTTTTGTTTTTTCAGCCGAAATTGGCTGAAAAACGTCATGTAGCCCAGCGAAAGACGCGCAAATTGACTTTACTCAACTTTGGGCAACAAAAAAAAGTTTTGCAACATATTTTTTCAGCCTAAAAGATCATTTTTTGCAATACACAAAAACCAATTGGTATCTTATTAGAGAATTCATTTATTCTTCAAATTAGAATAATGAATTCTAATAGAATAAATGTACGATAAGGAAATTCATCAAAATCACATGCTCCAATGTCACGAAGACAAATTAACATGGTAATGTAAGTTTTCCAACGAAGTGCATTTGTGAGAGAACAATGCATTTTAATTTCGCAGTAAATACCAGAGAAACTTCTAGTAAGAATATTTTGTTGTTGTTAGAATCACTAATGCACTTTTCCTATTGGAATATAATCTCTACAAGTTAACACGGTATAATCAAAAGCCTCTACCACTTGTGATTATTAATTAACTAGCTTTTACCCGCGGCTTCTCTTGTGTGAAATTTAGTTTGTCACAGATCGTCATACATTATAGCCTATATGTTATTCTGGGTTATAAACAATGATACTGTAAAGTTTTAACAAAATCTGTTCAGTAGTTTTTGTGTGAAAGAGTAACAAACATCCAGACCAGGGTTCGAAAATATCCGATATTTATTATAAATATTAAAATATCGGATATTTATGATATATATCAGATATATATCAACTTTGATATATATCAGATATACAGGGTGTTTGGCGCATCGTGTGCCAAAATGATTTGGCGGATAGAATGGATCATTTCCTATATTTTAAGCCCCCATAACACGTTCCATGCCAGGCGGCTACTTTTATATTAATTTTTGGTAATTTCACCAAAATACCCAAATCGCATCATTTAATTTCAATTTAAAAAAAAACTACTAGGTGTAGCCTCAAAATAAATATTTTTTGAAGTTTTTACCTGCTTTGAACTTATTATAAAGTAAAAAAAAGGTTCAAAATTCAAAATTTGAATATCAGTCCGAGTAGAGTCAATGCACTAATTTAAGGAATTTGTGAAGTTGTTGTTATTATTTAAACAAGATTAGTATACCGTTTGAATGGGGATAGACTAGAAAAGTTTTGATAAAATCCGAAGATCGCTATCTCTTTTATTTTTTTTATTATAGCCATGTAAACTTAATTGTTCAGTCCATTTTTAACTTTTCGGAAAACTTCAAAGCTGAATTTAAAAAAAAACTAGATGATATTTGCCAGTAAATTTAGATTTGATGCAACCCTACATCAATGCACGTAAAAACAAAANAAATTACTAAAAAACTTAATATAAAAGTAGCCGCCTGACATGGAACGTGTTATGGGGGCTGAAAATATAGGAAATGACCCATTCTATCCGCCAAATCATTTTGGCACACGATGCGCCAAACACCCTGTATATCAACTTTGATATATATCAATTTTGTATGAAAGCTATACTATTATTTTATTGTATTATTTATGAATACCATTGCATATGTGTTACATAAACATGTTTTTAATGTTTTTAAAACTTAAAATCAGACAAATAAAGCAAAAACATAAAATATTCTTTTAAATACGGCAAAATCAATTAAAAAAAATAAAAATCTTTGTCAAAAAGTACAAATACAGCAACAATTTTTAAAAGTTGATATATATCATCAAAACCGGCTTGATATATATCCAATATATATCTTGATATATATCCCTTGATATATATCCTCGAACCCAGATCCAGACATCCAAACTTTCGCATTTATAATATAAGTAGGATATTAAAATTCTTAGGCTGAGTTGCATCATCTAACTTTAACCATAACTANAACAAAATATTTACTTTGAGGCTATGCCTAGTAGTTTTTTTAAAATCGAAATTAAATGATACGATTTGGGTATTTTGGTGAAATTACTAAAAAAAATCATATAAAAGTAGCCGCCTGGCATGGAACGTGTTATGGGGGCTGAAAATATAGGAAATGACCCATTCTATCCGCCAAATAATTTTGGCACACGATGCGCCAAACACCCTGTATATCAACTTTGATATATATCAAGTTTGTATGAAAGTCATACTATTATTTTATTGTATTATTCGTGAATACTGTTGCATATGTGTTACATTAACATGTTTTTAATGTTTTTAAAACTTAAAATCAGACAAATAAAGCAAAAACATAAAATATTCTTTTAAATACGGCAAAATCAATTAAAAAAAATAAAAATCTTTGTCAAAAAGTACAAATACAGCAACAATTTTTAAAAGTTGATATATATCATCAAAACCGGCTTGATATATATCCAATATATATCTTGATATATATCCCTTGATATATATCCTCGAACCCAGATCCAGACATCCAAACTTTCGCATTTATAATATAAGTAGGATATTAAAATTCTTAGGCTGAGTTGCATCATCTAACTTTAACCATAACTATAATGATAACCGGTGTTTTTTTATGGAGTTTGGCAGGTTTTAGACATTTGCTAAAGTTATAGAAAGATGATATTATTATAGCCAGCGATAGGGAAAGATGGAAAATGTTGGAGGAGGCTTTTACCCAAGTGGGGCCACAATCAAGAGAAATACCAACATTAATTAAATAAGACTGTTTAACTGTGGATTTTAAAGTGTGCTATTATTTCCAAATAAATAAATTTTGAATTTTGAAAGCTTTAATAAATATGATAAAAAAGAAAGATGATGCAACCCAGCCTTACTCTTATAATCTTAAAAAATACAAACATTTGCTAAATCTATTTTAGTTAAAATATGTTTTGTCTTATTCTTGTCAATTTCAAATTGTAAATAATGACAGAGACAAAACATATTTTGACTAAATTGGATTTTACAAATATTTGTATTTTTTTAATGGGGATTAGATTACAGTAAAAAATCTTTCCAATCTGCACACTATAACTGGTGGGTAAAATATTTGATTTATTTTTTTTGCCAAAAATGCCTTAAGTAGTCACTAAGTCCGCTACAGTCTTGTAAATAATTACAGTAGCCTTAGGTTCCAATGACAGTTTAACTTTTCCTCAGGAAAAACTTGACTTTCACTGTATAGATGTTAAATATGGTCAAGCTGTAGATCCTGGCTACACAGGAGTTGCAGAAGTAGAAAGTCCTGTATTTACCTTTAACTTTTTGACTACTTTGGGTGCCATGAACTATTTGTGTACCAGACATTATAATGCCATATTAGATTTTTTTTTATAAATAAATATTATTGTACATAGCATACACCCAAAATGCATCTTCAAAGACAGAAATTGACAGAAAATAAAGTTTAAAATATGGTGGGAACTATATTCCCACTGCCGTAAAAGGGTTAACTGGAGTTAAATGCCATATGGCATTAAGTTCGCCTTTTGTACCCAATTCAATATGCAAATAAGTTTTAGATAAACAAATGATCAACAGTTTCTCTGAATTAGTTTGTGTATAAATATGTTAATATTTTTATGGGTCATTCCATAAAAATCTGTATATTTTCGACGTCATTTTGTCCGTATCTTTTTTAAGATGCTTTTGAATACTTTATTAGTGTAAATTATAGTTTATTGATTAATTATGTTATGTCTAAAAGGGCCAGTCACTTTATGCTTTATTTTAGGAGAAATTATAATTTTCAATTTTTTCATACTACATTACTCCTATATGACTTCTAATAAAGTATAAAACTTATAACCTTAACATTTATAGATAAGTTAATATACATAATGTAGTTGTTTTGTTATTATCACTATATAAAAAACATCATTCCCTAACTAGTAATTTAGTCCCAAGTGCCGTTTAAAGCTAGGGCCTGACGCTCTAGGGACTGACGATTTGGAGTAAAACTTAACACAAATGCAGATTAACTTTATATTATAAGATGCTTAATACGATGTGCCGTAAATAGCCAAAAAACCACACGTAAATACTAATTAAATTATATACAATTTCTTATTGTAATCAATAAAGCTACTCAACTAGGGACTGACGAAGTGACGACTGGATTAACACATTTTTCCGCAACAACTGGCACGTTTGCACTAATTAAAAAAACGGCTACCGCAAAGCCAGTATGGTCTGAGGATAACTTCGTATCGTACTTTAAACTCAACTAAATGTCATTCACTCTAAATACATATTAAAGCGCAAAATTATAAAATCAGCCCGTGGCGAGGGAATGACGCTAAAAGCTGTAGACTCTTTATCAACTAAAGAAAATCAAATTATTGTTTATTGAAACCGCAAAATATTAATAGAATTTGGTTTAATATACATTTAAATAGATTATTCGTTTATTAAAACAAAGGATAAAGTTGATGTTTTTATAAATGTGGGTCCCAAAACACAAACTTTTGGAGTACGGACATGCCTAGGGAATGACGTTTTGGGTCATTCAAAAGGAATTTAAGATATTTTAAAAACAGTTTCAAAAAATATAAATGGGTGATGAATAAAGCACATTGCGAGCTGTTATTTAACAATTTTGGAATAAAATATTAACAAATATTTCATGTGAAATGTGGCGCGGACTAAGAGTTGACATATTTTTGTGGAATGACCCTTATATTTTATCATCCTATCCTATTAAATGATGCACTCTGCCAAAACAAAACTTACATAACTGCTTCATAATCTTTTATCTTTTAATCCAAGTAATTAATTATGGTGTATCATGGTGGACTTGAACCTCAGTCTTCTGCTGTAATCGTTCGTTCTTCTTTTGTTGATGGCGATGAACTTATGTTTTTACGCCACTGTGGGCATACTCTTCCGCCAATGTCACGTGCGTAGGTTTATCGCTCGATAGCGAAATCGAAATGGCAAACCCCCTAGAAAAGTCGCTTATGTGACAATGTCAATTCCGAAATCCCTTCATTCCGACTTTTTTTATTTATTTTTTTTATCTACAACGAGGAAGCTCTTGGCCTGTATCGCACCTGATGGTAAGTGACGATTAGGCCGAAGGTGGAAGCGAGCTTCACCCGGAATCCTCAACCACGGAGGAACTGGCTATCTTACCTCTAACTGCCGGAACACAACAATGCTGTTAACATTGCAAATGGAGGATTTGATTTGGCCTACACTCCTAACTTGGCCAGACAGGTTGGGGAGGCCTGATGTTCGCGATTGTCCCTTACGCCCCTATTCTCAAATATTACTATGAGGTCTCACAGTGTGTGGGTGACACACAAACCAATCACATAGCTCTATTCAACGCTGTGCGTTCGATTTGCTGCTTCACTTAGGCAAGCATCGTTTGTGAATACGGGCGTTAGTCACTATCGGGCTTTTACGGGAAGATAGATAGTCCTTTTCTACCCTGGCTTAACCATTCGACAATTTGTTGTAATTCTAGAAAATGAATGATTTTAATCAGTAAAAAATTTCTGAAATTGGCCAGCTGCATAGTTGTTGCAAGATTATCATCTGATTGTTGATATCTGGTGTTGATTGACAAGAATAATAATAAATCGACATTACAACACGAATTCAAGTCAGTTATCAATATCATTCAAAAATCTAAATAAATTTATACTACAATATTATAAATGCGAAAGAAACTCTGTCTGTCTGTCTTGCTTCCACGCCTAAACCACTGAACCGATTTTAATGATATTTGGCATAGAGATAGTTTGAGTCCCGGGAAAGGACATAGCCATAGGATAGTTTTTATCCCGGTTTTTGAAACGGAAGCACGCGATTAAGTTTTTCTGTGGCAGACAAAATTCCATGCGGGCGAAGCTGCGGGCGGAAAGCTAGTATATTTTATATTAGTATGTAAGCCCTTTTAAAGGCACGTATACACGTCCCAAATACATACAGCTTGCTCTACCACCAGTTTGGGACAACATTTATGTGCTAGTGCTGAGAATAAGTGGCGGAAGAAACTCGGTCACCTTTGTCAGCCTCTTTTTCAAGATCTTGTTAATTTCACCATGCCTCAACCATAGAAGAACTAGCTATCTTATTTCCAACTGCCAAAACACAATATTGTTAACATTGTTGTTACGGCGACAGACATAGGTAAGATGGTGGTAGATAGCCAGGTGGACTTAGAATAACCTACCAAACACTCGTCAGCCTGATCATCACTGGTCTTTCTATCATGTGAGATTCAGACCAAGAGCTTTCCAAAAATCAAAAAAAAAAAAACTTATTAAAATTTACTTGCTCTTATTAAAACTAGACTAAAAACCATCCCATATTTTTCTCTGGCTTTTTAACTATCTCGATACCAAACTTAACCCAAATTGGCTCAGTGGTTTAGGTGAGAAAGGTAACAGAAATATTACTTTCGGATTTATAATATCACTCGCAGTAATTTGTACGACAGTAAAAATAAGAGCTGCCCAATTATTCAGCAAACGTAAGCGGAATTACTAAACAACATTAGCCTCTGTCCTGCAATCGGCTCTAAAAGTTTATTTATACACTAACGGACTTAGGAAGTGACTGATACTACTATCTGGGGATTCCCAACACATGCTGTAAACATATCATGAGTATGCAATGAATTAGGTCAATTTTATGCCTTTAATCTAATCAGATTTCCTGGAATTTTAGATATTTTTACAAGTCTTATGCCCGTTTTCACCATCAATCCCTTAATTTTTAAGTGCTATGGTAACACAACAGGAATTTTGTTTTCATAGGGGTCACTTAAAAATTAGGGATTGATGGTGAAAACGGGCATTAGTTCTCTAAACGGGACTTTTACCACCTCTCGTTACCACCGCTGCAACTCCTGTATAGCCAGGATTTATAGCTTGACCGTCAATAAAATCACAACCAATGAAGGTCAAGTTTTTCACGAGTTATTATGGAGTTACTAGTGACGTATGTAGAATAAGACCACACCCATTCTTTCCCGTGGATGTCGTAATAGGCGACTAAGGGACAAAATAAGCGAACATCAGGCCTCCCCAACCCGTCTGGCCAGCGTGGGGAGTGCAGGCCAAATCCTCCATTTGCCTCTGGTAAATTGGAGAGGGTCGTTCTGCAGTGGAGACTAAATGACCTGATGTCTTTCTTGTAAAGTTGGATGATGGTTTTTGACAGAGAAAGGTTGCTCAGAAGATACTAACGCCCGTATTCACAAACGATGCTTGCTTGAGCGAAGCAGCAAATCGAACGCACAGCGTTGAATAGAGCTCTGTGATTGGCTCGTGTGTCTCCCTGTGCGTCCACGCGCACTGTGAGACCTCAGTAATGTTTGTGAATACGGACGTAAATGACCTGACGACGAGTCTATTTTTATGGTTGATGATTTTTGACGGAAAAAGGTTTCTGAGGAAGATACTAATTCTCTCTAGATTTAAGGAAATTTAATGGGATATATCCCATTTCTCGTTACGGTCACTGCAACTTCTGTATAGCCAGGATCTAACAGCTTGGTCTCCAATAAAACCCTACCAGTGAAGGTTGAGTAGTTCCGAAAGATAGTTGACCATCATCATCATCATGATTTCAGCCACAGGACGTCCACTGCTGAACATAGGCCTCGCCCAGTGACTTCCACATCGCACGGTTGGTAGCGGCCTGCATCCAGCGCTTTCCTGCTACTTTTATCAGGTCGTCGGTCCACCTTGTGCAGGACACATAGCATGCAAAACTGACGGCCGTTGGGGCAGCAAGGTTCTGGAGTGGAGGCCACGTACCTGAAACCGCAGCGTGGGACGTCCACCCACAAGGTGTACCGACGACCTGACTATTTTAACCTGCAAAAAATATAATCAGAAGAATATAAAGCGATGTGACGTCACTTTTGTGCCAACTCGGAAAACCATCAAGTAGGAAATATACGCAGTATTTTTTTTTTTTTTTTTTAATTTATTATTCATTATTGAGCAATTACATATTTGATCCAAATAGCGTCCTAAATCCTTTTTAGGTTTGTCTAGACACTATTGTTCTCTATACAAATAAAAACAAACGTTTTAGTATAAGTACTTTTCCCTCTCTCATTCATAGAGGATACAGCTTGATCGATAACAAAAACTAACCACAAAACCCGGTCAAGTGTGAGTCGGAAAGTCATGAGGGATTCTGTACCATCGTGTAACCCATTACATAGAAAATTGCGACAAAGCTCAACAGTAGAGACTTGTGACGTCACGACGTGGTAAAAAGTGCACCGCGTGACGTCACGCGGAACTTCAACGCAATACAACTTCTTTGATTTTTTTTTAAAGAATATTAGCATTTTTTGCACAAATCTCGTACTAAGCTAAATATACTTGTGTCACGAGTGAGTTCACCACAATAGTCGAGCGGGTGCGGAATTCGAACCTGCGTTCCTCAGAGACGGGTAGACAGTCCGACCCCTTCACCGTTCGGCTATCGTGGCTTTCAGATTGACAAATTAATATCATAGAGATATAGAGAGATGCCAACTAATGCGCTGAGTTCGAAACTCAGTGTCGCATTATAAATTGACACAAACAAAGTAATCAAAATATGTGCTCATTATCCACTTCAGTTTCAGTACTCAACGTTCGAATAATATTTAGTACTACGCAAGCAATGTAAGCTGTTTACATTAAGACGTCTGCAGCAATGTGTTCTGTTTTTGGGCATATTGATGCGACACCGGCCCCGCCCCCTTGACACATCTCCCCTTAGTTTCTGTGATCTGTGGGTGTCCTATATTTTATGACATATTAACTGACAGACTAAAAGTTTTCAGTGTTACTTTAGGAAACCAGCCTATTGTAAAATTTTCCGTATGCGGTCGATTGACGTCCAGCTCAAAACGTGTAATTTGAAAAAGTATTACAATTACTGTTTTTATTAAAAATAACAAACATTTCACATACATTTCGCGATAAACTAACCACATTTGACATCACGAATAATCGAGCTGGTTTTCCCAACACATCATCGCTGCCTTTCCTGTTTGTTTTTGTGATTTCACCGTGCCTATGTTGTTATGTCATAAAAGCAAATTAAAAAGCTATGTGAACCCTTTATACGGTAGTGGGAATATACTTCCCACCTTGTCTTGAGGTCCAAAAATAATGGAAAATTTGATTGTTATAAGGATTAGGAGAACTTTCTGTCATTTCTCTTATTAATCACAAAGGTGACTGATGCCCGTTTTCACCATCAATCCCTAATTTTTAAGTGACCCCTTTGAAAAAAAAATTACTGATGTGTTACTTCTTAAGATGTATACCTTAAAGGGGATTCCCAATGCGTTATTGGCGACCCTTCCTTCACAGAGTCACATGATTGCAAGTGTAATAAGTCTCTATATCAGTTGGATTATATTAATTCAGTGAACTGCTCCTGAATCGAATGTACCTACTACTACTATTTCTATTTATTTATATTAACCGGCAGACAGTGGTGACTGAGTTTGTTGCGGCGCTTCTTCTCAGCACTTGCCAAATGTTGGTCTCGAAGCGCTGGTAGGGTAAAAAGATTATGAGACATGTAGAGGCTCCTTAAGAGCAAAATGACGATTTGTAAGAACTATTTATTAGTCCAAACAAATAAAGAAATTTTGACTTTGACTTTGAATTTACTAGATTTCCGCTCGCGGCTTCGCCCACGTGGAATTTTGTCTGTATCATTTTAAGTCTTCTTCAACCAATCTCAAAGAATTTGGCCTGAAATTTTGATAACAGGACGTCCCTGAATGGCTTTAAGGAAATAATGGTAGACTGCATTTCCGCAGCTTAAAAACTTATAAAACTCATTTATTTATGCAAGTAGGCTTTAAAAAGCACTTTTACACGTCCCAGTATTAACCCTACCACTGCTTCGGGACAATAAATGGGCCAGTGCTGAGAAGAAGCAGCGCAAGAAACTCAGCCACTATTGGCGCTTAGCGGTATATACGCTTGGCGGTTGCACTGCCGTGCACCCAAATATCTTCGTTGTGTGCGATTGTTTACGGGTGAAGTATTTATACGTATGAGGAAACAAACAGTTTAGCAATTTATCAATAAATAAATAAATAATAAATAAATAAATATCTTTTGACATTTTACACTGCGCCTCTAGCCCCAAACTAAGCAAAGCTTGTACTATGGATACTAGACAGCGATCGAAACGGGGAAATTTATCGAAGCAAATTGTTCTTAAACAATTATTTGGAACAATCATTAAATTGTTTAGGTTTTTCATCGTATTCATTGACTAAATTATCTTTGGACATTGAGTTTGCGCCATCTAAACTAAGCAAGGTTTGTACTATGCGTACAAGAAACGGATATAAACTTACACACAATTTCTTTTCTTTTGGAAATACAGCCTTGGCCAAAAGTATTGAGCACCCCCTAAATACTGCTTATACATGATAACTATAAAAGATACTCAAAGATATTTGATAAAAACCTTTCCTTGACAGGTTTTGAAACATAAACTCACGGCACAACGTGCAATAAAACACGTTTCGAGATGTTTAGCTATGATACTGTAGTATTGTTAGTCTTTGAAAAATCATAAAAAAACTTCTTCCGACCTCGCTGCTGAGTTATCAGCTGAAATTAATACGCCAATTTCTGCAAGAACAACTCGCAGAAGACTCCAAGAAGCTGGGCTTAAGGGCTATACAGCCAGAAAGAAGCCATGGCTCTCAGAAAAGACCAAAACAGCTCGTTACGAGTAGGCTTTAAAATACCAAACTTTCACTGAGGAAGATTTGAAAAACATTGTGTGGTCAGATGAATCAAACTTTGAGGTAAGTTAGCCAATATCATGTAATAACAATACGCGACAATAATATTATAAAACTATATTTGTAAAAATAAATATTGGACCGAAAAACACTTAACAAAATTTCGTTACTTTACAGATTGTTGGCACACCTGGTGTGACATTTGTCCGTCGTCGAGTAGACGAAGAATTTACCCCGGAGTGTGTGGTACCTACCGTCAAACGCGGCGGCGGCAGTGTGATGGTCTGGGGGTGCATGAGCGCCGCAGGAGTTGGGGAAATGTTTGTGTGTGAAGGACGCATGGACTCTACAAAGTACATAAACGCTCTTGAATCCGCACTTCTGCCCTCGTTTACAACACTTTTTGGTGACATCAACATGAAGAGCGTCAAATTCCAGCAGGATAACGCACCTTGTCACAAAGCTGACCGAAAGATGGCTTGGTTTAGTGACAATAACATCGAGCTGCTTGAATGGCCTGCCCAGTCACCAGACCTGAACCTCATCGAGCATTTGTGTGGTCTATTGAAGCGCAAGGTCCGGCGCCATTCAATAATAACAAAAGAAGACCTAAAACATCGCTTGCGAGAAGAGTGGAACGCTTTAACATGTGACGATTGTAATAAATTAGTACAATCTTTACCAAAAAGAATTTCTGCAGTAATTAAGGCGAAGGGTGGTCCAACAAAGTATTATTTTTTTGTTGTAAATAAACAATATAAAACTGTTAAAAACTGTTTTGATTCAGACACATGTATAATTCCTTCAAAATTAATAAATAACATGGGTGCTCAATACTTTTGGCCAAGGCTGTACATACATTATTATACGTAAAAACTCCCAGACTAATGTAAACAGATATGTAACGGACAAATCTTTGTACTGTACGGGAATCAAACCCGCGAACTCTGCCTTAGTAGTCTGGTACGCGAATCACTACACAAGACGGTCGTATGGTGAATCATGGAATTGAATCCGCTGAAGTTAATTTCAAGATATTTAATCATCAATTCAAAAAGAATTGGAAAAGATAGTTAATAAGGTAAAGAATCCGCAGAAACGCTAAAATCAAGTGGGCGGGGCACGTAGCTCGTAAAGCTGATGGCCGCTGGGGCAGAAAAGTTCTCGAGTGGCGACCACGAGCCGGAAAACGTAGTGTGGGCAGGCCTCCCACTAGGTGGACCGACGATCTGGTGAAGGTCGCGGGAGGTGCCTGGATGCGGGCGGCGCAGGACCGGTCTTGGTGGAAAACCTTCGGGGAGGCCTTTGTCCAGCAGTGGACGTCTTTCGGCTGAAACGAACGATCGTAGATCTAATCAGTAGGAAGGATCGCATCGCTTGCACGTAACTATTATAATATACTGGTATATACTAGTTAGGCCGCTAAAACTTTTCCAGCAAACTCAATATGCGCCGAAAGACATTTGACCTATTGTCATTGTGATGCAATGTCGTTGGTCTTGTATTCACGTAGAATATCCGCAAAATGTACAGCCGCCGCTTCCTTTCGCGAACAAGCTTCTTGGCAGAATTCATTAATTTATTTAGCCTTTTGCGCTGAAAAATAGCCTCAAAGTCACTCGATTTAACGGTACTATTCCCACCTCTCCATTGCCAGCTGACCACAGACCACAGAAACTAAAGGGAGACGTGACAAGGGGGCGGGGCCTGTGTCGCAGCAATATGCCCAATAACGGAACACAGCTGCAGACGTCATAATGTAAACAGTTTACATTGCTGGCTTAGTACTAATGATTATTCGAACGTTGAGTACTGATACCGCAGTGGATAATGAGCACATAATTATTTTGATTAGTACGTGTCAATTTCAAATGCGAAACTGAGTTTCGAACTCAGCGCGTTACTGGAGCCACATAAAGAGCCGGACAGATCTATACGATTTGTCTTTTCGAGCACTTTATTTGGCCTGCAGTAATTAAGTGTGTATTCAGTTTTTTAAACTATTAATTTATTTATAATTAAAGTGTTCCTGTGTTTCCAGGGCAATGGAAGACCCTCAGCAAAGACGCGGTCCCATCACAGAACCTGCCCAAACTGAACGCTGATGGCACAGTCATGGTGATCAGGAAAAGCCGCACCGTCAAGTATAGGGAGAGCAAAAAGGATGATATCATGTGAGTATACATCATCTATTCATATACAGGGTGTTAGGTAAATGGGTATATGAGCCGACACTAGCCCATGTTAACATGGTTATAAATGGTATGGTGAAGTCAGAAATTTGATATCATTATATTTTTTTAAATTTTCATACAAAATAAATTTTATAAAATCCGATTTGTATGAAAAATAAAATAATTAAAATGAAGATATCAATTTTCTAACTTCACCATACCATTTATAACCATGTTAACATGGGCTAGTGTCGGCTCACATACCCATTTACCTAACACCCTGTAGAGCCAGAGTTTTTTTCCCATAAAGTTAATATACCTACCTAGCGGAACGAATAGAGCAACAAAGAACTGAGCTAGCGAGATGTCACTAGCAGCAACGTGATTTTAGGGTTGCCAGGTCCAAAAACACAAAAGCCGGACTCTGTGCTTGACAAGCCAATATTTGGCCGGACAAGACCGTAAAAAACCAAACACCTGGCAACCCTATGCGTGATGCAGTCTCTGTCACGTCAAACAGAACCGTTTTTACAACTATTTGTCAGTTCAGAGGCACTTAGTGGCACGCTGTGGCAAATTTGAACTCTGAGATATTTTCAGATTGTACGCGAGTGAAATCGTGGATGTTTATGAGAAATTGCGCTTCAGAAACGTGGTGACTGGTTCAATGATTGATTTATTGTGCAAAACAGTGAAATAATCCTGACACTGACAGACAAATCATATCCAGTGTCATCCAAAATCGGTATCGTTTGACAGCTCGTGGCTGTTGCTCTATTCCGAAGGAATATTGACTTTATGGTTTTTTCCTGTATTAAATAAGAAATAAAGGTGACTAATTTTCTTCCGCCTTATATTATTCTTCTCAGCACTAGCCCATATGTTGTCCCGAAGTGGTGGTAGGGCAAGCTATATTGGGACGTGTATGTGCCCTGAAAAAGGCCTACCTACATACTAATCATTTCAATTTAAATTTCTACTATTAGGAGTCGCATCTGAAAATAAACTCAAATTATTATTTTTTTCACTTATCTATTATAAATGCGAAAGTAACTCTGTCTGTCTGTGTCGCTTTCACGCCTAAACCAATGAACTGATTTTGACGAAATTTGGCATAGATATAGTTTGAGTATCGGGAAAGGACATAGGAATTAGGACAGTTTTTATCCCGTTTTTTGAAACAGGGACGCGTGCGATAAAGTTTTTCTGTCTCAGACAAAATTCCACGTGGGCGGAAAGCTAGTTTAAAATACTACAGAAACGTGAAAATTTCATTGTGGAGGTCATTGGGGGAGGCCTATGTTCAGCAGTGGACGTCCTGTGGCTGAAATGATGATGATGATGTGAAAAGTTCAGATCTTATTCAACCCAAAATCGCGTGATTCCGCGAGTAAAAGATAGCCAAATCAAACGTCCACTGAAATCAGTAGCGCAGACAATTTTAGCAATACACAATCACCGTTTGATGTTATCAGCAATAATAACATTTATTATCAAGATAATAATGAACTTTGAACTCAGATAATGACGTCATAGACTGAAGAGCGTAGCAGACTAGAGTTATCGAATCGTAGAAAGTCGTACGCTTCCCTAAATAATGATAAATAATAATAGTTTTATTATTTGGCACAAGACTGTGAACTGTTTGTATACCTATCCTACTTCCTGCTAATATTGTAAATGCGAAAGTAACTCTGTCTGTCTTGCTTTCACGCCTAAACCACTGAACCGATTTTGATGAAATTTAGCATAGAGATAGTTTGAGTCCCGGGAAAGAACATAGGATAGTTTTTATCCCGGTTTTTGAAACAGGGCCGCGCGCGATAAAGTTTTTCTATGACTCATGACAGACAAAATACCACGCGCGCGAAGCCCCGTTTTACCCCTTAAAGGTTGAATTTTGCAAAATCCCGTCTTAGTGAGCACCTACTTTCTAAAAGGAACCCCCATGCAAAATTTGAGACTCCTAGCACTTGTAGTTTCATTCAGTGAGTCATTCAATCAGTGTCCTTTCGCTTTTTATTAATTTATTTATGTTTTTTTCCAGCGATAAGTCGGATAAGTGGTCACTGCCACACCACCACCACGCATTAACGCAAGACGCGGCAGTCAACAGCGGAGAAATGGCAGACGTTAATGTAAGTACACCCTCGTTATTTATACATCATCATCATTTCATGCTCAGAGTTTCCCTGCCTGATCGAATCAGAAATGAGGAAATCTTTTCTTAAAGGTTTTAAACCTTTGTTTGTCACCCGTCATCCGCTTTGCAATGGAGGGAAGTCGAACCTTAACTTCGAACTCCTCCTATGTTCTTCTGATTAATTTCGTTGCGGGTCCACCGTCCAATGACAGTTTAACTTTCCCCCGGGACAAACTTGACCTTCATTGGTTGGTTTTTTGTGGCGGTCAAGCTGTAGATCCTGGCTACACAGGATTTGCAGTGGTGGGAACGAGAGGTGGGAATAGTCTCGTAAATGAGGAGATCCGCAGGAGAACCAAAGTAACCGACATAGCTCGCAGAATTGCTAAAATCAAGTGGCAGTGGGCGGGGCACATAGCTCGTAGAGACGATGGCCGTTGGGGCAGGAAAGTTCTCGAGTGGCGACCACGGGCTGGAAGACGTTGCGTGGGCAGGCCTCCTACTAGGCGGACCGACGATCTGGTAAAGGTCGCGGGAAGAGCCTGGGGAACCGTTCATTGCGGAAAACCTTGGGGTAGGCCTTTGTCCAGCAGTGGACGTCATTTGGCTGAAACGAACGAACATCATTTCAGCCATAGGACGTCCACTGCTGAACATAGGCCTCCCCCAATGATTTCCACATCGCACGGTTGGTAGCGGCCTGCATCCAGCGCCTTCCTGCTACCTTTATGATGTCGTCGGTCCACCTTGTGGGTGGACGTCTCACGCTGCGTTTTCCGGTACGCGGCCTCCACTTCAGAACCTTGCTGCCGCATCGGCCGTCAGTTCTGCGAACTATGTGCCCTGCCCATTGCCACTTCAGCTTGCTAATCCGTCGGGCTATGTCAGCGACTGTAATTCGTTTACGGATCTCCTCATTTCTGATTCGATTACCTAAAAAACTCATTTCTTTATGCTAGTAGGCTTTTAAAAAGCACTTTAACACGTCCCAGTGTTAACCCTACCACTGCTTCGGGACAATAAATGGGCCAGTGCTGAGAAGAAGCAGCGCAAGAAACTCAGTCACTATTAATCTTTTCTTTTTAACCAACTCAAAAAAGAGGAAGTTTTCAGTTTGCTAGTTCGATAGTGAAAAGATAGCGTTTAAATTTGTATGGAAACAGCTGAGCGTGACGTCACGTCACCAACACGTGCTCACTGCGTGTTGTCACGAGATTTTCGCGCGTATTCACAAACATTACTATGAGGTCTCACAGTGCGCGTGGACGCACAGGGTGACACACGAACCAATATCAGCTCTATTCAACGCTGTGCGTTCACTTAAGCAAGCATCGTTTGTGAATACGGGCGTTTGAATATTTATACAATCTGCCCGACAAACTAAGGCCGTTTTCTACATTTAATCTTCGAGAAAAAACCCATAAGTGGGGTGAAATTTCAACCCTCTCTGGTAGTTGTTTTTTAGAAGTTATATTAACTTTTTCGAACTTCAATGATACTAATCAGGTTGCCACTCTTTCTACCTGTTAGAGTATTTTTTTAAGTCCATGTGACAAACTCAATGACGGGACTATTCCCACCTCTCGTTCCCACCGCTGCAACTCCTGTGTAGCCAGGATCTACAGCTTGACCGCCGATAACCCAACCAGTAAAGGTCAAGTTTGTCCCGGGGAAAGTTAAACTGTCATTCATTGGACCCGCAACGACATTAATCAGAAGAACATAGGAGGAGTTCGAAGTTAAGGTTCGAATTCCTCTATTGCAAAGCGGATGACAGGTGAGAATAAACGGTCTGGTGAAGGTCTCGGGAGATGCCTGGATGCGAGCAGCGCAGGACCAGTCTTTGTGGAAATCCTTGGGGGAGGCCTTTGTCCAGCAGTGGACGTCTTTCGGCTGAAATGAACGAACGAGCAGTGGAATAAACCTGGTCCATTTACTAAAATTTAATTTAATTTAAACGATTCATTTAGTTTTTGCAGTCATGCATCGAGCGAGTGACTAACACGTGCTGTTTTGTCTCTATGTACATTACCTGTGCGTTTTCCTTGTAGACATTTTTTTACTTTATACGAAATTCACAAAAACATGCTTTACATAATATACTTGTAGATTCGTGTGTTAAACACTTGCACCTTATGTGACTGTCTTTGATGCTATTATGCTACTACATAATATTATAAATGCGAAAGTTTGGATGTCTGGATGTTTGTTACTTTTTCACGCAAAAACTACTGATCGGATCTTGTTGAAACTTTACAGTATTATTGTTTATATCCCACAATAACATATGCTTCGCGCTCGACTTGGCGGGGGCACTGCCGTGCCCCCAGATAGGCTATAATTTATGACGATCTGTGACAAACTAAATTTCACGCAGGTGAAGCCGCGGGCAAAAGCTAGTTATGCTATAAGTTTGGCGTAGGGTTTCTCAAACTTTCGGCTCACAACCCCTGTTTAAGTTTCCAGGTGACAGGGAACCCCTTAAAACTAGCTATTTAAAAACAAGAAAATAATGAAATTGACTATTAAAAAAATAAGGCTTTAATTTGAATACATTGCCAAAGAAATTAATGTCTTTTTAATATTAATGTGCAGAAACAAGCACTGTTTCTTCTCGCGAATGGAGAATAACGCCCGTATTCACAAACGATGCTTAAGTGAAGCGGCAAATGGAACGCACAGCGTTGAATAGAGCTCTGTAATTGGTTCGCGTGTCACCCTGTGCGTCCACGCGCACTGTGAGACCTCATAGTAATGCATATGAATATGGGCGTAAATGTGTAATTTGAATTTTGTGTAAGAACCAAATAAATGTTTTACTTTCTTCTTTCCTAAATGACCTGATGATTATGGTGTCTGTCAACTACCCCTACATATCCGTTCACTGCTGAACATAGGCCTCCCCCAATGACTTCCACAATGGCCGGTTGGTGGCGGCCTGCATCCAGCGCCTTCCCGCTACCTTTACGAGGTCGTCGGTCCACCTTGTGGGTGGAAGTCCTACGCTGCGCTTTCCGGTACGTGGCTTCCACTCCAGAACCTTGCTGCCCCATCGGCTAAAGGATAAAGGCTGTCACCAAGGTTATTGCACAGCATCTTACATATTTTTATCTTGTAATGTAATATGTTAGTAACATATTTTATTTCCATTCATGATATTTGACACGAGAAAAGTAAATCGCAATTTTGTAAGATTTCAATAATTCAAATGCAAAATATCTTTAAGTTTTGACCTCAGAATAACTTTGTATTGTTTGGATTTATTTTGCGATTTTTTTTATCTTATGACATGCATGTGTATGTATGTACTTTGAATATAGTTGTAGTTTGAAATAGTCCGTCAGTTAACTTATCAAAAAACACTCGACACGTATTTTTCACTTTTTCAAACTAATTAAAATTTAAAGAGAGAAAGCGCGTAAGTTCAAAGTAGAAGCACGTGACGCCAAGGCGTGGTTAAAAGTGTAGCACTTTGTGACGTCACGCGTAACTTCAACGCACTATAACTTGATTGACAAATAAAAACATACATGTCCAATATTTTTTGATAAAATAATTGATGGACTAAAAGTTTTTTTTAGGAAACTAGGCTATTATAATGTTATAAACATAATAAATATAGATTTAGTATTTGAATAATAATTAAACACTCTATTGTTACAGCTAGCCTACCGTCTTCAGACACTAAGCGCGATCGCCCACACGATATCCCCACAACAGCCCCCAATGCCGCACAATGCGCCCCATCACCCCAAGCCAAAGAAACAGGACGCCATCATGCAAACTGACCCTGTGCAATCCGAAGAAGATGATACACAAGGCTTTGAAGACAAGCCTTTAGAAGTAGACTACCAGAACTACAAAGAACAGAGCCAATACGCAAAAGATACGTATCAAAAAGACGCATTCCCAAAAGATACGTATCAGAAAGACGCGTTCCCAAAAGATACGTATCAGAAAGACCCGTTCCCAAAAGATACGTATCAGAAAGACCCGTTCCCAAAAGATACGTATCAGAAAGACGCGTTCCCAAAAGATACGTTCCACAAAGATACAGAGAAATACGACACGCCTAAAGACTACACCAAAACCGAAGATGATTACATACCTCAAACGAACGAGGAATACAACAATGAAGCTGAAAAATACGCGCTAGAAAGAAAATCGCACAACGGGTACGAAAAACCTTTAGAATCGTACCCCAAATCGATGGAATCGTACCCGAAAATGGATTTGTACCCGACGTTCAGTGATAAAGGGTACAGCAACCGTCCGGATGCGTGGTACCAGAACGGATATCCGGATAGCGTGGATATACTAAGGAATCAACAGCAGAATCTTCAAATGTTGCAGGAACAACACAGGGTTACTGAGAATCAGAACTTCTTCAATGAGAATCATATAAAACAAGAGATAGATATAAATGTCGAGGAAGACAAGTTTTTGTACGAGCGGACTAAGGACCAATTGGGTGAGACATTTTCTATTTATCTTTTATACAGGGTGTCTCAAAATTAGCACGTCACACTGACACTTTCTCAAAAAGTAACTTCCGCAGAATGTCACTTTTGCAAAAGGTCACAATCGCAGAATGTCATTCACATTTTCGAAAAGATACAGGAAAAAAATTGTTAATGACATTTTGCGAAAGTTTCTTTTTGAGAAAGTGACCAAATTTTTCGCGATGACATTCTGCGAATATGACGTTCTGCGTCAAAACCTTTTTATAGATGACCTACATCGGTCAACTATATGGTTTCCATCATTTCAAAAATCGGAACCAGCGTTCCGGTATTGACGGTGGCGCCTCCCTATCAATGTCACGGGAGGGACAGTTCACTGTATTGTGTCTAAAGTCCGGTCGCCGAGCACGTATAATTTCGTCCAATGACCCCAAGCTACCCATCCTTATCGCGACTGTGCGACGGGCGGCCGCAGGAGTGTGCGAGCGCGACAGCAATATAATTACGCGCGAGAGATAAGGACGGGTAGCTTGGGGTCATTGGACGAAATTCTACGTGCTCGTCGACCGGACTTTATAACTCGCTACAAACATGGTTGTTTCTCTTTCAGATGCGAATTCCCTATACGCCTCGCGGCGTCTGCGAGAAGCGAGGATAGCGGAACATCTTACGCATCACGTCAAGCAGGAGCCCGAAGCTGGTGAGTGATCGTAATCTAGACTAGGCCCTACTAGGTGGACCGACGATCTGGTGAAGGTCGCGGGAACCTAGATGCGGGTAGCGCAGGACCGTTTGTGGAAAACCTTGGGGGAGGCCTTTGTCCAGCAGTGGACGTCCTGTGGCTGAAATGATGATGATGATGAAAGTAAATATAGTTAGTCTGGTCGCAGAGCACGTAGAATTTTGTCCAATGACCCCAAGCTACCCATCCTTATCGCTCGCGCGTAATTATATTGCTGTCGCGACTGTGCGACGCGCGCCCGCAGTGAGTGTGGTGCGAGCGCGACAGCAACATAATTACGCGCGAGCGATAAGGATGGGTAGCTTGGGGTCATTGTACGAAATTCTACGTGCTCAGGGACCGGACTATAGTCACTGTGTTTCTATTTGTTAGTTTTTAAATTAGCAACATTGCATGCCGTGGCAGCCTTTAAGACAACACTTTGTTCTAAGCACTTTTAGTTATAGTAATTCATTTCCATGTATGCGTGTTTATTTGTTGGTTGTCCTAATAAATAAAATCAATGAATACGTAATGTATTGTACCATTGTTTAGTCGGCCGTTTGGTGTAATGATTCGAAATGGACTACTATTCCGGAGGTAGCGGGTTCGATTCCCGCACAGTACAAACATTTGTGTTCATGAACATATTTGTTTGTATTGGACTGGGTGTTTTCTATGTATAATAAGTATGTATTTACAAAAAAAAAGTATTTAAGTATGTTTATATCCGTTGTCTAGTACCCATAGTACAAGCTTTGCTTAGTTTGGGACTAGAAGCGCAGTGTTAAATGTCCAAGGATATTTATTTATATTTTTTTATTGTGTTGTTGCAGGCTGTGATAACGTAATGCAGCCGCAAGGCAGCCCATACTTTCCCAGCAATGGGCACAATAACGTCACTGGTGAGTTATTAATTTTCTTTTTCCTTCGTAATGGCACCTGAAGGGAAAATTTTATTAAAAAAGAAAGAGAAAAAATGTTTATTTGGCACCATTACATCCACTTTTAGGTAACTCGAGTTATCAAATCGAGTTGACACATCACTATACAGGGTGACTTTGAAATCGTTGGCATTCTTTTAAAATAAGGCTCTATCACATCAATTTTAATTTTAATCTTATTTCGATGTATTAAGTGTTATTTGGCAACTAAATGTATAGGTTAAAGTTTAGTTAACTGTAAAATAGTTTTAAACTCTTTTTAAGAGCACACTAATACAAATAGTAAAAACAATGACAAAAAATCTCATTGGATTTGTCTCATATTTGGGGAATGCACTATGTATCACGAGTATTATATTAAAAGGACGCCAACGATTTCAAAGTCACCCTGTATAGTAGGTTCCTGCTGTGTTTATATATGGCTTCAACACCTTATATTAAAATGCTTATAGTCTGGTCTGCGAGCACGTAGAATTTTGTCGCGCTCGCACACTCACTGCGGGCGCGCGTCGCACAGTCGCGACAGCAATATAATTACGCGCGAGCGATAAGGATGGGTAGCTTGGGGTCATTGGACAAAATTCTACGTGCTCACAGACCGGGCTTTAGTTTGAATGTGTTCATTATCCACTGCGGTATCAGTAGGTAGGTACTCAACGTTCGAATAATATTTAGTTCTACGCTAGCAATGTAAACTGTTTATGACGTCTGCAGCTGTGTTCTGTTTTTGGGCATATTGCTGCCACACTGGCCCCGCCCCCTTTTCACGTTTTCCTTTAGTTTCAGTGATCTGTGGGTTTAATAATTGCAGAGTAAATACAAATGAGTAGGTCATCTTCATAGAAACGCACCGAGCGCGGTTTGTATGTGAGCGCGCCAATACGTATGCGGCGCGCACGCACACACTGACAAAATTTAGCGGGGATTAGCGGGGAGTTGCCCCGAATTTTGTCAGTGTGTGCGGTCGCGCCGCGCCGTACTAAATAAATTGAAGATGACCTACTCATTTGTATTTACTTATACTTATTTACTTGTTAATATTTTCCTTATTTTGTTTTGACCCTAGAATGGGGTGGAGGGTTAATAACCTGAGATACAGGATTTTCCTAATTCAGGCATTAGCCCGCCATAGTCCTACTGAGAGACCAACTATATTGTGTACGTACCAAACCTGCTTACATTGTAATACTGCGAGATTATTATTTTTTTGTCCTACCTTCATTGTACCTAGTTTTTTAAGTGTACCTATTGCACTGTAAATTGACTATGGTGAGAATAAAGTTATTTATCTATATATATAAAAATGAAACCCGTTTTCCGTTGTCACGACATGACATGAAAACGGCTTGACCGATTTGGCTGATTTTTTTTTTGTAGTTTTCTAATACTCTGTATAAGGTTTTTACGGAAAAAAATATAAAGAAAATCTCTACGCTACGGCGGTACGAAGTTCGCCGGGTCAGCTAGTTATTATTATTTATTACTTTGATAATTGTTTGATTTGTTTTTGAATGGTGAATGTATGTCCGCAGGCGGTTACTACGGCGAAGCACGACTCGGGCCTGAGCTTCTCATCGCCAAGCAGAACGCGCTCGCGGCGCACCCGCAACTCTGTGAGTCTTGTTGAATAGAATACAAAAGAAAATCTATAAAATTTATAGGTTTTCTTTTATAATATAAATACAGGGTGGAATTTTGTAATGCCACCTGGAGGGAAAGTACTCTTAATACTGTAGATAGAAAAAAATTCTCAAAGAAAACATTCCTTTATTTTTGAAAAGAAATAGAATTGCATGCAAAGATTTTCGAATTTTTTTCGAAAATTCTCTACCATACCATACAATTTCCTGTACATATTTAAAATAATTTAAGATTTCATGGTTTTCCTTTCATTTGATTTATCAAGTTTGTTAGAGAGATTTAATCCTTATACTTAACCCTAACGATCGATGTAATAAAAATACAGGGTGTAATTTTTAGCAGATTTTAGTTGGTTCGATTCCCGGGTGTGGCAAGCAAATTATTGGAAATCTTTGATTGCAATTCTATTTCTTTTCAAAAATAAAGGAATGTTTCCTTTGAGAAAAAAATTCTATCTACAATATTAAGAGTACTTTCCCTCCAGGTGGCATTAAAAAATTCCACCCTGATACAGGGTGTTAGGTAAATGGGTATATGAGCCGACACTAGCCCATGTTAACATGGTCATATAAATGGTATGGTGAAGTCAGAAATTTGATATCATTTTAATTTTTTAAATTTTCATACAAAATAACTTTTATAAAATCCGATTGACAAATTGACATGTCAATTTCCGAGCAGTCGAATCACCCGGCAAGCGGAAGGTCGTGGGTTCGAGTCCCGCCGTAGGCAATTATATATTTCAAGATGTTTATTTAAAATTTAGTTTGAGAAGCGACTCTAATCGCTAAGAGTTTTTAATAACAGAAGAACACCTTTATTTGTCACGACATACAAAAAAAATGACTTTAAAAATTAAACTGACTCCAAAAAAGTACACTAAAAAGTAGAAAAATAATTATTTTTACATTATTTATTTAATTAGGACAATAATTATGACCATGATTGATATTTTTGGAGTCTACCCTATCCTACCCTATCAATATTTTATTTATGATGATGCTGATGATTTTATTTATTTATTGCCAAATTCTCATTCCCAGGGCAGAACACAATGAAGAGACCGTTCTTCTACAGCGAGAGTCCGCACTACAACAGCCCACACTTACTGCAGCGGTATGAGGTAAATATCCACAAGTTTACGTCCCACTGCTGGGCATACGGGACTTCCCACCTCTCGTTCCCACCGCTGCAACTCCTGTGTGGCCAGGATCTACAGCTTGACCGCCAATAACACAACCAGTGAAGGCCAAGTTTGTCCCGGGGAAAGTTAAACTGTCATTGGACCCGCAACGAAATATCAGAAGAACAGGAGTTTGAAGTTAAGCTTCGACTTCCGTCCAGTTCAAAGTTAGCAAGTTAACTTTTGAATAACTTAAAAAAATGGATTTGGATATTTGACAACTTTTTTTAAAGACTTCATTGTGATCTTAATAACTTAATTGATTTTAAATTAAGATTTTTGGCGGTGGAATTTACAAAAAAAAATTAAAAATTTGTTTTAATTGAGTTGGCAAAATAGTGACGCCATCGGCTTCTGACGTGTCGCATACTAAATGTATGACAACTAATTCCGTTCTGATGCGTCACGACACAATACGTTAAACAAATATAAATCCACCTTTAGTATCCAGTCTTCTACAGGGTGTTAGGTAAATGGGTATATGAGCCGACACCAGCCATATAAATGGTATGGTGAAGTCAGAAAATTGATATCTTCATTTTAATTATTTAAATTTTCATACAAATCGGTATTTATAAAATTTATTTTGTATGAAAATTAAAAAAATAAAATGATGATATCAAATTTCTGACTTCACCATACCATTTATATGACCATGTTAACATGGGCTAGTGTCGGCTCATTATACCCATTTACCTAACACCCTGTATATTAAAAAACTCAAAGGTGACTCACTGACATAGTGATCTATCAACGCACAGCCCAAACCACTGGACGGATCGGGCTGAAATTTGGCATGCAGTGGGTCTAGACAAAGTGCAAATTATAATCGCAAAGCAGTCGAAAAGTGGTCGAAAAGCCCCTTTTTTGTATGTAGTTTTGACGGATTCGATTTTCGATTCGATCAAAAAGTGCGTTTTGTCTAGGGGGGCAGGTAGATGTTATGACGTAGGCATCCGCTAAGAAAGGATTTTACGAAACTCCGCTCCCTAAGGGGGTAAAACGGGATCCACGCGTACGAAGTCGCGGCCGGCCGCTAGATTAAATACAAACTCGCTAAAAAGCTAAACTATACTTGTTTTGCAATTTTATTAAATTTTTCAATATAATTAAAAGTAATTTATTTTTGTTTTCAGGATATTTCTAGGATCCTGCAGTGACGAGAGACATTCCAAAGGTGAAATTGATATATAAATATATATTTAGCAATAAAGTAAATCTTCTAAATGACAAAATCTCTGGAGAAGTCATATTTTTATTTTATATTTATATAAAAATATTTTATCGATTAAAAATTCGATCAACCTCTGAACAAAAAATTGTATTTATTGCATGTTTTTTGTTACGCTGTTTAACTAAAGTTTTTATGAATTTATTTACATTGACAGCTGTCAATGTCAAAAAAATGGTTGACCCATTTTTGTTTGTTTTATTTTTTTATTTACATAAATCTATGATTTATTTATATTACTGGTTTTCTATTTTGTCTGTGATCTTGCATTACCATAGAAAACCCATTGAAGTTTTAAACTTGGTTGCTTAAAATTTGAGGATATTGTTAGATTTTAGGCAGGTTTTTTTTTAAATATTTTGCTGTTTTTTTGTTTTTCGTTTTTTCTTTATTTTTGAAGGCCGCGCCTTACTTATATTTATATTTGCCTATATTTTGGTTGTTTATATTTCAAATTTTATCGAACAAATGACCGTCGCTGTGTGACGTCACTATTTTCAAATCGTTCAGAGGTTGATCTTAAAAATTACATGCAGACGCTAAATAACAAAAGTTGGTACACTTTGAACTTTATGCTTATAGAAACAAGACTCACAAGTCTTGCTAAACATTTGTATAATTGTCGATCTTATATCCAAAGGCATAGAGTTGATTGTGAATTGACTTTGGTTTCAAGCGTTTCTAACGTACAAACTACGTATTTAAAATTTTCTATATACCTACATTTTATTTTTGTTTTCAAATCGTGTTGGAATATTTTTGCGGCTTTTTTTGCTAAAACGTTTATATTTTGTTAGGAGTGTCTACTATCTAGATAGATCTACAGATGTAGGTTTAGCAATTTAGCATCATCTTTTTTGAATCCGATTGGTTGGGTAAAATCAGTAAATTTTTATTTTCATCTTTTAATTGCCTGAATATTGCAATTTCAATTGCTTTTAGTCAGTTTTTAATTTAGTTTCGACTTTTTGTTTGTGATTTAAAAAACATATTTATAGCGCCATCTGTTGGCATCTACGCTAAACTACTTCCAAATATTGTTCACTTTTGAAATGTAGATGGCGCCTCTACCTTTAGCAAAAATATAAACGCTTTACACCGAGTCGTTTTACCATAATGTTCATATTGTTTTTCCGTTTCAAAAAGTTTAGTGTTTAAGTTGCACGATTTTTAGCACGAATTTTTTGATGTGGCAATCACCCGAGTCAAATATCGCCTACGCAGTTTTGATACTTTTCTGTAACTTTTTCGTTGTCTAAAAGAAATGTAAAAGTCAGCGACAAATAGTTCGTGACACCCAAAGTAGCCAAAAAGTCCGCAACACGTCTTTGTTACAAATTACAATGAGGGCTATCGTTTTAGCGCTCACCAGTTAGCGCCACTGTTGAGTAAGGTCCTGTCACTTGCTAGTAGCGAAGACAGTGGCACCAACTGGTGAGCGCTAAAGTGGTAGGAGGACTATCGCATTTGCACTCATCTAGATGGCGCCACTGTAGAGTAAGGTCCTGTCAACCGCCAGGGGTGCCAACTGTTAAGTATAAAAACGATAGCCTTCATTGGAATAAGGTTGTGTTGTTAACTTTTTGGCCACTTTGGGTGTCACCGACTATTTGACGCTGTATAGTTCTTGCAACTCACGAAAGCGAGTGAGCTTTACTTATGTGTGTACGTGTACATGCACATAACGATAGTGTAATGTCTATCAACACTTTAAAAACGAACAGTAGCGAGCCACCACACATGTAAAGCTCACTCGCCTTCGTGAATTGCAACAACTATACTAAAGCCCGGTCTCTGAGCACGTAAAATTTTGTCCAATGACCCCAAGCTACCCATCCTTATCGCTCGCGCGTAATTATGTTGCTGTCGCGCTCGCACACTCACTGCGGGCGCCCGTCGCACAGTCGCGACAGCAATATAATTACGCGCGAGCGATAAGGATGGGTAGCTTGGGGTCAATGGACTAAATTCTACGTGCTCAGCTGCCAGACTATAATTATATCAATTTTGCGTAGGCAAAGCAACAGTACAAAATCTAGTCTGCCGCTAGCTTGGATACCTATTGTGATAGTGTTGTGTCACTAGTCGATTGTTTGCATTGTCGATAACGTGTGGCTCACTTTAATAGGGGTGGTCGATGGTCGATATTTTTTATCTCGAGTTTGACATGAAATATTTTGTTCTGATGAATTTAATCGATTTTAAAAATTTAAAAGTTCAAAATTTCTTATTTTGTGGTAGCTTACTAACACTACTAGTGCATTGACCATCCTTAGAGTTGTCACCATTCTGAAAGAGCACTTATTTTAAAAGCGAAAAGATTAGATTTTAAATGACAATTTTATGTGTTGATATCGTGCAAGGTATACCTTGAAAGTAATTTTTTAAGAATGCATAGACGGAACGGAATTGTAAAATTTCTATGGTGCCCAACCACTGTTATAAGTACCCTTTTCCTGTAATAAGTACGGATCTGTGGCCTAATACACGTATCAAAACTTCTTATTCCACTATTCTCCGTTGACAATCCCCGTCAACGGGGATAAGTGAACTTTTTGTTCACTATTCCCCGTTAACGTTAAATTGGAACTTATAATGGGGAATAATGAACTTATATTAGGATTTTATTTTGAACGTAATGGGGATTAATGAACTTTTTAGTTCATTATTCCCCATTATAAGCTCCAATTGGCGTTAACGGGGATTAGTGAACAAAAAGTTCACTATTCCCCGTTGACGGGTATTGTCTACGGGGAATAGTGGAATAAGCCAAAACTTCAACGACATGCGAGCGATTTGATCGCTGGAGTCACTTTTCGTATTCGCGTATTAATCGCCCGATTTTGTTTCGATTTCGTTTTTATGCGTATTTGATCATGCCTCCGCGGTATTCACCTATTATAGGTACCTATTTTGCAGTTTGTTTTAATCGGATGACAAATCGCTGAGTTGCGATCCTATCGAGTAATCGTTCTATCGAAATAATAAATAAATATCCTTAGACATTTTACACTGCGCTTCTAGTCCCAAACTAAGCAAAGCTTCTACTATGGGTACTAGACAACGGATATAAACATACTTAAATACTTTTTTTTTGTAAATACATACTTATTATACATAGAAAAAAAATGACACGTGAATACTGATTTAAGACTGTTTTTCAATAAGATGCTAAAGCCCGGTCTGTCAGCACGTACAATTTTGTCCAATGACCCCAAGCTACCCATCCTTATTGCTCGCGCGTAATTATATTGCTGTTAACGACATTTTAAAAATACGTGAATTAGGCTATAGATCTGCACGTGTTAGATTTTTAGGCATTAATCATTTGTAAATTAGTAAATATTAATGTATTAAAGCAAATTCTTTAATTAATAAAGTTACCACAAAAAGAAGAATAAAATTAAGCAAAATCTAGCATAAAATACTTTACGTTATATTCCTATCATATCGTATTATATCGTGGAAATATATAGGACTATAATACTGTAGTTTAATAAATAAGCAAGTTCCAAATTAAAAATCCAATTATAAATTCAAATGGTTTATTCAGTACAAAGCCCTTTTCCAGGGCACTTATACACGTCCCAAATATAGCTTGCCCTACCACCACTTCGGGACAAAATGGGCTGGTGCTGAGAAGAAGTGGCGGAAGAAACTCAGTCACCTTTGTCAGCCTCTTTTTTTCTTATGAAACTATAATTAACACTAATTTTCATTCCTCTCAGAGCAAAACAATTAGGTATATTATAAATATCGACTATGCAATATTATTACTTGAATTAAAAATAAAATAAGGTCCTTTGAATTTTAAGATACCTAAAACTTCTTTCACCAATGGTTTTGGGACAAGTAAGTATACCAAATTACCTACTTGCAATGTTAATATTGTCTCGAAAAGCCTTGTGAAGGAAACTGAAACCATTTCACACAAAATTGGACCCTTTTTAAAACTAGCTGACCCGGCGAACTCTGTTCCGCCTTAAAGGCAATAAATAAGCAAATCTTTCCCTATTTGCTCACCGTTTAGACCTACCTTGGACTACGACAAACATTTTAACACAAATCAGCTCAATCGGCCCAGCCGTTCTCGAGTTTTTATCAGAGTAACGAATATCAATTCATTTTTATTTATATAGATAGATTACCAGACCCTTACTAAAAATTGTGTTGAATTTAGCAATAATAATATGTATGCAGAGTTATTTTAAAGTTTTGAAAAAGGGAGGTTAAGTTATAGATAAACAATCTATACTTAACTAGTAGCCTGATCATAATGTGAAAAAATGTTTCCTGTTTAATAATATCATGTTTTTTTCATTTCTATTCTAGCTACTAACAAGGAAGAGATTGTCCAAGAACAATACGAATTGCAATAACATCAGCTATCATGGCACTGACAAAAAGAGATATATATTTTTTTACACGATTGTTTTGTGTTTAGTCATTAATTGTCATTTAAGTAGCTTACATTTAAAATGTTTGAATATAATTACATTTTGTTTTAAACTATTTGATTTGATCGATTGTACTTGTCCATCAAAAAAATATTCTTATTTCTCCTTTCCCAGAAAGAAAGTTGAACTGTTTTTATTTTGGTTATTTATTTAAGATGAACTAAAGAAATTCGTACTAGTGAAAAATTCTCTCATGAGGTTAAATGAAGTGAAATTGTACCAGTGACAAATCCTCTCATGAATTAAATTATAGTATCAACACAAGTACCGATAAAATCGCCGAGGTAATTCAACTAGATACTAATGATAAACACATTTCCTTCATTATTAAACCAATGCCTTAAAAGGTACAACTACACCGACTCCAGGGTATAATATTTTTTACGTCAAAATGAGCGTTATAATCTCATCAAAATAAAGAAAATTGAAACGCTTTTCTTTATGCGGTACATTCAATAACAAGTACTACAGATGGTGAAAAAAAAAAATACTGGCCTTTTTTTATATTATCATTCATCAACAGCCCTTTACAGTCCACTGCTGGACTATGAGCCTCCTCCACTATAGTGGAGGGCTCTGCCATAATCTCCACGCTAGGCAGGCGGGTTGGAGATCGCAGTTTAAAAGATTGATGTTTTTCAGAGAGCGCTGCTGCCCATTCTCTGTCTGATGTGTAGTCCCTAAGTCGCCTCTTACGACACCCGCGGGAAGAGTAGGGGTTGGTGACAAATGTATTCTACTCTGCCGTCACCACACGGCTTCGAATATTATCATTAGGGCCCTTTAAATAAGTGAATCGACAGATTGTCTACGACTTGCATTTTGGCAGTATAATAACTAGCATGATTTTCATTATTCAAATATTTGGCTAAGGTAGGTTGTTTTCAAAGATCTATTACATATTTGTGTTAATGTGGGAACAAAGTTGTGGAATATGCAAATATTTATGGTATAATCGTGTATAGTAGTGTTTGTATAAATTGCTATTCGTTTCTAATGCATCAATGTAATAATAATTATCGAATAGGTCCATCATAAAACGGTTATTGTATATAATGGTTATTTGTCTCAATGCTTTTTAGCAAACAAGGTTGTAAAAAACCTATAGACTTAGAAATAGTATTGTTATTTTATTGTTAAATTTTCATAATACGTTCGGCCAATCTGACATTTAATTCAAAAAAATCTAAAATATTTTTATTGAGCCATCCATTATTCATACTAACTAATCAACAAAATCATAACTTATCAGTATGTGTACATTGTTTGTTTATACAATATAGTTTTACATAAATTATATTAATAGTAAAAAGTACTACTGAATAAGCAATAATGAGGGTGGCAAAATGTACCAGATTCCGTCCCCTACCCACCGCTAAGTAAAAACTGTGTTGCGACTGGTAGTGTTCGTCATCGTCCAACCGGGCAACGTTTGGCCGGTACACATCTTCCAACGTTGCGGTTTACAATTATTGTGTTGGATATGTGTCAGAGACAGTACAAATACTACGCTCCACTTGATGGATGTACCGGTAGTAATCATGTAATGAACCACGTGTTTTTAATAGTAGAAGTAAACTAAATTTAGAAAAACCATTAACCAAAATTAGGATTATGTCTACAACCTTCCGTGGATTTTACGAGTCTGAGCGGCATGAAAAGTTAACACAGCAGACTACAGAAGAGAAAGGAAAAAACGCCAAGAGACTAGAAGAAAAGACTTATCGAATAGAATACAAAAAAAGGAAAAACTAATAAGAAAGAATACCTAGGGGCGGTGAGATGTTCTTACGGAAAAAAAGAAGAAAAAAATATAGCGTAGTGGATCATGCTAATATTTTTGTTGAGTTGAATTTGAAATTTAACTTTACTAGCCTATTTCATCAGATATAATATATTTTTTCAAATGTATTGTAATATTGCAATAGAATTAAAATTTAAATTGTATTTATTTAAGTAACCATGTGAAAAATTTATATGAAAACTATTTTTTTTTAATGTTTTCTTACACAATGTATTTTGATTATTGGAATAAATGTCTTATGCATTGTCTTTTCAATCCGACGAAATAGCCCTCCCATTTAGGACCATGGTGACCTTCCATGCAAGTTAAACAACACTGTCATACTCTACACTGCTAACTAGACTTCTATTAAAAAGATTTACTGCTAGTATAATTTTGCTCTGAGAGACGTATCTTAGGTTTGATATAACTCGCTGTGAACTACAATGATATCAATTCAGAGAGGTGTTACAGGTTCTCGACTTAATATACATAATATACTAAAGAAAAGCCCTAAAGGGCCTTACCGGCCTTCGCGATGGTCGCCAAGCTGCTTCATCCAAATTCCGTCGATCGTTCTTCGATGTTCATCACCTTTCTGCACCGTTGTCGCTGGTTGTTGACTCGATGACTTGTAGCGCCGCGTTTTCATCAGGTCTTCGATTCGGGAAAACAGCATCTTATTCGGTTTTGTGGTGTATCCGGAGAGCTGGTGCCATTCTGAAACTTAGACAAGGAAGTATTAGCAAAAACGCTCGAATCCCACTTCTGATGTTAGATTTTTAGGCATTAATCATTTGTAAATTAGTAAATATTAATGTATTAAAGCAAATTCTTTAATTAATAAAGTTACCACAAAAAGAAGAATAAAATTAAGCAAAATCTAGCATAAAATACTTTACGTTATATTCCTATCATATCGTATTATATCGTGGAAATATATAGGACTATAATACTGTAGTTTAATAAATAAGCAAGTTCCAAATTAAAAATCCAATTATAAATTCAAATGGTTTATTCAGTATAAAGCCCTTTTCCAGGGCACTTATACACGTCCCAAATATAGCTTGCCCTACCACCACTTCGGGACAAAATGGGCTGGTGCTGAGAAGAAGTGGCGGAAGAAACTCAGTCACCTTTGTCAGCCTCTTTTTCAACCAGTTACAATTTATATTTATAACTTATATAAAAATGAGTACTCTAGCAGTAATTAAGTCTTATTTATTATTAACATTTTGACGGTATTTTGTATAACCAGTATTTATAATCAAACACACAGAACACAAGTTCTAAGTTAAGTTACGTTAAGACTTAGGTTTAGGTAAGGTTAGGTTTAGACTTAGGTTTTGTACCTTATCATAACCGGCAACTATAAGCATTGTCCTTCTTTATACTGGTCATCAAACTACCGACCCGACCCCGTGGCATGTCACCATCAATTGGCCAGGTGTCAATATAATAGGCCTGGCGCAGCCACATAGCCACGTGTTAATACAATATCACAATAATACAATACAATTACACAACAAGCATAATAATAGTACCAATAAACAATGTATACTTAACTTTGGTCAGCATCACCTCAAAGATCCGTCGAGACTGCCTCTCAATGAGAAATTCCATCTATTTATACCCACATTCTCCCTCTTTTTACTCAACTCCGATTGGTCGGCTTAAAACGACCAATCAGAACAGTCGACCAATCAGAGCACAGGATTTTATAACTATTTTTATTCGGAAGCGGAAGTTGGAGTTTCTCATTTTACAATATATCATAAACAGGATTTTAATACTTTTCATATTTAGAATCCGAGATCTAAATTAAATTCTGAATTATTAAGAAACCAGAAACCTTACAATAAATTCTAATTTACGAATTACATAAATCTAAATTTTAATGTCACTCAATATGGCGGCTGTGCAATGTTTTGTGTGTGTAGTATTTAACAAGTTAAAAAGTGTACCAATTATACTTATTTACCATGGAATATTAATATAAATCAGGTATGTAGATATATATATTCTAACACACGCGTGTCAAAATCTTCATCACAGCAAAAAGGCACTAAGAGCCAAAAAGTTTACGAAAGGTTTCAAATATGAACAAATAAATCTTATTGTCTTGATGTGTCGTTGCTGGAAAATTTCTCAGTAACCTTCCCCAATATTCCCACCAGATGGGAAAATTTAGGGAAAGATGCTGCGAATTCCCGGTATTTTGCCGCAATATTCCTAGACTTTGGGAACATTTCGGGTACGTTACCGGTATTTTTTCCGGGAACGTCAGTCAAAAAGTTGGGTATCACTCATTCAAATTAATTAATGATTTTTTTTACCAAAAAAAACAGGAAATCAAACCAATCAAAAAATTGCTTTGTTGATATTTATTTACTAAACCACTTATTCATTATATTTCTGTTAAAAATTGAGTATATTTTTGTTTTTATTTTATTTTATATTTGTTCATGTGTATTTAAATTTAGGTTTACAGCGTCGCGGTTAAAGTGAAATGTTTTAGAGTTACCATAGTTTTTAAAATTGCCATTTATCTTTTGCGACCGAGGGAAGGTGTGTATTGGGGCTCTTTCCCAGGACTTTTGCAGGATTCCCGTTTGCTGTGTCCCGCAAAAAAGCGATCCGTTAGAATTCGGAATTCGAACACACACTTGTCATTCTGCATTAGATACTGAATCAAAACTGGATTGTCGTGGGAAGGGGCCCTTAGGGCGCTATTCATCATTTTGAAAGTATGCTTTAAAATTAATTTTAAGTTCAACACTTTAAAAAAATGCTGAAATACTAAAACTCTCTCTATGGTACTAAAGAAGAGATCTCAAAAAATCATAGACAAAGTAGATTTAGTTTTGGTTAGTAATTGATTTTTTTAGACTCGTTACGCGTGTTTTGGCAGCATTTTTGTGAAAAGTATTTTTTTTAAATGACTTTCTAAATCTAGTCTTTGCTAAGTGATAATATTAGAAATCGCAGTCTTTTGAATTTTTTTTAAAAACACCTTACGGTAGAGGTAAAAAAGTACCTCATATACCTCTTATTTTCTTGACAAGTAATATGACAAGTTTTGATTGCAAAAAAAAATGTGTGGAATTTAAATGACAAAGCTACAATAATGGCCATGTAACAATCATACAAATCGCCATGTAACAGTATGAATATACCATGTAACGTCAGTTTCGATTTTGACCTTATTTTTGTTAGTTTATGTAGGTTTTTGTACATTTTCAATGCGAAAGTCACTAAACCACAAATATGTAATTTTAACTAAATATTTTAATATATTAATGTTGTTTTTGCACACTTTCAAAGACTGGATAACGCCCTACGAATGCTCAAATGGGTTAGCATAAAAAATATGTGTAAAACGTGACGCGAGCAAGAAGTGATATTCTATCGAATTTACGTGCGATCGTAATGTGTAGGATTTAAGGTTCATTTTCGTGCAACGTCCGTGATGTCACAAGGTTTCATGCGTTCGCTGTGGATGACAATGAGGTATATGATATAGAGGTATATGACGTATAGGTTATTTATAAAGAGGTATACGACAAAATTGTTTTTAACAAAGTAATTTTGTCTGATGAAGATTTGTCATTGATAGTGAACGAATACGTGTCTTGCCAAAGTTTTTATTGTTTTGAAGCGAAAATGAATGTTAGCGGGTTCAAGGATGTGTTTCATAGAAGCGAATAGAAGTGAAGTGGAAACAGCTTAGAAGTGTTTCTACTAAGAAGTTAGACGGAAAGGCTTTTTATTATTCATACATTCGATGTATTTATTTAAAACGAAAAAACTGTTCTCACTCAGAAAAAAAGCCAAAAATTTTTCAGTTTCGATGAGTGAGTTCGATGATTATGCACGCATTTGTTATTTGAATTTGATTCGTAGGTATACCATGATAAACTATTGCAATAATGCATCCATTATTTCCATACTCCACAGAAGTGACTTGAATTGTTTCCGTTTCCACTTCTACCACTTCTATTCGCTTCTATTACACCCCAAAACGGAAATTCATCAGTCATTTAGGTTGTACGACAAATATTTATGTTTTCTTCCCCATGTCTGGTTTATAAATGCTTTTTTCCTGTTTTTATAGTCTTGTTAATTTTCAACACTATCTCCCTTATTAAAAAAAGTTAAACCCACGTTGATCACTAGTTTAAATTTACATTTAATTTAAAACCAGAGTTCATCGCACGTACTTTTTTGTAATAAGTCACCAAAAGTTTCTTAATCTGTAATTAATAAAATCGTTGGGTGAAAATAATTTTACTATTGTAGAAATAGATTTTTATTGTGGCCTTGGATCTGGCAAAGAATATTTTTTTATTGTTATTTAACAGTATTTAAAAAAACTCATTTAGAAGTTTGCCCAATGGTTTATTTTTAATTACAAGGTTAATAAATCCTGTAAGATAGTTTTTGCAATGCCAAAAAAGATGATTTTAGATCGCATGTGACATTTTGGCACTAATAAAAATACAAAATTATTAATTTTAAAAAATGAACAAAGGCAAAAAAATAAAAAAAGACTGAAAAATAATACAAAAAGAAAATGAATGAAAATCGCATTTTATGACGTCGGGAAGAAAAACAGAAAGTTTTTAATATAATTAACAGATTAAGAAATTATAAATCAAAGGTTGGGTCGTCAGGTCTCGGCATACATATTTTGACTGAGACCTCTCAATTTATTTCTCTATTATCTTTGGTGCTCTTTTTCTTTCCGAAATTTTTGCATTTGTTTTTTGTTTATGTGCCTATATCGATATTTATGTGGGTGCGTGCGATTTGTGAAAATGGGGTTCTAAAATGCATAGTTTTGGCAGTTTCCATAGCGATATTATGGCTTGTAGTCACTAAGGGGTAATATGTCAAGTCATTTGACAATTTTAATTTGTAAAAAATGTGACCATTTTCATAAGCCTGTAATTTTTTTTAAAAATTCCAAAAAAAATTACAAAAAACTTGGAAGAAATTAATGTTTTTATTTTTTATTATCTTTATAAATAAAATTACCGAGATAGCTTCTCCTTGTGATCATCATCGCAAAATATCAGTAAAAAAATGTGGGAAATAATTTCCCATAGTGAACACAAGCTTTATATTTTCTATGAAAGTTAAATATGCATTTTTTGCCCCCAAAAACCTTGAGTACAAGATACGCACATTAGGGCAAACGCTAGTTTTCTAATGTCTTTATTTCATTACAATATTTTCTAGTTTGTAAGCAATGCCGGTGATGTTTGTTAAGAGGAGTGCGTTCAATATTTTGTTACGAGTCTCTTGTGTAAGTTACTGGAAAAATGGGAAATTCGTTAAAAAAAAGTATGTATTTTTGAGACAGAGTGCTACTAGCTTTAAAGTTATGTAGTTTTGTCTCTTTCATCTTAAAAAAAAATGTTTCTATTTTTATTTTTTTGAAGTTTTTTTTGGATTTTGTTTTTGTAAAAACGAATTTCGTATTTTTTAAGTGACACGTTATTTCTAAGTTATATTTTCCTTACTTGAAATTGTCGAAGGTATATTTATAAGAAGATCAGATTATATTTTTATTTGTAACGCGCTCTATAGACCAAAGCTGTGAATTACTCGATGTAAAGATTGGTTAAGATTTAAAATAAAATATGCTTTTACACATGAAGGGGTTTCATTTTAACAGATTTATTTTATTTGGATATCGATAGTTTTTTACTCAACTTCAAAAGAGGATTTATTTTTTTAATAAAAAAATTGGTATAAAAAAATTATGAACTTGTACTGAACTTTCTATGGACTCATGTACAGAAACATTTTAGTTAAAAAAACGTATTTGACGTAGATATAAAAAAAACGAAATTATTAAACAATAATAAACTTTATTTGTACAAAATTAAAGAAAAAACAATATCACGTTGGTGTTCTTACAACTAAAATGCGTATTGAAAAACATTTTACTAATCATAGGCACCTTCCAATTTCGACCTTATTCTAATAGAACAAAGTTCAGAATATTATGACAATTTTCTTTTAAAGCTAGCAGATTTTTAGAATTAACTGATTTGGTTACTATTTCCTATTTACTTTCCTCAGTAACAAAAATCTGCTTGCTCAAATATCTGTACATTTTTATAGCCTGACCAGGAACATAAAAACCCTCGCCATGTTGCGGAAAACTAATGGTACTAATTTCTTTTAATGGCAACAGTAACTGAAAACTTCATTGACATGTCACCATGCATGTCAGTCTATTGTTGTCAAAGTGTAAACAAACTTTATTTTAAATGTGTGCAATTGATTTCGTGAATTAAATTGCTAAAATATTTTTATAGTCGTGAAAGAAAAGTGGTTCACGATGTGTTAATCTGGGGGCACGGCAGTGCCCCCACCAAGTCGAGCAAAAAAGCGGCACGGCCGTACCATCCTTTTCTCGAAGCAATTCAGGCCATTTTCGACTGCCTGTAACTTCGTTGTGGATAAAACTAGAAGGCTGAATTTTCATTAGCTATGCAGGCATTGTAAAGACACGGTATATTTAAAATTTCATTCAATTTGAACCAGTAGTTTAAGAATTATAACGGGTCAAAGTTACTTAATTTTGTCACTCACTGACTCACTGACTCACCGATCATCAAAACTCTAAGGCACTTCTAGCAGACCTAGAAGCTTCAAATTTGGAATATAAGTAGTGTTTGGTGTATGAATCAAGGAAAAACTAAAATATTTGGGGGCACGGTAGTGCAACCGCCAAGTCGAGTAAAATTTTTCAATTTCGGTCCAGTTTTCTAGATACATAACTGCTGTCTACAAAATACCTGTTTCAACTACCTATTTTAAAGTTTTTTGTCACTTTCTAAGTTTTGAATTTTATGGAATTGGGAAAGAAGTACCGAGTTTGAAGCGTTCATGAGCAGACATTGCAGTTGAATATTCATGTTCTGAATTTGATTATTGATGAATAATAAAATAAATCCTACTAGCTCGATTGATGGTTTCATTTAATTTATTTAAACCAGGTTATCTTTAATAATATTGTTCGTTAATTTATGAAAATATCAAATTAGCCCGTAATCCTGAATCCTGATACATAAATTTAGCCTATTAATTTAACACATGTACGACTGTACTCAGTGTTGCACTATCAAATGCAATTGAAGCGCCTCTGTGCCAGGGTTTTTATGTTCCTGGTCAGGCTATAAAAAGAATATTCTAATATTTTTTCGTTTCCAAAATTACTCTAGGAGACATTAAATATTTACAACACTAATTTATTAAATGTAATTTATACATTTTTTTGTTTATACAGGGGTTTGTTAATTTAAGAAATGTATAAAGGCTTCGTCAGACAGAAAATGTGATTAAATACTTTTCACTCCATTCTCTCTAATTAATTATTTATAAGATAAAATAATCAATTGAGTTGTCAAATAAGTAAGTGGTGGTAAAAAATGTATGAAAGATGCCACACGTATAGATGACCCACGCTGAACTGTCCCGCCAAACTCAATGACAGGGGGGCGCTACCATCGTTCAACTATATGGTTTCCAACATGGCAAAAATCTGAACCAGCGATCCGGTATTGACGGTGGCGCCCCACTGTCAATGTCATCGACAGGACAATCCAGTATTTTGGAACTATACTCCTAAATTTCACTTCCATCTAGGCTGTCTGTTTAACGAGGCTTTTATTTTATTTTTCAGGTTTTAACATGACAAAAACAATCTCAAAACTATAGGACTAGCGTTTAACCAGAGTAAATACAAATGAGTAGGTCATCTTCATAGAAACGCACCGAGCGCGGTTTGTATGTGAGCGCGCCAATATACGTATGCGGCGCGCACGCACACACTGACAAAATTTAGCGGGGATTAGCGGGGAGTTGCAGTATTTACTCTGGTTTAACTACGTCAGTGCCTGAGGTACGAGAGGGTGTTTTAACGTCAAACGTCAGTGAGACTTCAGATTTTCTTCAAATTTGTATACCTACTATAGTTCCAAAATACTGAACTGTCCTATCCATGACATTGACAGTGGGGCGCCACCGTCAATACCGGATCGCTGGTTCCGATTTTTGCCATGTTGGAAACCATATAGTTGAACGATGGTAGCGCCCCCCTGTCATTGAGTTTGGTGGGACAGTTCAGCGTGGGTCATCTATATGTCATAATATGTCAATGTCACCCCTGACTGAAGAACTGACTGAGTTAAAGCTCTGGACCTATAGTTCGTATCATACGATTACAGAACATAAATCAATACAATTTTATAAAAAAAAGAAGTGTGCATGCAAAGAAATCATTGTCCAATTTTATTAGAGATGTTTCAGAATATTAAACATAAATCACTTAAAAATATTCTCAAAACGAAAGCAAAATAATATTATTTTGTCTTCTACCCATATAGCACTTTTATTTTGTTTTCTTCAAAATCATCATAATTTATTTTAATTTTATAAATTCGTATGTTTATTATATTATTTTAGTATCTGGTATAATAGGAATGTATGGGTATACATTGTGGTATTGTAATGTTGGTGAGCGAGTGATTTGGGGCTCATCAAATGGATCAATAGCGATTTAATGGGTTGATGTGGGGCTTTAATGGGGGCGTGGGTTTTTAATGGGCGGTTGTAGGTCTTTAATGAGTAGGTTTGGGTTTTTAATGGGTAGGTGTGGGTTTTTAATGGGTAGGTGTGGGTCTTTAATGAGTGGGTTTGGGAATTTTAATGGGTAGGTGTGGGTCTTTAACCCTTCATTTGGCAAGACACAAATTGTTTGATTTTTTCAATAAAATCTATTTAGACCTAATTTTTACTATCAAATAAAGTTAAGAAAAATAGTAAAAAAAATATTTGGTTGGTATTTTCGCGAAAAACGATTGTTGCTTATTTACCACATTGCCAAATAGGGGTACTTAAATAAAACATTGAGATATATTATAGAATAATTTTTTTTATATGAAAATCTTAAAAAAATCAATCGTATTTCACATTTTATGCATTAAACGTTTTTTTGGGCATTTTCGCAAAGTCGACAACGACCTTTTTCTCCCACATTTGATAGATGACGCATGTCATCATACTTCACGATCAATATGCCGAGCCAATGTTGGCTTTTTATTTTCTCTTTAGTTTCTGAAACTGGTATGTTACCGTTATCTGCTATAGTTGTTGACTTCAACGCAAGAAAAATGTGTTTATCATTTAAATCAGTTCAGCGGTATAAGTGTGAAGACAGACAACACAGAGACAGACAGCAAATTCTTCCTCTCTCCTAAAATGCTGTGCCCGACAGGGTCCATAATTGCATCAAAAGTAATTACCTACTATACCATCTCTATAACCTTTTGTACCCTTTGCACCACCGGCCTGCACCACTGGTGGTGCAAAGGGTATTTTTAAATCCCTCTTGCACCACCAACAAATAGTGCTGTGCTACCATCGACTGTAAAACTAGTAGTAGACTGTAAAATACTTAATAATTTAATTGTTATAAATAAATCAAACCTACCTAAAAGTTTTAATTTGTGTGTGTGTAAGTGCCTATAAACATTTCACTTCAAACCCACGATACCCCGGACCTACATCCTACATACAACGAATAAAGTACCAGGGCAACATAACCATAAAGGAGCTATACATGTTTTTTTCTCGGATCAACCAAGAAGAATTTGATATAGCTCCTTTATGATTATGTTGCCCTGGTACTTTAGGAATATTATTCGTTATAAAATATGTAGGTATGAATGGTTGTTATTTATTTTTATGTTATGTTGTCTAAATCTGTCCAGTAGTTTCGGAGCCTATTCAGTACAAACAAACAATCAATCTTTCCTCTTTGTAATATTAATATTATATGATTATAGATAATCGTTTTACAGTTAATGGTAGGGCAGCACTATTGGTGGTGCAAAAGGGATTAAAAAATACCCTTTGCACCACCAGTGGTGCAGGCCGGTGGTGCAAAGGGTACAAAAGGTCTCTATAACATTATTCATGTAATACATGACACTCTTTTGTATTAACAAAAAGCTAAACCTATTTTGTTAGATGTTTGGCACTGTAGCTTCTAGGCAACATCGAGGTTCGGAAGCATGTCATGTATTAGAAAACACAGTTTCTACGCCAAATATTGCTTTATATGATTAGTTTGATTTATAATTAATAAAATTTTGACAAAACAAAAACAATTAGAGATGATAAAATAGTACAAAATCATAAAACTTCCGTCGTTGTTAATCTCTTTGCGCGTCATCTTGGCGTCTGACAGAAATATGGATATGAAATCACTCAAAACTCAGTCGACGACCGATTTACTAGTGTTTTGCTGAACTAAGCTTCGTAACAAAATCGAATTATTTGCACAAAACTTATTATTTGGTGCTGTAGAAATATTCAAAGTGGTTGTTGCTTAAAAGCATCACTGCCAAATGAAGGGTTAATGAGTGGTTTGGGTTTTTAATGGGTAGGTGTGGGTCTTTAATGAGTGGATTTGGGTTTTTAATGGGTAGGTGTGGGTCTTTAATGAGTGGGTTGGGTTTTTAATGGGTAGGTTAGGGAGTATTTAATGGGAGATACATGGGTGACTGATGTCCGTTTTCACCATCAATCCCTAATTTTTAAGTGATCTCTATGAAAACAAAATTCCTGTTATGAGTTATCTTAGGGGTCACTTAAAAATTAGGGATTGATGGTGAAAACAGACTTGAGTGTGTCGTCAATTTACTGAGATCGGGTAAATGTCCAAGCATGCTCCGCGTGGCCACTAGAGCAGCAGTCAGGTAAGTGTCCACCTACCGTCCACATGGTAGGGTAAGTGTACACCTACCGTCCACATAGTAGAATAAGTGTACACCTACCGTCCGCATAATAGGGTAAATGTACACCTACCGTTCACGTTTCCACATGATAGGGTAAGTGTACAGTCACCAACCGCGTGGCCACAAAAGTTACAGTAGGGTAAGTGTCCACCTACCATCCATATGGTAGGGTAAGTGTACACTCACCGTCCACGTAATAGAGTAAGTGTACACCTACCATCCATATAATAGGGTAAGTGTACACCTACCGTCCACATAATAGGGTAAGTGTACACTCACCGTCCACGTAATAGGGTAAGTGTACAATCACCGTCCACGTGATAGGGTAAATGCACAGTTACCGTCCACATGATAGGGTAAATGCACAGTTACCGTCCACATGATAGGGTAAGTGTACACTATCCGTCCACACCGCACGAGAGCAGCATCTCGCGCTGCGCGAGGTCTCGCACGAGCGCTGCCAGCTCGCCCGCGCCGTAGCCGACCAGCTGACGTAAGTCGCACACGAATTTGTACACGAACCTGAAAGATGGCCGACAGTGAACATTGAGAAAACTTCCCATGCTAAAACGCACGCGTCTGGATGTTTGTTACTCTTTCACGCAAAAACTACTGAACGGATTTTGATGAAACTTTACAGTATTATTGTTTATAACCCAGAATAACATATAGGCAATAATTTAGATAGATAGATATATGGTTTATTGGCAAAACACATTGACAAAATTACGATCTGTGACAAAATAAATTTCACGCGGGTGAGGCCGCGAGCAAAAGCTAGTATACAGGGTGTTGGTAAATGGGTATATGAGCCGACACTAGCCCATGTTAACATGGTCATATAAATGGTATGGTGAAGTCAGGAAATTGATATCTTCATTTTAATTATTTTAATTTTCATACAAATCGGATTTTAAGAAATTTATTTTGTATGAAAATTAAAAAAAATAAAATGATATCGAATTTCTGACTTCACCATACCATTTATATGCCCATGTTAACATGGGCTAGTGTCGGCTCATATACCCATTTACCTAACACTCTGTAGATTATAACCCAGAATAACATATAGGCTATAATTTATGACGATCTGTGACAAAATAAATTTCACTCGGGTGAAGCCGCGGGCAAAAGCTAGTATACAGGGTGTCATTTTAATTTTTTATTTTTCATACAAAATAAATTTTATAAATGAAAATTTAAATAATTAAAATGAAGATATTAATTTTCTGACTTCACCATACCATTTATACGCCCATGTGTGTCGGCTCATATACCCATTTAGCTAACACCCTGTATAGTATTCCAAACGAATAACTCACCGTTTCCCCGGCACCTTGGCTATCATATCCCCGTCGTAGTAGTATCGCAACGCGCGCGATAACTTCTCATAGTTCATGGCGGGTTTGTGCTTCCGAGCGCCCCATAGGCGCGCCACTCTTTCAGGCTCTAATAACTTGAATTCGCCTTCGGTACCTGTATACAGAGCATGTCTAAATATAGAGCTACCAAAGATATATACAGGGTGTCCGGCGAAATATACAGAGCTACCAAAGAAATATACAGGGTATTCGTCGAAATATACAGAGCATTCGTCGAAATATACAGGGAGCTCGTCGAAATATACAGGGCATTCATAGAAATATGCACGGTATTCGTCGAAATATGCAGGGTATCCATCGAAATATGGCACTCGTCGAAATGTACAGATTACTCGTCGAAATATTTAGGCCACTAATCTCACTCACCGTCCCAGCGTATGACATTACTTATAGAGGGCAGTCATCAAACTCATACAGGGCACTCACCACAGTAGACAGGGAACTAATCTAAATACACAGGTCACTCGTCGAAACATACATGGCACTCGTCTAACTATACAGGGCATCCACCGAATTATACAGGGCATCCACCGAACTATATAGGGCATCCACGGAACTATATAGGGCATCCACCGAACTATACAGGGCATCTACCGAACTATACAGGGCACTCACCAAAGCAGACAGGGCAATTATCTCACCGTGCCAGCGTATAACGTCGTAATTCTCAGCGCTGGTGAGCAGTTCTAATAGGAACTGCCACAGCTGCACTTGGCCGTTGTTGCCGGCTCGCGCTGGTAAGTCTTCTGTTGTAGGCGTTGAGCGAGTCGTTTTGTCGCTAACTTATACAGGGTGGTCATCAAACTCATACAGGGCAGACATCAAACTCATGCAGGGCAGTCACCATAGTAGACAGGGCACTCACCATTAGTCACCATAGTAGACAGGGCACTCGTCTAACTAAACAAGGCAACCACCGAACTATACAGGGCATCCACCGAACTATACAGGGCATCCACCGAACTATACAGGGTATCCACCGAACTATACAGGGTATCCAACGAACTATACAGGGTATCCAACGAACTATACAGGGCATCCACCGAACTATACAGGGTATCCAACGAACTATACAGGGCATCCACCGAACTATATAGGGCATCCACCGAACTATAAAGGGCATCTACCGAACTATGCAGGGCACTCATCGAAAGAGGGCAATTATCTTACCGTGCCAGCGTATGACGTCGTAATGCTCAGCGCTGGGCAGCAGTTCTAATAGGAATTGCCACAGCTGCACTTGACCGAGTCGCTTTGTCGCTAACTCATACAGGGCAGGCATCGAACTCATACAGGGCAGCTTATACAGGGCAGTCATCAAACTCATACAGGGCAGTCATCAAACTGTACAGGGCAGTCATCAAACTGTACAGGGCAGTCATCAAACTGTACAGGGCAGTCATCAAGCACATACAGGGCAGTCATCAAACTGTACAGGGCAGTCATCAAACTGTACAGGGCAGTCATCAAACTGTACAGGGCAGTCATCAAGCTCATACAGGGCAGTCATCAAACTCATACAGGGCAGGCATCGAACTCATACAGGGCATCCACCGAACTATACAGGGCATCCACCGAACTATACAGGGCATCCACCGAACTATATAAGGCATCCACCAAACTATACATGGCATCCACCGAACTATACAGGGCATCTACCGAACTACACAGGGCATCCACCGAATTATACAGGGCATCCACCGAACTATATAGGGCACTCACCAAAGCGGACAGGGCACTCACCAAAGCGGACAGGGCACTCACCAAAGCAGACAGGGCAATTATCTCACCGTGCCAGCGTATGACGTCGTAATGCTCAGCGCTGGTGAGCAGTTCTAATAGGAACTGCCACAGCTGCACTTGGCCGAGTCGCTTTGTCGCTAACTTATACAGGGCAGTCATCAAACTCATACAGGGCAGTCACCATAGTAGACAGGGCACCCACCATTAGTCACCATAGTAGACAGGGCACCCACCATTAGTCACCATAGTAGACAGATTTATAGAAGCAGACATAATGCAAGTTTGTTAAGGCAAACTTACATATAATTTATAGAAGCAGACATAATGCAAGTTTGTTAAGGCAAACTTGCATATACTTTATAGAAACACATTAATGCAAGTTTGTCGCTCGGAAACTAGAAAGTTTGATTTAAACTTGCCTCAAGTTTACATACTTGCCATGGCAAATTTGAAACAAAGCTTCATTTTTGATACATCAAACTTACTGCAAGTCAGATTCAAGTTTAAATTGTTATCTGGGCAGGGCACCCACCATTAGTCACCATAGTAGACAGGGCACTCACCATTAGTCACCATAGTAGACAGGGCACTCGCCAAAGCAGACAGGGAACTAATCTAACTACACAGGTCACTCGACGAAACATACAGGACACTAATCCAACTACACAGGGCACTCGTCTAACTATACAGGGCAACCACCGAAATATACAGGGCACTCGCCGAAGTAAAGACCTGCATACAGGGCACTAATCTAACTACACAGGACACTCTTCGAAATAGGGCAATTATCTCGAAACAGGGCAATTATCTCACCGTGCCAGCGTATGACGTCGTAATGCTCAGCGCTGGTGAGCAGTTCTAATAGGAACTGCCACAGCTGCACTTGGCCGAGTCGCTTTGTCGCTTACTTATACAGGGCAGTCATCAAACTCATATAGGCCAATCACCACAGTAGACAGGGCACTCACCAAAGCAGACAGGGAACTAATCTAACTACACAGGGCACTCGTCGAAACATATAGGGCACTAATCTAACTCACCGTGCCAGCGTATAACGTTACTTATACAGGGCAGTCATCAAACTCATACAGGGCAGTCATCAAACTATACAGGGCACTAATCTAACTACACAGGTCACTCGTCGAAACATACAGGGCAATAATCTAACTAAAGAGGTCACTCAACGAAACTTACAGGGCACTAATCTAACTACACAGGGCTCTTACCGTGCCAGCGTATGACGTCGTAATGCTCAGCGCTGGTGAGCAGTTCTAATAGGAACTGCCACAGCTGCACTTGGCCGTTGTTGCCGGCTCGCGCTGGTAAGTCTTCCGCTGGAGGCACGGAGCGAGTTGCTGTTAGCTGGAAGACAATAAGATTAATATTAAACAACACGAATAAACTTTAAAAAAATCTTAGAAAGCAGTTCTTTCTTTTAAAAACAAAAAACCCAACTGCGTAAAAATGAACTTAAAAGATAAATAGAAGCCTTAGTGTTCACAAATGTGCATTATTTTGGGAACACTAAGGCTTGTTTTATTCTAATCAATTTTTATAATAATTTTATAATAATCAAGAATAATTTTATTTTAATCTTTTTAGTTAAATAACATACCATTTTTGTAAGCTACTTAAAAATCCCTTTATTTTGATAGGTTTTGAGAAAAAAAACATTTTTTTAAGACATTAAGGCGCCTGTATTCGACATGGCCGACGTGCTATTATGATAAGAACCTCATGCATTTACCTTACCTTTGGTTTTTTCTTTATGGCTGACTGCTGCATATTGTCTATTTCTAAAGGGTCTTTGTTCGCCGGGCTTTCTTCACTCTGCACGACAGCTGTGAAATATATATTATTTATTAACTAATCTACACTAACATTAAACGATTATAAGTTTATGATTTTGTTTGCAGAAATTATTTTTTGAAATTATAGAAAGAAAAGGGCCTATAACTTTTTTTGAAGTGATTAAAAAAATTGTACTAGTAGAAATAAAAATGAATTACAAATAAAGAAACACTTACTCCCAAAATGTAGAAACAGTTTTTATGAGTTTAAATTATTTGATTAATAAATCTTTGCTCACCAATAAATTTACATTTCCTTAGCAATTCGAAGTGCGTCCAAAATATGTCTCCAGGATCAGATGGCACTTTTTCTCTGCAACAAAAAATTAAATTACATTTTTACAATTTTTTCTTACATCATAATTTTAAAATATCAACGCTTCACTGTATTCATTCACGCTTCACTGTATAATTATGTGACATTTGCTTCCACGCTTAACTGTATATGCGACTAAATCTGCATCCATTCTTCACTGTATGCATCCACTCTTCACGCTGCACTGTATATGCGACATCTACATCCACGCTTCACTGTATATGCGACTAATTGTGCATCCACGCTTCACTGTATGCCTTCACGCTTCATTGTATATGCGACATCTGCATTACGCGGATTCACGCGGCACTGTATATACACTTTTCACTGTATATGCGACTAAATCTACATCCACACTGCACGCTTCACTGTATGCATCCACGCTTCACGCTGCACTGTATATGCGACATCTACAATCTACATCTGCACTCAGTATGAATTCACGCTGCACTGTATATCCAATTACATCTGCATCCACGCTTCACTAATGCATCCACGCTTCACGCTGCACTGTATATGCGATTAAATCTACATCCACGCTTCACGCTGCACTGTATATGCGACATCTACATCCACGCTTCACTAATGCATCCACGCTTCACGCTGGACTGTATATGCGATTAAATCTACATCCACGCTTCACGCTGCACTGTATATGCAACCACATCTGCATCCACGCTTCACTAATGTATCCACGCTTCACGCTGCACTGTATATTTTATGCATCTACATGTGCTCACTTGAACTCCTTGTTGCTGAGGCTGCACAGGCGCGCGCCGGACAGCGCCCAGTCGGACAGCCGGACGCCGGCCAGGTTGAACTGCCGGACGGCCCACTGGATCCACAGCTTCACGTGTTGCACCGACCTGGGAATATTGGAATACATTTATTTTCAGAAACTAACCTACATACATACAGGGTGGAAACGATAAGTGATCTCACTCGATTATTTCTAAACTATACAAGATATCGAAAAACTGGTTACTGATCCTGAAAGTGCTTCACGAGCTCTTTCAAACGGTACCAATAATAGGTTACATAATAAATCGGATCTATCCTGGCCGGCGTCACAGCATAAGGACGGCTTACTGAAGATGTAACAACACTTGTCAAAACTCATTATAGACGCGGGTCGTCCGGTATCTTGACTCTACAGGGTGTTAGGTAAATGGGTATATGAGCCGACACTAGCCCATGTTAACATGGGCATATAAATTGTATGTTGAAGTCAGAAAATTGATATCTTCATTTTAATTTTCATACAAATCGGATTTTATAAAATTTATTTTGTAGAAAATGTAAAAAAATAAAATGATATCAAATTTCTGACTTCACCATACCATTTATATGCCCATGTTAACATGGGCTAGTGTCGGCTCATATACCCATTTACCTAACACCCTGTATAACTCTATAGTCATTTTAGAACTGCGTGTGGGGGCAAAAAACCTTACATTCCCAGACTGGGGCCTAGGCCCACCCTAGAATGGGGCCAGCTCCCGCTGAAAATTGACCCTAGATACGCCAATGATTCTCATGAAAATGAAAAAATGAAAATGTTTTATTTTATAAATAAAGTTGATTAACAAGATACGAGGGCGGCACTGAAAATTTCGGGAATCAAGGAAGTGAAACAACATTACTATTTAAAAATGTATTTATTGCTTTTTAAAGTATTCTCCGCGAAATTTGACACATTTTTCCATACACGAAACCAATCATTGAAGCAACCATTGCATTCGGAAGTTTGGGTCTCCAAAATGGCCGTTTTGTAGGCTTCCACAGCTTCTTCAGGTGATGAAAATCTCTGACCACGCAATTTATTCTTTATTTAAGGGAAAGTATAGAAATCATTAGGGCTTAGGTCGAGGCTGTACGGCGGATGGACTAATAATTCTATGTTTTCTTGCTCTAAAAACTCCTTTGTTCAGTGCGCGGTGTGAGAACTCGCATTGTCGTGATGGAGGATGATGCGGCGGTTGCAGTTCTCTTTACGGAGTTCAGAAACGACCTGTGGCAAACAAATGCTAGCATACTAATCTGCATTAACCGTTCTTTGTCCCCCAAGAGGAATAGTCGCAACATGGCCGGTTTTGGAGACAAACGTGGCCACCATTTTTTTTGCAACACTCCGTGAACGAACAATTTTTGTTGGCTTTAATTCATTTTCGAACACCCAAACTCGTGACTGGTTTTTTGTTTCGGGTTCGTACGCGTATATCCATGATTCGTCACCTGATACGATGTTGTATACAGCATTTGAGGATCCTGCATGTAATCTCCCGAGAGTTCTGACGCACCAAGTAACGCGAGCCGCTTTTTGCTCTTCACAGAGCGAATGCGGTATCCATCGGGAAAACAACTTTTTTACACCTAATTGTTCATGCAAGATTATTTGTATTTGACTCATGCCAATGTCTAAAGTTGCCTGAATTTCGCGGTATATCACATGTCGATCTTCTTCAATCAGCTTACGCACAGCATCAACGTTTTCTTAGGTGACTGCAGTTTTTGGACGACCTTGACGGGGATCATCACTGAGCTTGACACGTCCACGTTGAAATTCAGGAAACTAGCGATAAATTGTGGTTTTGGATGGGGCTTCATTACCAAATGCAGAAATCATCCGGTCAACACACTGTTTTTGTGTTAAACCACTTCAAAAGTCATAATAAATCATCGCTCTTGAATTTTCTCGAGTCAATTCCATTTTCTCAACGACTAAACAAGTTTGACAAGACCTTGTGATACGACCGAGAATCTTTTTTTAAATAAATAAATGGTATACGATTTTTAAAACCCTGGACTTTGCAATTAAATAGATTTTAATATGACTGGAACAGTGGAAATATTCCATTCCCGATACTTTTAGTGCAGCCCTCGTATTTTGGTAACCATCCTTTTAAGTATAAGAATACCTGTAGTAGGAGGTTACCGCTCTTCCAAAAGTATTAACATACATTCTTAGTTAGTGTGTTTGTGGTGTATTGAGTGAATTTGTGTGTAGTGTTATGAGTGGTGTATTGAGTGAATTGTATCTCATAGAGGTAACAAAACTTGTCACAGACTCACCACAGCCGCGGGTCGTCGGGTATCTTGACCCTGTGGTCGTGCTTGAACTGTGCGTCGACCACCCACTTGACTGTGGACTCAGTTTGACCGCTGACCGCCTCCATATCCACGGCACCTTCGTCTTCCGTCTGAGGAAGACATTCTTCGTCTTCTTCTTCGTCTTCTGGGTCTGAAAGTAGTAATTTTTTTTTTATCCACAACCAGGAAGCTCTTGGCCTGTATCTCACCTGATGGTAAGTGACGATCAGGCCGAAGGTGGAAGCGAGCTACACCCGGAATCCTCAACCACGGAGGAACTGGCTATCTTACCTCTAACTGCCGGAACACAACAATGCTGTTAACATAGTTGTTATGGCGACAGACTTAGGTAAGATGGTGGTAGCTAGCCAGGCGGACTTAGAACAAGCCCTACCACCAACCAAGCCGAACAGAAAAATCTGCCCCCACTGGGAATCGAACCCGGGACCTCTGTGTCTAAAGCAGGTGGTCTTACCACTAGACCACAGAGGCGGTTGTTTCACAGTTGCTTCACTGGTTGGGTTATTGGCGGTCAAGCTGTAGATCCTGGCTCCACAGGAGTTGCAGCGGTGGGACCGAGAGGGAATATAAAAAGAAAGCCAGCGTCAAATAGTTACCAAAGAGTTCACAACACATCTTTCATCATCATCATCATCATTTCAGCCATAGGACGTCCACTGCTGAACATAGGCCTCCCCTAATGCTTTCCATGTTGATCGATTGGTAGCGGCCTGCACCAAACACATCTTTGGGTGTGCAAAAATAACGTGTCACGTGACCGTGTGTGACGTAATTTTCTATCGCTCCGCGTAGTCGACAAGACTGCGAGTATTGTACTATGACGTCACGGGCATGGAGCGAGGGCCGGCCGCCCGCCCGCACATTTAAAATTAAATATCTTGGAAACTAATTGACGTATCTAAAAAATAATTCTTTCTCCCGACTTCGTACGCGTGAAAATAGTTTGATTGTTAAACCCGTTTTTGAAACATATTTCTTTACTGCTCCGCCTCTATTGGCTGTAGGATGATGTTGTATAGCCTAAAGCCTTCTTCGATAAATGACAGAAGAAAGAAACGTTTAAGTGTTTCATCATCATCATTTCAGCCACAGGACGTCCACTGCTGAACATAGGCCTCCCCCAATGACTTCCACATCGCCCGGTTGGCAGCGGCCTGCATCCAGCATCTTCAAGCTACCTTCACGAGGTCGTCGGTCCGTCTAGTGTACACACAATCGGGCGCGTCATCTCCGCATTTGCTTCCAGTCGCTATATTCAGGAGGTCGTCGGTCCACCTAGTGTACACACACCGGGCGCGTCATTTCCTCATTTGCTTCCAGCGCCTTCAAGCTGCCTTCACGAGGTCGTCGGTATACCTAGTGTACTCACCAGTCGACCCGCGGGCGCGTTATCTCCTCATCTGGTTCCAGCGCCTTCTGCTACTTTTACGAAGTCGTCGGTCCGCCTAGTGTACTCACAGTCAGGCGTCGGTCGCGTCATCTATTCATCAGGTTTCAGCTGCATCCAGCGCCTTCCTGCTACCTTCACGAGGTCGTCGGTCCGCCTAGCGTACTCACAGTCGGGCGGCGGTCGCGACTTCTGCTCCTCTGGTTTCAGCTACATCCAGCGCCTTCAAGCTACTTTCATAAGGTCGTCGGTCCGCCTAACGTACTCCACAGTCGGGCGACCTGCATCTATGGTGAGTCTATGACAGGATGAAGAATGTCATGGGATTTGATGTTCAACCACATTAAGGAAGCTTACATGTTAATTCTTCCTGCAGTACCATCCTGGTCTTTCTATTTATACTAAGCAGGGTAAAAAACTTCGTCACCGCGATGCAGGATTGTAGGCGCGGTGGAGTGTGCTAATCAATCATGTGTCAACGCCATCTGTTGAGGGTTACTGCCAACAGCTTGTAGTGCGTCCTTCCGAGTTGGTTTCACCTGCATCCAGCGCCTTCCCGCTACCTTCAGGAGGTCGTCGGTCCACCTAGTGTACTCTCACAGTCAACCTCGAGCGCGGCATCTCTTCAATTTAGTTTCCAGCTGCATCCAGCGCCTTCCTGCTTTCTCTCTTCACGAGGTCGTCGGTCCGCCTAGTGTACTCACAGTCGGGCGTCGGGCGCGTCATCTATTCATCAGGTTTCAGCTGCATCCTGCGCCTTCCTGCTTTCTCTCTTCACGAGGTCGTCGGTCCGCCTAGTGTACTCACAGTCGGACATCGGGCGCGTCATCTCCTCAACAGGTTTCAGCTGCATCCAGCGCCTTCTGCTACCTTGACGAGGTCGTAGGTCCGCCTAGCGTACTCACAGTCGGGCCGGCGGTCGCGACTTCTCCCTTCCTCTGGTTTCAGCTACATCCAGCGCCTTCAAGCTACCTTCATAAGGTCGTCGGTCCACCTAGCGTACTCACAGTCGGGCGACCTGCATCTATGGTGAGTCTATGACAGGATGAAGAATGTCATGGGATTTGATGTTCAACCACATTAAGGAAGCTTACATGTAAATTCTTCCTGCAGTTACCACCTCGGTCTTTCTATTTATACTAAGCAGGGTAAAAAACTTCGTCACCGCGATGCAGGATTGTAGGCGCGGTGGTGTGTGCCATAGTCAATCATGTGTCACCGCCATCTGTTGAGTGTTACTGCCACTAGCTTGTCGTGCGTCCTTCCGAGTTGGTTTCAGCTACATCCAGCGCCTTCAAGATACCTTCACGAAGTCGTCGGTCCACCTAGTGTACTCACCAGTCGACCCGCGGGCGCGTAATTTCCTCATCTGGTTCCAGCGCCGTCCTGCCACCTTCACGAAGTCGTCGGTCCACCTAGTGTACTCTATCTTTGTGGCTGTAATGATGATGATGTTTCAGCTGCATCCAGCGCCTTCCCGCTACCTTCACGAGGTCGTCGGTCCACCTAGTGTACTCACCATTCGACCCGCGGGCGCGTAATCTCCTCATCTGGTTCAAGCGCCTTCCCGCTACCTTCACGAGGTCGTCGGTCCACCCAGCGTACTCACAGTCGGGCGTCGGGCGCGTCATCTCCTCGTCAGGCTTGAGGACGTCCAGGATATTGATCTTTCTCTCCGTAGCGCTGATCTGAATGTTGACCTGTACAACTCCCTCGCCTCTAATGCACTGCTCGACGAGGGTCTTGTGGTTTTCCAGCTGTTGGAGAAAGAAAGAAATATTATACAGGGTGTTAGGTAAATAGTTATATGAGCCGACACTAGCCCATGTTAACATAAGCATAAAAATGGTATGGTGAAGTCAGAAAATTGATATCTTCATTTTAATTATTTTTATTTTCATACAAATCGGATTTAATAAAATTTATTTTGTATGAAAATTAAAAAAAAAATGATGATATCAAATTTCTGACTTCACCATACCATTTATATGCTCATGTTAACATGGGCTAGTGTCGGCTAATATACCCATTTACCTAACGTCTAACACCCTGTATAGTCTGGTCAGCGAGCACGTAGAATTTTGTCCAATGACCCCAAGCTATCCATCCTTATCGCTCGCTCGTAATTATGTTGCTGTCGCGCTCGCACACTCACTGCGGGCGCGCGTCGCACAGTCGCGACAGCAATATAATTACGCGCGAGCGATAAGGATGGGTAGCTTGGGGTCATTGGACAAAATTCTACGTGCTCACAGACCGGGCTTTAAAAGCGAAGGGGCACTGACTGACTCACTCATCACGAAATCTCAGAAACTACAAGTGCTAGGAGTCTCAAATTTTGCATGGGGGTTCCTTTCAGAACGTAGGTGCTCACTAAGACTAAATTCCCTAAAGCGGTAAAACGGGATCCACGCTTACGAAGTCGCGGGCGGCCGCTAGTAAATTAATATTTCCTTGAACAATTTACTTTGCACATCTATGGGTATATTTTTGGAGTTGGTGCCCGATTTTGGTACGTTACTTGAGCTTGGTATTTATTTGGCAGACACATTATTGATAATTTCCAAATAATTAGTTATGTGTAAGGCCCAGAACAGACGGTGAAACGCAAATGCAACGAAACTACAACTGCTAGTTACTTTTGAGTTGCATCTAAGTTTCTGCCATAGCGTCCGTTGAGAGACCACACATGACGCGACCAGTTTGAAACTTTCAGTTTCATTCATAAGAATCATCAGAAAGTTGCAGTTTCGTTGCAGTTGCGTTATATATACCCACCATCTTAGCGTCCTGCAACCAGAACGTATAGTCGGCCAAGTCAGCGCCCAGCCTGGCTTCTAACATCGCTCTCAGCTTTGATAGACGTGTGCGGATGTCCATCAGTTGGATTATCACCTCTTCTGTAAATAATACATAATAATCAGGTAACCGAAACTTTCGGATATCCGAAATAAAAAATATCCGTAACCGATACAAAAGTTCGGATAAAGGCGGAGTCTAAATCAGGGATGTTGATGTTATGGAGATCCGTGACCATAACCGAAACTTTCGGATATCCGAAATAAAAAAATATCCGTAACCGAAACCGATTCAAAAGTTTCGGATAAAGGCGGTGTCTAAATCTTAATGTCTTTTAATATTTGTTACTTGTATACTCAATAGGCTAGATGACAAAATTTCAATTATTTGTCCATCAGACAGATAATTAGAAAATATTACTCATATTTTTTATTTTCTTTCATAATCAAATAATAACAGTGCTACATCGAGTTAAAATGGCTCGTTACGGCACGCTTGAGTAGATTTTTTACTGAAAAGTGACGTCACGTGACATTTCAACTCAATACATATTATATTAATACTATAATAATTCGATTATGAAAAAAATTAAAAAATATGTCAGAATTTTTTTTATTATCTGTCTGACGAACTAAATAGAATTTCGATTTCATTACCCAGTCATCATCCCTATTGTAAAATTAATATTTTATAACCTCTTTTTGCTTTTCTTTACAATCCGAAAAGGAATAGATGTCGTAAACAGGGTTCGAAATTATCAAGATAATTACGTTTCGTGATAATTATCGGATAATTATTAACAGTGTAAGATACATTTGTCATATTGTTTCATAAGAAATTCTGATGTTTGTTACATTGAGAATGTTGCGTTATGTTCTTGGTCGCTAGTCGCATAAAGCGTTGTGGCAAATAGATAAATATTTTGACGCTAGTTAACGAGTGATCGTTATGGGGCTAAATAGATAGGTTTTAGAACTGGTAGCGCATTTTCTTACATAACTTTTCAATTCCTATCATTGGAGGTCCGAAAATATTTCTCATACAATTTGATACCATAATGATCATTCTTCATAAAAAATTTAAAACCTACATATTTAAAAACATAATCATTGATATTCATAATATCACTAATCATACACTTAGTTTTTACTAATATTTGTTTTCATATATTTTGAACTTCTAATGATCGAAACTCATAATCATTCGAATAAATAAGTATAATATTCATAAATGTGATGTATCCTAATATTTGTTTTCATAAATTTATTACTCATAAGTGTATTTATCCATATTATTGAAAATCATGATGTCTATATTCGTATTAAATCGTATTTTAACATTAAATTAATTTGAAATGGTCCAAAACAGGCAATATTTTGTGCCACAAAACTAACGTGACAGAAACGAATCGCTGCAAAACCGACTCCACGTAGTCTTGTCTGCCCTACCCCTAGAGTGTAATTTAAAAGCCGGAGGCGCGGAGGGAGGGCAGCCCTCGCCCGCTGTAACGAGGCTCAGGCGCCCGGGTGAGCTGGAGCGGCTGAGGCTGGTCGCCGAGGCGCCGAAGGCGCCGATGGCGATCCAAAAAGCCGAAGCTGCGGAAGCAAGCGTGGGTGCCTGAGCCTCGTTACGCAAGGGCGGAAGGGCTGCACATCCCGCAGCGCCGGAGACGAGGAGATACCAATGCATGCTGCATGCTTGCTTTCATGCTGCATGCTCTGCATGCTTATCTACTCTATTAAATTATATATGATTTTTTTAAAGATACGAGTATGTCTGTTATAAAGTAAATTATTCTGAACAACAACATTATGAGTTGAAGTATGTTCTTAGTAACAACATTATTAATTAAAACAATATGATCAATGAATGATATGAAGAAAAAAGATCTGAAAATAAAAATTATGTATTTTAAATGGTTCTTAGTAGTAACAGTATTGATAAAAAAATTATGATTACTAAATGTTATGAGCTCCGATGGTAGTAATAAAAATGTATGAATAAAAAAAGTATGAAAAATAAAATTATGAAGAGAGATTATTATGAACACAAATCGGTAGTAAGACAAAGAATAGAATAAAGAATTTTATGTGAGCCAATATAGAACCTTTAGAACTATCTATGTTAAATAACGTCCACCACAGTCCACACGAGTTTGAAAACTTCGAATACAGTTCACTTTTACGAGCGCATTTTTTTGTTATTATCAACTGATAATTATCCATCTGTTATTATCAAGATAATTATCCTTTCGAACCCTGGTCGTAAACATGTCTTACCGCTGGATTCGTTACTCTGCATGGTATCATCATCGTCAGCTGTGTCGAACACTGCCAACGGTGTCTGTAGCATTTCAGCCCCGGACTGCATTAAACCTGTAATTTCATTATGGATATTTAAGCAAACTATTTTTTGTGATTAATCTGTAAAAGCATCTTTTTGAGTATAGTTTTATACTCTACTACTTTTTTGGGATAAAATCGATACTTCTAATGCAATGCAATAAATGATTTGATTTGATTTGATTTGCTAAGGCTGAGTTGTACGATCTTACTTTTACTTTAACAAACGTCAAAAATCTGTCGTCAAAAATATGTTTGTCTCGAAGCGCTGGTAGGGCCCAAAAGATAAGGAGACATGAAAAGTGCCCCCTAAGGGCTACCTTTTCTTTTTTTATATTAACTATATTTTGACGTTCATAAGGTAAACTCCATACAACAAACACCGGCGATCTCAGGGTTCCACTAAAATCTAAAATCAAAAATATTTATGCAGTTTAGACCCTAAGTGGCACTTATGAACGTCAAAATATATTAAATAATAGTTTTCCGCCCGCGGCTTCGCCCGCGTGGAATTTTGTCTGTCACAGAAAAACTTTATCGCGCGCGTCCCTGTTTCAAAAACCGGGATAAAAACTATCCTATGTTCTTTCCCGGGACTCAAACTATCTCTATGCCAAATTTCATCAAAATCGGTTGCGAGGTTTAAGCGGGAAAGCGTAACAGACAGACAGACAGAGTTACTTTCGCATTTATAATATTAGTTGGGATAAAAAAAATAAAAGGTAGCCCTTATGGGGCACTTTCATGTCTCCTTCTCCTTATCTTTTGGGCCCTACCAGCGCTTCAAGACAAACATGTGGCAAGTGCTAAGAAGAAACGCCGGAACAAACTAGCTATTACAAATCGTGAATATTCTGAAAATGGTCAATGTTGTATAGTACTTACTTTTCTACAAAACCTAAATAAAAGCAAAAATACAACAGTATCTTTCTTAATTTCAGTGGTTGGCATTGTTTTTATTTGTAAACCTCATCAAAAATCTTAGTACAGAACTGTGGTACAGAGCATCTCATCATCATCATCATTTGAAGACTCGAGACATTAAAAATTATTCGAAAAACAATAACAATACCAATTTGCATTGTGAGAAGGTCAAAGACAAGGAAGTAATACTCCCAATGTTATTTGATAGGCCAGAGCTAAGGGCCAGAGCAAGAAACGTAAGGTGGCGTCACGTTCATAAAGCTGCTAGGACTTACCTAAATCACTTTCCGTGACAAAATGAGGAACCATCAGCGGATCAGAAGATTCCACCCCTGTTGCTTCATCAAAACTATTTTCCATTTTTATCGTTCTGACACTCAATATATCACTAAAATCCGTCACTTCCATCTTCGTAAAGCCAACAACACCAAACACAACTTTGTACGTGTTGCGTCAAACAAAAATACAACAATTCACCCCTGATAAAACTTTTTCCCTTGATGATGAATAATTTGAAAATTATAGGAAAAGGAAACAAGCAATTCCACTTCCGCGTGCGCCAAAACGGAAGCCATCAACCTTTTTTTGACACATCGCCTCTATAGTCTATGATGTTAGTGATGTGCTAGTGTTCTGTAACTGATACTCCGAAAATATCTAGTGATATTACGCTTGAAAAAGGACTCATAAAATGTTAAGAGACTTGTCAATAAATGAATAAATTAATAACCCCGCGGTGTACATCCCCTGTTTTGACACCCAGCGTGTGGGGATATGCTGTCCATCCTCTTTGAAATCACCTCGGAATTAAAGGATAAAAAATTGTTGAAAAGAAAACATCAACGCATAATAATTTATAATTCAATACTTTATTAACGGTAAAAATTAATAAACAGAGGGCTTAGTGTGAGTTTACATCAAACTTCGTCACTACATTGTGGGCTGAGTGTGAGTTTTGGTGTGAGTTTCTAGTGAGCGCGTTTAAAATTTGTATGAAAATTTTAGTTTTTGAAAGTTTCCCGCTAGGGGCGCTGTACAGTACGTCATACATTTTAATGTCATTTTTTGGCGCGCTCACTAAGTAGTGAGCGCGTTTGAAAAAAACTCACACTCAACCCTTTGAGTTCCTCACCTCAGTATTATTCTGTAGGTATTGCTAGTATGATTAAAGAAAGTAAACAACAACTTTATTATTAAGTAGGTACTCTATTAATTAGGTATGTAGATACGTTTGTATTTACAAAATATTACATGGTAACAGTAAACAGTGTGGTTAGATACTAGATAATTAAAGCATTATAAAATCTTAAATTATAACTTAATTTCAGAAAATAAACGCATTCGTTAAAAGTATAAGTCTTGAAAAATGTTGTTAAGCGCACACTAACACACATAAAATACTTAGTAAAATAAAGATAATAAAATATGAAAATTAATAAATAATCAGTATGTACTTATATCCGTTCTAGCACCCTTATACAATATTTGCTTATTAGTTTTAATGTCCTAGGTACTAGTTAGGTATAATTTTATTACAATAAAAAGTGACTGGATTGCTTAACCCTTCATTCGACGGAATTTTTTTTTAGTTAAATTTATAAAACAGTTACTGATTTCGTTTCTTAGCCTGTCTAGGACCCCAGAAAAAATACCCAAAAAAATCTGACTATTTCAGTTTCCTGAAAAACCTATGTCTAGTATACTGGACGTTGCCAAGTTCATAAGAAAGTGACGCTCTCCAACCATGTCCAGTATACTTCCCGTTGTCGAAGAGACAGAAAAAAGAAACAAGTGGTTCCGTAATAAAATATTAATTATCATCATCATAATTTCAGCTTTATGACGTCCACTAATGAACATTGTCCTCCCCCAATGATTATCAGGTTGGCAAGTGGGCTAACAACCGGCCAATCTGATAGTCACTCTGTATCCTGCGCCTTCCTGCTACCTTTATGGGTTCATCTGTCCACCTTGTGAGTGGACCTCCTACGCAGCGGTTGTCGGCACGTTGCCTCCATACTAGAACCTTGCTGTAGCCATCAGCCATCAGTTCTGCGTGATGTGCGCCCTGCCCATTGCCACTTCAGCATGCTAATCCATAAGGCTATATCAGTGATTTTAGTTCTTTTACGGATCTTCTCATTAGATGTCGCACAGAAACACCAAGCACAGCCCTCTCCATGTCATGCTGTGATATAGAGAGGGCTTATTGTGAGAAGTAACCTTTCAGTAGGTACCATTATGTGATTACTGGGAACACACTTGGACCTGTTGCTGATTTCTTCTCCTGCACTTGGACCGCCATCAAGGTGGCGTTTTGTGCAAGCACTTCAGCACCAAGGGTCAATACGGAAGCTCTCTGGAAAGACTACAGCACTGCTCAAGCTTCAATCAAATCGAAAGCCTCCTCATAGTCCACGTACGCCAAGCGTTATGGCAAGTAATACTCTTTGGTCTTCTGTATAACCCTGCCGCAGTGTATGGATGTGGTTTATGGTTACAAAGACTTCTCGGACACCGGCATGTAATAACCCTCGCATAAAAACTTGTAGATATGGCTCGGAAGCGTGATGGGACTATAATTCTTCAGTAAGGTGTTATCCCCTTTCTTGAATAAAGGTACCACAACGCTTCTGGTCCATGCCTCTGGCATTATTCCCTCGAGTAAGACAAAGTTAAAGATTTAGCTGTCTATATTCATGTGCTCTATGCAAGAACTGATGGAAAAGCAGGGTGAGAAGAACAATTTTCTCATAAAAACCAGTATCTATATGAAAAGGAGTAGTGTTAGGCGGCACCAATGCTACTAAGGCTTGTTTTTTAGAGTTGATACTCTGAAAAACGGTACATAGTGAGGCAGAATATATTTTATGTGTCGATCCCTAAAATATTATTATCAAAACCCACAAAAGTTAATTTTCTAACAATTTGGCAACGGGAAGAATACTGGACATAGTATTTAGCAGTTACTTTACTAGTATTTCGACGACGGGAAGTATACTGGACATGCAAGTTATGGGTGTCGTAAAACGAAAACAAAACTCTCTGACAGTAAATACATTGTAAGTAACTTTGCAGGTATCCNTCCACTAATGAACATTGTCCTCCCCCAATGATTATCAGGTTGGCAAGTGGGCTAACAACCGGCCAATCTGATAGTCACTCTGTATCCTGCGCCTTCCTGCTACCTTTATGGGTTCATCTGTCCACCTTGTGAGTGGACCTCCTACGCAGCGGTTGTCGGCACGTTGCCTCCATACTAGAACCTTGTTGTAGCCATCAGCCATCAGTTCTGCGTGATGTGCGCCCTGCCCATTGCCACTTCAGCATGCTAATCCATAAGGCTATATAATAATAATAATAAAAATCTTTATTTGGCACGGGACAAAAAATGACAAATACAAGTGTAAAAAAGTACATAAAGAAGAAGAAAAAAAATAAATAAAAAACAGTAAAATAATCCAGCAAGACCAGTAAAGATCCCGAGCCAAAAAGGCGCCCGCTCAGCGATACTCGGGACTTATGTGAAAGTCCCGACGCTGATTTTCAGCGAGTACCCTTCCCTANTGGAGTTGGATGGAGTTGGATGGAGTTGGATGGAGTTGGATGGAGTTGGATGGAGTTGGATGGAGTTGGATGGAGTTGGATGGAGTTGGATGGAGTTGGATGGAGTTGGATGGAGTTGGATGGAGTTGGATGGAGTTGGATGGAGTTGGATGGAGTTGGATGGAGTTGGATGGAGTTGGATGGAGTTGGATGGAGTTGGATGGAGTCGGATGGAGTCGGATGGAATTGGATGGAATTGGATGGAATTGCATGATTTTTATTGGTAGATGATGAAAATTTGAAAACCTAACTTTAAAACCAAACTATCCTAGCTATCGCACTAACCGGCAAACCTAACTTACTGTCGAAATTTTTGTTCCTTTCCAGTCAAATACTACTCAATTTTAATTTATTCCATTTTATTTTATTATAATTCCATTCTTTTAAAGTTTCGACCTATGGTTTGCCACTTAGGTTTTCGATAGCTGTGTTAGGTTAGGTTTTCCAGTTAGGTTTTCGAATTTGGAAAATATGGAATTGAATGGAATTGGAATTCCATACAATCGCATTCAATTTCTTTAAATTCCATTAAGTTCCATCTAATTGAAGTCAATTCCATTCAAATTCATTAATTCCAATTAATGCCATTAATTACATTCTATTTCATCCATTCCATTCCATTGCATTGCATTTCATTTTCAAATTTCGAAAACCTTAGCTAGCCTATCCTAACCTATCTATCGAAATTTGTTGTACACGATGGCATCGAAAAAGTAGTCAGTTTCAGTTTAGTTCCTTTCCAGTCAATGCCATACACTTTTATTCAAATCCATTCGATTTAAGTTAATTCCATTCAATTCTATTCCAGACAATTTTGTTCAATTTCATTAAATTCCACTAATTCTATTCAATTACATTCCATTCCATTTCATTTTCAGAATAATTCGAAAACCTAACCTAACTTATCGAAACCTTAACCGGCAAACCTAACTTACGGTCGAAATTTTTATTCCTTTCCAGTCAATTACCATTCAATTTTATTTTATTCCATTCAATTTTATATAATTCCATCCAATTTCATTATTTTCAGTAAAGGACAGTGCCAATCCATGTATGGAAGTTGGACCAAGTGCTGCCCAGAATGAAACTATAGTGCATTTTGTTCCTCAGGCCAATACTAATTTGTAAACCGAAGCGCACTGAAATCTATCCCTGGAGTTAAGAGAAAAAAAGAGTTTTGTTTTGAATTATTTACATACAAAATATCATCTATGTATACCTACTACGTATAAGATTTCGCGATTTAGGCATTAAATAACACTCGCTATGTTGAACTTAACCATACTGCATCCGTACACCTTACTTTAGTACGACTTCGACATTATTTATAAGCGATTAAGCGCTTTTTCAGTAGTTTAGTTAGTTGACCGAAATTAATTATTTCCAAAATGGAGCAAGAAGTTTTAGCTTACCTACAATAACTTCAATAATCGATTGTAATACAACAAAAAATTGATTTTTCGCAAGGATAGATTTACTAAAACTTCTTGCTTCATTTTGGAAGTAATGATTTCTGTCAACTAACCAAACTATTGCAACAGCGTTAGATCGCTTGTAAAGAATGTCTAAGTCGCACTAAAGTAAGGTGTACGGATGCAGTATGGTTAAGTTCAACATAGCGAGTGTTATTTAATGCCAAAATCACGAAATGTTATGCGTAGTACGTATATATCGATGATATTTTGTATGTAAATAATTCAAAACAAAACTCTTTTTTTCTCTTAAGGCTTGGTATTTCTGCTAAAGTAGGTATTTCGCGCTGTCAAAATCTGCGCGCGCAATACTTCGCCGAAGACAGCGCGCCAAAGAGCTCTCGCGGCTACACAGTATAGAAATACGCAGTTGGTTAGGTTAGATGACTTCCTTCCGTTCAAGCGTCACACTCACAGCACTTTCTAATACAAATCATATCCAAGTGAAACAAATTAAAACAACNAACACATTGAGTTCAAGATATACGGTCAATTTTTTTACGGAGATTTATTTTCGTTCAATGGGAAGTATATCGCACGTCGTCGAATTAAGGGTTAAAAACTTAACCTAAGTATTTAGAGTGGCGGATTTACAGATTTGCCGCCCGTAGGCTTGGGGGGGGGGGTGTTGATCTTATTAGACTGGCCTGGCGAACATTGATAATAATAATATTGGAAATACGTACTTGTACTGTACTGTACGTACTTGTACTTTGTGTATGTAAAAAATAATTATGAACTAAATCTGCCACCCCTTAGGGCTATATTTCACCGGGACACCATGGCGGCGCAACCAGTTGCGCCACCGTGGTGTCCGTAAGCTACCAAACTAGACACCATACAGGCACCAGAGCCACACGACACTGAGGAAGTATCAAAATGGAACTTCAAAAGGACAGTTCTCCAAACAAATCTACAACTTCCTCCCAATATTTCTTTTTTAAAACTCTGTCGGAATAATCTGATGAGGAATTATCCCAAATTGATGGTCTACTTTGAATTTCGATAATAAACCTTTCTGTATCGAAATTACCCATGGTATGCAATTAACAAACAACTAAAATATTAAAATAAGCAGTTAAAAATAAAACATAACAGTGCGATACGTGCTGCATGCAATGAGGTGGGGGCGTCACTGGCGGCCGGACTGGCGGCCGAGTGAGTGAGACACCATACAGCGCTATAGAAATTAGTGGTGGCGCGACCAGTGTGGCGGCGCAACCAGTAACATTCTGAGCACGCGTCCGAGTTGGTTGCGCCGCCAAATTGGTTGCGCAACCAAACGGACAGTGAGTAACTCTATAGAGAGCTGTATACATTTTGTTGGTAGCCGGCGACTGGTTGCGCCGCCATGGTGTCCCGGTGAAATATAGCCCTAAAATTTGCCGCCCTTGGCTTCAGCTTACTCAGCCTGCTGGTATCCGCCACTGAATATTTATCTGCTACTGTAAACGGGCTCCAAAACACCAACGATCTGCGCGTAAGGAGTGTCGTTTCGATTGAAAAATCTTGCTCCCGATTGCACTGGCTGGACTTCCACGTACTGTACTCTGGCGGTAGCCTTCACAAAAAAAGAATATGTTTATTATAATATTCGTATTCGCCGAATAGGAGGTACTTAGACATTTACCGAATATTCGCATTCGGTGAAATAATTACGAATACGAATAGGTACTTTTTTGAAATTTTGTCACACACGCGTGTCTCCGAAGTTCCGAACACTATAACCACAACGACACGACGGGAAAACCCTGGTCAGTATGTAACAAAGTACTAGTAAGTAAGTAAGTTCTCTTCCGATTCCGAAATTTGACAATCAATAGCAGGGCGATTGTGTAAGTATTACCTATTTTGTTTTGTGATTAATTACAAAGTAAAGTGAGTGTGTGAGTGAAAGTAACAATAACAGAAAAAAATGTTTGTTGAATTACTAAAACACTAACCGTAATAAAAAGAATTCAATTTATGAGTATTTCATGACTATGTAGAGATATTCGTAGTCGTATTCGTCGAATAGTAGATTTAATATTCGTAAAAGTAGTATTCGTTGCATGACTAGTTTATACAATGTCAAGTGTTATAAAAAAAAATGTAAACGCGTGAACACTGCCAACCAGAGCCCCGATTACGGTAACTTTTAACGTCTACAATCCAGACGCGTTTCTGATTCTGCAATACGATTGGTCAAAACAGCTGACGTGCGCTGTTGAACGACCAATCGTATCGCAGAATCGAGAAGCGTGTCTGGATTGTTGACGTTAAAAATTACCGTAATCGGGGCTCAGATGCGACAGACTCTCTCCGACCTTCCTGCGTTTACAAATCCTTTTTTTTTTAAGTTATTCTTGTGAACGCTACAATGTAACCTTGTTGGTGATCAATGAGGGCTATCGTTTTTATACTTAAGAGTTGGCACCCCTGGCGATTGACAGGACCTTACTCTACAGTGGCGCCATCTTGACGAGTGCAAATGCGATAGTCCTCCTACCGCTTTCGCGCTCACCAGTTGGTGCCACTGTCTTCGCTACTAGCAAGTGACAGGACCTTACTCTACAGTGGCGCTAACTAGTGAGCGCTAAAACGATAGCCCTCATTAAATAATTTATTAATTAACTAACTTACATAGGTCTCAACCTCGTGAGCAGCTGGCTGTCGAGGCTTGGATCTCTTGCAATACATCCAAATAACTATTGAAAATAACAATACTACGCCAACACCGGCTGCGGCGCTTACTGTTACCGTTGTGTCAACTGTTAAATAAAAAAAAATTGTTAAGGTCATCATTAGGGATGTTATGGATAATTATGTAGTTAGATACGGTTACGGATATAGGAATAATATTATACCGGTTTCGGTTACGGTTATATTTTTTATTTCGGATATCCGAAAGTTTCGGTTACGGTTACGGGTATCTGTGCTTTAGAATGCAATTTGCAATATTTGTCCAACACGGGCCGTACACTTTACATCGAATAAAAAGTAATAAAAAATTAAAATTGATACTAGATGGCATTATACAGGTAAATACAAATAAATACAAATACAAATACAAATCTATTTATTCAAAAGTAAGTACATGCATATAAAAACAAGCAACAAATGTTTAAGTACAGACATTAATGTATCTTACAAAATATTATGATTCTAAAAACATTGAGCTTTGCTTCCTAAGTTAGGGCAGAGCCCTGTATTTTAGGATAAGCAAGCGCTCTTCCCATAGCGAAATTCGCAAAAAGATACATTTTATAGCTAACTAGGTAAATGTAATTTTTGACACTGGTCAGTCAAATCGGACTGTTATGCCTTTTTATTATAATGCTATACAAAAAACTATCTGAAACTATCCGAAAGTTTTGAATCGGTTACGGTTTGTATATTTTTTTTATTTCGGATATCGGAAAGTTTCGGTTACCGTTACGGATATCCATAACATCCCTTTTATCATGACTTTATCATCATCATCATTTCAGCCACAGGACGTCTACTGTTGAACATAGATCTCCCCCAATGATTTCCACATCTCCCAGATGGTAGCGGCCTGTATCCAGCGACTACCGGCTACCTTTGATGCAGCAAGGTTCTGGAGTGGAGGCTGCGTACCGGGAAACGCACCGTGGGACGTCCACCCACAAGGTGGACCGACGACTTTATTATAGGTATAATTTTTTATTTTTTTATTTAATTATTATTAATACACAGGGTGATTTGTAACGAGTGAACATTCTTGTAATGGATCATACTGGATTTTTTTTTAACAGAAAAAGAGAGGGTATTTATTTAATATTTATCTCACCTGGATTTGTTGAAGGGGCATCAATGATCAATTGATCATAAACCAAGTGTGCTACCTGAATTACACGATTAATAATATATTCTTGTGACTCCATTTTTAGCCTATATTTTCCGCCTATACACACATAATCAGTGTTGGTGTTGTTGCCCGCTTTAGTTATGACACTTAGGGGCAACTCTAAAATGCGGCCATCCATTTTTGCTTCTCCATTAAAATCTCTTTTAACCTGACCATCTGAAAAATATTTTAAAAGGGCAAAAAAGAAAATATTATAGGGTGTTAGGTATGTGGTAGTAAGGATATCCTGGATCCAACCATTCAGGATCCATATAGCCTAAGGCCTTATCTTTTCAACAGCATAAAATATAATATGAGTGTGAGTTAACATCAAACGCGTTCGATATCAACTGCGTTAAAAAATTAAAATTAAATGGAGTTCTTATAGTTTCCGCTAGGGGCGCTGTACAATCCGTCTTATCCGTCATACATTATTTAATGTCACTTTTTTACGCTGCCGATATACGTACCTTTTGTTAGTTCAATCCAATTTCGAAACAACATTCCTGTGCATTTCAAGTCAACGTTGTCATAATAATTGATTATTTTATTGTCTTCGGAAAGAGCAAGCTCATTCGCCACTTCAACTGAAATAATATAATTATAATATTAACTACCATTATTATTTTAATACTAATCACTAGCAGGCTCTGGATTGGAACCCCCAAGGAAAACGCAAACATGGTCGCCCCAAGCAAACTTGGCGGCGCACTGTGGCAGACGAGGCAAAGAAGATCGGCAAGACTTGGAGCGAGATCAAACGCGAAGCTCAAGAGCGAACGCGATGGAGGACTGTTGTGGACGCCCTCTGCCCCATCTAGGAAACATAGGACCTTAAGTCACTAGCTATGCCCGTAACTTCGTTCGCGTGAAAACAGTTTGAATAATATTTCCCGTTTTTCTTTACTGCTCCGCCTCTATTAGCTGTAGGGAAATCGGACCAGTAGTTCAAACAAACAAAATCTTCAGCTTTATAATATTACAATATTAGTAAAGCCCGGCCGCCGAGCACGTAGAATTTCATCGCTTTATCGCTCACGCGTAATATATTGCTGTCGCGCTCGCACACTCACTGCGGCCGCTCGTTGCATAGTCGCGACAGCAATACATTTATAATTACGCGCGAGCGATAACGGTGGGTAGCTTGGGGTCATTGGACGAAATTCTACGTGCTCGGCGACCGGACTATAGTAGATAGATAGTATTTAAATCTAGTCACAAAATATGACATAATGCGTAGTAAGTATTGTTTGAATGTGTCCCTTCACAATCTCTTGTCTCGGTCTCAGTCGGTCGCTTGTCTCTATCGCTATGCGAACGACCAAAAACGTTTAATCAACTGTTTTTTTAATCTTTTTTAATTAACGCTTTGTGTTATTATCATGTCAGAAAGGCTGTATTGTAGTGGTCTCCTTCTGCGAAGAGGTGATGCTGCAGAAGGAGACCGCGGCACGGGCTAGGGAAGTAGATCCCGAAGCCCACGCGCTCCGGCGCAGACGGCCGGCCGGGGGGAAGAAGGAGGAGATTCGTTCGCCTCCTTCCGCCTCCCTAGGTGAGACCAGTGGGTGTTAGGCCGGGGGCCCATCACCCACATTGCACGGTCCCACCCTGTCTGGGGGGTCTACCAGTGTACCGGTAGACCCCCTCTTTAGCGCGGGAGGCCCGGCAAAGGCTGGGCCATGCGTCGGCACGGCGTGGTCTGAATCTGTAGGACCCCACGTCGTGCCAGTAAAACGCAGAGGGTGCACCGCAGGTTTTTAGTGGGTATACTTGTCGGGTGACAGCCGCTATTGCTGCCATCCGACAAGGAAGTCCCACATAACCCGTCGCTTCCCCGGAGGCGGCGGGTATACGCAAAGTATTTTCCTGCGCAAAAAAAAGGCTGTATTGTAGTAGGTATTACGCTCCGTGAAGGTCTAAGCCTAGTCGCAGACCACCGACTATTATTGACCGATAGTTGGGTCGGGCTGTTAATCAGTATGGAGATGTATGAAAGTGCGCACATTACATCGATTTGGTATCCGATTCGTCATACAAATTAGGATCGGGCCCAACTATCAGAGTAGGCGCACACCGTTGATTTTTCGTCGGCCGATACTTTAGTCGGGCAGTTGATCAGTATGGGCATGTATGGGAGTGCGCACACTACGCCGATTCGATTTGGCCGATTCTTCATACAATTTAAAATCGGGCACAACTATCGGCCAACTAAAAATCAAAGGTGTGCGCCTACTCTTAGTCAACTTAAAGTCGGTGGTTTGCGCCTAGGCTGAAGCCTGAAGGCAATACACACACACACTTGTCACTATCTAATAACCACTGATTGCGTCGGCGATGGCGATCGACGCGCGTTCTGTAATTCGCCTATGCACGCGATCTGTACCTCTAGCATAAATAACTAGAGATGAAACGGATATCCGGTAACTATCCGGTAGGCCGGATATCCGGCCTAAATTTACTATCCGGCCGGATACCGGATAGTAACTCACTATCCGGCCGGATACCGGATATTAAAAAAACTACGACAATTTCCTATTAATAAAATGAAATGCATTAATCTTTGAGGTAAATGTCAATAAAATGGCTTATAATAATGACGGCTTTTATTTAAAGTCAAAAATGTTACAAAAAAGCCATATTAAAGCCTTCCAAAAAACTAAAATCTTTTTCTGGGCTATTCACTTTAATTGCGAATACATAAATAGTAAATATCTGTTAATGTCGAGATATTGCCAAATAAAAAGCGGCCTTTTTTTCACTGATGAGCTGATGACATGATGCAGTTCAGTCAAATTACGCAGGCAAGTAAACTAATTTAATTTTCGCTATTCAATCACACACTCAAGATGGCAACCGAAATCGCCCGAATTGATCTACCCCCTAGACAAGTGGCAAAATCTGACATTATATTCGGACGGATTCGATTTTCGAAAAGTGTGACTAGTCTAGTCTACTAATAGACCCACTGATCGCGTTCGAAGCACCTGTGCGGCGCTAAACTCGTCACGACATGCAACGAGACAATGGGCCAACTATCCGGCCGCCGGATATCCGGCTATCCGGCCAAGAAGCTGAACTTTCGTCTTCGAATCGTTTGCGTATTCGACAAAATTCGATACTCAACCTTCGAATTAAACGATAACGTGACAATTTTGATTCTCAAAATAAGTTTCGTGCAACCATTTCTCATATTAAGTTCACTTTACGCATGTTCACAAGGGCGCTGTTGTAGTTTTCGTACTAAATCTTTTGATGGCGATTCGAATACGCAAACGATTCGAACTCGAAAGTTTTTCGTGCTAGCCGTACTGCACGCGTTAGTTTGGCTGAGCTTAAGATTAAATATCTTGACAACTTACAGAAGCTTCTATTTTTATCTATTTGCACTGATAAGGATAAGATTTCAGTGCTAGCCACGGTCAAATTATTGGGGGATTCCTCCACCAAACATTGCATAGTCGTGCCGTGATCAAATCGACTGATCTTTAAATTTATTGATGCAGAAACGGCATTTGAGGTCGATGTGCTCTTCATTACTGTATAATTGCCTGAAACAAAAACCGATCAAATGTGAGTCAGACTTGCTCACCAAGGGGAACCCTTGGTGAGCAAGTCTGACTTACAATTAAACGTAAAGTAAAAAAAGCCTTACAATTAAACGTAAAGTAAAAAATGTAAAGTCTTCAGCTGGGCTAGGATGCGGCTGCAAAAAATGTATTGAATATGCGCTTCTGTTGGACGCGCGCTGCCAAAAAATAGAAATAAACCACAGTTTTTCGTGTTATAATAAACAAGCCTCTAAAAACTAACAATTTTTTTGGAATTATGTTATACTAGCTTTCCGCCCGCGGCTTCGCCCGCGTGGAATTTTGTCTGTCACAGAAAAACTTTATCGCGCACGTCCCTGTTTCAAAAACTGGGATAAAAACTATCCTATGTCCTTTCCCGGGACTGAAACTATATCTGTTCTATGCCAAATTTAATCAAATCGGTCCAGTGGTTTAGGCATGAAAGAGAGACAGACAGACAGAGTTACTTTCGCATTTATAGGTAATATTAGTATAGATTGTTTCTCGTGAACTTTTAAGGAAAACTATACCGGTTTTAAGATAGATTAGTTAGTTTAAGAGTACAATTATTAAGTATCTGATAATAATCTAAGATACATACCCTTTTTCTGGTGCCACTTAATAATATTATGACCTGTAAAATTCACAGTTTCACACACTAACTCGACGTTATCGCCTTCTGTATAGTTTAAAAAAGATTCATTCCGAGTTAATTTTTTTTCGATTCTGTATACTGAAATAAAAAATCATAAGTTTTAGAAACTATAAAAAATCATAAGTTTTAGAAACTACTAGCTTTTTCCCGCGGCAAATGTGAAAGTTTGGAAGTCTGGATGTTTGTTACTCTTTCACGCAAAAACTGCTTAACGGATTTCGATGAAACTTTGCAGTATTATTGTTTATAACCCAGAATAACATAGGCTATAATTTATGACAATCTCTGACAAACTAAATTTCACGCGGATGAAGCCGCGGGCAAAAGCTATTTGTAATAAACGCGCCGGTATGCGTTTCAATGGAGAATGTTCACTGATTTTGTTTTTTAGCTTTCTGTATTCTCTGTTAAAAATAAAAAATACACGTGAAAGAAATATTTCGATACGTCAAGTTTCCAAGATATTAAATTTTAAAAGGTGCGGGCGGCGGCCTGCCCGCGCTCAATGCGCGTGACGTCATAAATATAATATTATGGTACTGGCTCAAAATTTGTATGGGAGGAATCACAGTATTATACAATGAGGAGAAATCTTGAATGCTGAATAAAATCCACTTTCGGCACAGTCATGTAATTCGGATGACCATGCAATATTATGATTACATGGAGCTGATCTGATGATGGAACTGGAAGGTGGCCATAGGAACTCCGGAATAAAACGACTTAACTACATCGAATTTGGGCTCGTTCTTAAATTATTATTTATAGCTCGAATAATAGCATGCAAAACTCACCCTTTTTTTTATCTGATAGTCGTTCATCTTCTGATGGCAGTGGTTTTACTGAATTATTATTATCATTATTTGGTGCTGGAATTAATCACACTTAATACATAGGTATAGTCTGGTCTGCGAGCACGTAGAATTTTGTCCAATAATCCCAAGCTACCCATCCTTATCGCTCGCGCGTAATTATGTTGCTGTCGCGCTCGCGCACTCACTGCAGGCGCCCGTCGCACAGTCGCGACAGTAATACATATAATTACGCGCGAGCGATAAGGATGGGTAGCTTGGGGTCATTGGACAAAATTCGACGTGCTCACAGACCGGGCTTTAATATAAAATGGTTTAAAGAAAGCACACACATCACATACTATAGAGTGTGTGAGGGTTGCCAAACCAAATGACCCTATTATCGAGAGAAAAAAGTATTTTTTACACTATACAGGGTGTTAGGTAAATGAGTATATGAGTCGACACTAGCCCATGTTAACATGGTCATTTATAAATGGTATGGTGAAGTCAGAAAATTGATATCTTCATTTTAATTATGTACTTGCGCCATAAGCTTGGAATGGTTTATTTCTCCAAGTTCCTATCTAAGCCAGTGGTTCCTAACCGGTGGTCCCTGGAGGCATTCCAAGTGGTCCTCGAAGACATCGTAATAAACAAGTGACGTGACGTGATGAGTCGAGTTGACACAACGCAAACAGCGCACAGTGGGCGAGAAATCGACCTCCCCTTTGACATAGGATTTTGAAAAAAAAAAAAGAAATGAGACAGGAATTTGGTAAAATGGTCCCTCGTGACTGAAAGGTTAAGAACCACTGATCTAAGCTATGCTAAAGTACCATGACGTGTGCTATAGCACCTAAGAACTCTAACGCCCGTCTTCACAAACGATGCTTGCTTAAGTGAAGCAGCAAATCGAACGCACAGCATTAAATAGACCTCTATGATTGGTTAGTGTGTCACCCTGTCCGTCCACGCGCAATGTGAGACCTCATAGTAATATAATTTGTGAATACGGACGTACTTAAGCTTTGCTCTAAGAACAAAGGAATTAATAATTTAAAGAAAAAACAGAAAGGAGTGAAAATACGTACCAGTGCTAATTGCACAGTTCGTAAAGTTTACCGTTTGCAGGCAACCTTTATTTGTTAAACAGGAATCATTGTAATCCCCTAAAAAAATAATTATAATGAGTAGGTACTATTGGCAACAGTGTTAACTGCCCATTGCCAGTCATGTCATCTCGTTCTATCGCAAAGAATCGCCATTTGATTGGAGCGAGAGCGAAAACGGAAATGGATAGTTAACAGTGTGGCCGTTTCAGTAGCGGCGTAAGGCCTCAGCCTCGAACTTAGCGGGCAGCGGGGTGGGGGCGCCCGGGCGGTCCGCCCCGGGTGCCAAGCATCAGGGGGTGACACAAGTCGCGCAGATTAGTACTCACTGGCACATCTGCATGGCAAATTTGCGGTGTAGACGGTTTGCGATTGTCATCTTCGAATCGGTAGGTAACCCCCAAAATCCTGGGGGGTACCAGGGGGTGCCTTAGGACTTATAACGGGGGGGGGGGAGGATTGGTCATCGCCCCGGGTGCCAACCCATGCTACGCCGCCACTGGGCCGTTTGTACCTATACTTACTATAGCCACAAAATTAGCCAAGTGCGTGTCGTGCCACGCGCAGTGTAGGGTTCCGCAGTTGTCCGTCGTTACCACAATATTATAATAATTTCAGAAGCAATAAATCATCTAAAGTCACTTTTAATATCGTCCCCCCCCCTCTAAAAACTAAACATTTGGCTTGAAAAATCTGAAAAAAATCATGATAATAGCCTACTTTTTATGAACTTTCAAGGAAAACTATAGAGGTTAAATAAAATAGATGACTTAGTTTAAGAGTAATAGTCGTTTTATAAAATTTCATACCTAATAAAAATTCCTTAGAAGAAAATATTAAAAGTGACTTTAGATGAAGTAATTGCTTGCTTCTGAAATAGGTATATTGTGGTAACGAAGGACAACTAAACCCTACACTGCGCGTGGCACGACACGCACTTGGCCGGTTTTTTTACCCTTTGGGTACGGACCCCTAACAAATTATATAGGTATGTTACGGTAAATGTGATAAATTGAAAATTATGAATAATCGCCGGTTATTATGAATAATTACCGACAGTCGAGGTAAAAGTGATAAATTAATCACATTTATCAGTGATTACTTAATAATGCAACCTTAATACTAACAAATATCATAAAAGAGAACACCGGCTCGTGTACGGTGCTCGTGTACAGCCACACATTTTGAACGTTTTTATATCATAATAATATATTAGCTAATATAATTTCGCATAATGACTTTGGAATGTTTCTTGCGTAATATTACTTTTCTTTTACCAAATCATGAGGTAATTATTCATAATAACCGGCGATTATTCGTAATTTTCACATTAATTATCACATTTACCGTAACATATACAACGTGTCCCAAAATTCAAGGATAAGCCGACGCCGCAGGACGGACATAGTCATGACTACTTTAGGAAAAATAAGGAAAAAAATCTATCTCAATTATTTTTTTACTTACACAATAAATTATGAAATTCGACGAAAATTGACACCCCTTATGATATTTTACATTACCACGACCACAATTTTTCAAATATTCCTGTTTTTCTGTTTATATCGACAACTTAAGTAGTGCTGCTGTTCACCCCAACTCTTAAAACCCCCAGAATCCTTGCAGTTTTTACACAAAAGTTAATCAAAATATGTTATTTCCTTAAAATTTTCAACGATTTTTACTTTCACTCCACTTTGACTCATCGTTTTGTAAAAAAAAAGTATGAACACTACTGCGGCAAGTTTTTTATAAAGTTGACGCAACTATCCAAGATTCCAAAATGGTATAATGCTCTAAGAAACCTAGTCGCAAAAAAGATATGCGTACCATTTTTACAAGCACTTCGCTTGTTAGTTTTTGATTTTGAACAAAAAATGTATGAATCGTCGATGAATTTTAGATCTCAAATACTCGACACACAGTGGTGCTACAGCTTTGGTGCCATAGTAACAAATGCTAAGGCGGACGTATTCTGTCAGAAGACAGCACTTTTTGTTATTGGCCGACACTTTTGATTTTGAACAAAAAATGTATGAATCGTCGATGAATTTTAGATCTCAAATACTCGACGCATAGTGGTGCTACAGCTTTGGTGCCATAGTAACAAATGCTAAGGCGGACGTATTCTGTCTGAACACAGCACTTTTCTTTTTATTGGCCGACACTTTTGATTTTGAACAAAAAATGTATGAATAATCGATGACTTTTAGATCTCAAATACTCGACGCACAGTGGAGCTACGGCTTTGGTGCCATAGTAACAAATGCTAAGGCAGACGTATTCTGTCAGAATACAGCACTTTTTTTTGTTGGCCGGCACTTTTGATTTTGGACCAAAAATATATGAAACGTGGATGATGTCCTTTCAGCTCAATCGGTTGAGGAGAGCTGGTTTTGAATTCAGTTGCAAGATTTAACCCATACTAACTAACAAGCGAAGTGCTTGTAAAAATGGTACGCATATCTTTTTTGCGACTAGGTTTCTTAGAGTATTATACCATTTTGGAATCTTAGATAGGTAGTTGCGTCAACTTGCCGCAGTAGTGTTCATACTTATTTTTTACAAAACGATGAGTCAAAGTGGAGTGAAAGTAAAAATCGTTTAAAATTTTAAGGAAATAACATATTTTGATTAACTTTTGTGTAAAAACTGCAAAGATTCTGGGGGTTTTGAGAGTTGGGGTGGACAGCAGCACTACTTAAGTTGCCGATACAAACAAAAAAACAGAAATATTTGAAAAATGGTAGTCGTGGTAATGTAAAATATCATAAGGGGTGTCAATTTTCGAAGAATTTCATAATTTATTGTCTAACTTAAAAAATAATTGAGATATATTTTTTTCCTTATTTTTCCTAAAGTAGTCATGACTATGTCCATCCTGCGGCGCCGGCTTATCCTTGAATTTTGGGACACGTTTTATATGTCGTGGTCAACTAATTAGGGACAGATAGAATACTAAGCAATACTAAGTGTTCATATCCTATTATTGTGAGCTTCATTCAATATTACTGGCTGTTACTTTGTAAACATATTGACTATCAAGTACTCTATTTAACAGAATACAATAACAACAAAAAACTTACTACTTTAGTAAAAAATCTTAATCAAATCACATGAATCGTTAAGTATGGTACGGACGGTCTGGCCACCTAATTAGGGACGCTTAAGTTTTTCCTTGTAAATTAAAAAAAATAAAAAGTAATAACTTTTATTCTGTTCATTTGTAATTTCGGCGTCAATTTGAAAAGCGATATTCTTATCTTGCGAGTTAAAAACTCATCAAACTATTAAAGGTAATGGGCTGAAAGAAAAGCAACAATGCGCTAAGTTATAATCAATCTTTATCAGTGTGGATGGCCATACCGGTAAATTTCAGATCATCTGAAATGTTCCAAAAACATGAATCTACAATGCAGTGGCTTATTTCAAAATTATGAAACCACAGAAAATATGCCTAGAAGGAAGAGGCCAATAAAAACAACCCCACACGATGATCGCAGAATGGTCACTCTCGCAAAGAGAGACCCCTTTAAGGGTTTCGTTCTGATCAAGAGCGAGATTTTTGGACCAGATCTGATAAAAAAAAAAAAGATAAAAGATCATTTATTCACCGAGACAAGGTAATACAACAAGGTAGATGTTACAATAGTTATTATACAGTTCAGCTTATCTCACCAGCAAGCTAGTGTGTGATTATTACATAATTTTTTTATTGACCCATGCATAGTTAAAATAAAAAAAATAAAAATCAGAACTTTCCAACTACAAACAAAGAACAGATAAATTATTTGAATTACAATATGTCAATAAAGATAATGTCAGTAAATATACGTCAGTTATTCGAATACAGTCAAGATTGACTGCTGGAGTATCTGCGAGGACCGTCAGAAGGTGACTGGTGGAGGCAAAGCTTGTAAGAAGAGTTCCTCGAAAAGTTCCTGTAGANCTAAAACCTTCTTGTTGGTTCAACCTGCCATTATTATTTCTATTAAATAAAAAAAACTATTGTAAATTGGTCAATGTCATCATTGCATTGCACTGATGGGATAGAAAAATAAACAAGCAAAACCTTATTCGTTAGCAAACGTCATATTTATTTAAATGTTAGCAGCACTGTTTTCTTGGACTGTTATGTTGGCAGGTTTGACTCTTACAGTACCTAGTGCAAGCGAAAACCGACACTAAGGTGACGAACCTTTTCATTCCGCGACTGTACTAAACCAAGCATTTTCCAAAAAATATTAACTGCTTACCAAATTTCAGCTTTAATTACCCAGATATAAGACCAAAAGTTAAGTTGTATTAATATTTTTGTATTTAACCTATTCCCTTTGCCTCAGTTTCGTTTTGTTAACACGTCAGATACCTTTTTCATTTTGCTTAGATCCTTTTCACTTATATCTCTGGCGCTAAATCATCTTAACAGGGCGTGACGTGGAATACTTTATATTCTGACCACGGTAAATACCGTGACGCGTGAGTTTTCAGGCCTTCACGGTCGTGGCTTTTCAAGTGTTTCCTTCTTTTTATAAGATCTCGAGCTGTAGATCTGTATACAGGGTGTTAGGTAAATGGTAAATCGAGCTGTTTTCAAAAATGATGATATAAAATTTATGACTACACTAGTATTTTTTGATACCTACCATTTACCTAACACCCTATAAAATGGTAATAAATCAGTTTTCGTTTCAGTGTTGGGAAACATCTAAAGTGAGACTCTCTTTAAAATAGGAATTGTTGAAATAGAACTTGAGTCTACATTTTAGTAGCAAAAGTGTGTTTTACAAAACCTATTTATTTAGAAATCTAAATATGTATCATAATGATTTAATAGCTAAACCCGGAAAAACAATATCAGTCGTAGGTAAGTACTTAATGGTGTTCGTTTCAAATGGTAAAAGTCTTCACGAAGACTCAAAATTCCTACTGTTTATTTAAGGGTGTAAACCACCACCCCCATTAATATCCACTATCACGTTCGTGTTTCCCATTTAACATGACCTATTTCGGAAAATGGATTAATCAAAACAATCAATATTTTAATGGGATCTTGTTTCGGGTCTGAATGATTAACGACACTGCAATTTTAAAGTCGGAAAAACAATTATTGTGTTGAAACAGATTAATGACTGAACAGCAACTTATGGGATTAATGACGGGGGGTGTGCAGGACTGTTTATTTATCCGGTCACAAAAATATACGGAACGGTTACGAAGACCGGGTAATCGGAGCGGAGTAGGTACACGGAGTGGGCTGTCGACGGACGCGGTGAAAACGATGATGCGGTGGACTGTAGACTGTGGACTGTATACGGTGGCACTCCGGTAGACGGTGTCTCCAGTCGTTGCACACTGAAGTTCGGTGGGTGGATCGTTGACTCGTCTTTGTCGAAGGACGGCGTCGATACGGTGCGCGGTGAAACGTATCCGAAGTCACGAAGCAATAACGGTGTCCGGTTCTGATGCTGAAGTCGTCACTATGATCACTATTCTTCTATCGCGGTGAGAAGTCTTCCTGTAGCTCTTCGGTCGGAGGAGGTTCACTCTTGATCTGTTCGGAGAACTGTCTTGAGTAAAACTGATTGACGGATCGGTCCGGCGGCCGGTTTATATACCGCTCCAGCTCGCCTACTAACTAGAAAATCGACGGTTCGCCCGCTTTCTGGAAGACGCGAGTACTTGCTCTAACGCGCGGGACTCGTAAACAAAGTTTTAAGGCATCCGGATATGAGCCTTATTTCTTATGCGCTACGGTCGGTTATCGCGGGCGCGCGTGCTATTGCTGTCCTTTGCGCGCTCGCACTGTCTCTTTCTTTTCAAGTACTTGCCGCGCGCCGATGATTTATAACATAACTATAGCTATAAGTGCGTATATGTATTTGCTGCGGTTTCATTTGATATTTTTAGGGTTCTGTAAGACGAATCTGTAGTCGTCCTGCACATACTCCCGCCGTGCAGCGACGGACTCGTCGATGCAGAAAAACAGCTAGCAGGACGGCTGCTGTTTCTGCTCGGTGAAACGGTGGCGGAGGTGACTATCACGGTGACGGTGTTGCGGATCTGTATCTCCCGCCGGTACTGGAGTCTTCGTTCTCCAATTTGTTACTGTAGTTTGGCGTTGTCTATAGAAGTCTGCTGTTGAACGCCGTCTGTCTTTACTTCGCGGTGTTTGGCGTGGTACGGACGATGAGCGGTTCATAATGTTTCTACGCTGTACCTCTATATTTCTTCCACGCCCTGAAGCCTCCCGCCGGTATGGAAGCTGCGATGACTCCTGTCGGTTTCTATTTGATGACTCCCGCCGGTTTTTTGATGACTCTCGCTGGTTTTGGGACGATCTTCGTTTTCTATTTGCCTTTGAACAATGGTTTCGGTTAGCGCCTGATCGATTTTTATCCGCAATTTCATCGACGTGCGTAAGTGAAACTATTGCATTCACTTTTTCTGTAGGCGCGGTGGTTTCGTGGTGCAGTATCCTGTGATGAGTCTTCCTGCAACCATTAACTTTACACTGTATCCCTGGGCATCTGTGTGCTCTATTCCAGGGTCGAAGGCAGCGGTAGCACAGGCGTTTCTGTTTGGCAATGTCCCAGCGTTCACTACTATGGGCTTGTTTCATCTCGCTGCAATCGGTGACGGAGTGGTTGCTCTTGCAAACTGGGCACGACGATCTCTGTACTCTTCTGTTTTCTTCGATGTGGAAGACACGCTGAGTAGGCTGTGGTTTACTGTATCGATAACTGTCTGTACTGTAAATCGGTTCGGGAGCGGCGAACTTTGCACACTTCTCGGCCTCTCGCTCGATGAAGCGGCTGAACTTTACGAGGTCCGGTTCTTCCTCTGTGTGCTCCCAGGCGTAGTCATACCACCGGTAGCGAAGCGCCGGTGTCAACTTCTCGGTAAGACTATGAACTATCTCTGGGTTGTACAGGTAGTGTGTTCGCTCAAGTGCACGGAGAGTCGCTACGCTGTTCTGTATTCGGGTAGCGAACACACAAACCTGTTCCGGCGAATCGGTGAGTCTCTGTAGTCTCCTTAAATTTTCCAACTCGGACAGGGCTATTGAATCCGGTCGGCCAAAACGCATTTCCAATGTGCGCATAATGTCTTGCGCCTTCGCGTTCACTATTAGCAAGGAGGTCACGGCTTCCTTGGCTCTTCCTATGAGTGACCGCCGGAGTCGTGCGATGTTTTCTAACTCGCTGAAAGAACTCGCTGTTTCTGTATAGGCTGCCTTGAAAGCCAGCCAATCATAGTGCGCGCCACTGAAGTTCGGCAATTCTGCCACATACTGTTGTTGCTGTCCGGTGCGCGCTGCGGTTGCGATTGCTGTGGCGAGCTCACTGAGGTCAATTTTTGATGACGTCGGCTGCGGTACGGTGACGGTTACAGGGGATGGCGGTTGTAAGTCGCCATCTCCTTTCAAAGATGCCGAGTCATCTTCACTATCGGCGGACTCCATTTCTATAAGCTTGCGGTGGGCAATGGCAAGCTCTAATTGTAGGCGGGCTATCTCTGCCTCCGCCTTGGCTAGTCGACGGGCGCAATCGGGATGCGCGAGCGGATCTCGCGGTGAAGCCGTCGAGTGCTGTTCTTCTCCTGTGACGTTTGCTACGGATGGAGGCTCCAACTGTATTAGTTCCTCTTGCGCGGTAACGGTGAGCTGCTGTGATGACGTCACGCCTTCTGGTGGTGGCGTCATGGGTGGCGTAGCTGGCTGCGATGTTTTCGCCTTGCCTTTTTTTGAACGTGCCACAGGCATCTTCTATCGGTGCTGTAGTATGCCACTTCACGAAGGCCGCTTCGGTGTTCTCGAAGGTTCTATGTCTTCGGGATCGGTAGACAACGATCCGGCTCGAAGGACCAGAAAAATGTGCAGGACTGTTTATTATCCGGCTAAAAAACTGTACGGAACTGTCGGAGGCCAGATAACTGATGATTGGAGTGAATGAGCGGAGTGGGCTGTCGAATGCGGTGAACGGAGAGCGGTGGACTGTATACTGTAGATGCTCCGCTGACGGTGTCTCCAAACTCAAGACAGTTCTCCGAGCAGATCAAGAGTGAACCTCCTCCGACCGAAGAGCTACAGGAAGACTTCTCACCGCGATAGAAGAATAGTGATTATAGTGACGACTTCAGCATCAAAACCGGACACCGTTATTGCTTCGTGACCTCGGATACGTTTCACCGCGCACCGTATCGACGCCGTCCTTCGACAAAGACGAGTCAACGATCCACCCAACGAACTTCAGTGTGCAACGACTGGAGATACCGTCTACCGGAGTGCCACCGTATACAGTCCACAGTCTACAGTCCACCGCATCATCGTTTTTACCGCGTCCGTCGACAGCCCACTCCGTGTACCTACTCCGCTCCGATTACCCGGTCTTCGTAACCGTTCCGTATATTTTTGTGGCCGGATAATAAACAGTCCCACACAATTTTTCTGGTCCTTCGAGCCGGATCGTTGTCGACCTATCTTGAAGACATAGAACCTTCGAGAACACCGAAGCGGCCTTCGTGAAGTGGCATACTACAGCACCGATAGAAGATGCCTGTGACAAGATCCAGGAAAGGCAAATCGAAAGCATCGCAACTAGTTACACCGCCTATGACGTCATCACCGGAACCGCCTATAGAACACATGACGTCATCACTACAATCCGCTACCGCGCAGGAGGAATTAATTCATTTGGAGCCTCCATCCGTAACAGACGTCACAAGACAGCACTCGACGGCTTCACCGCGAGCACCGCTCACGCCAATCGACTGCGCCCGTCGACTAGCCGAGGCGGAGGCAGAGATAGCCCGCCTACAGTTGGAGCTTGCCATCGCCCGCCGCAAGCTAATAGAGATGGAGTCCGATGATGACGATGACTCGGCATCTTTGAAAGGAGATGGCGATTTACAACCGCTATCACCTGTAACCGTCACCGCACCGCAGCCGACGTCATCGAAGCAGTTTATAGATTTAACAGAACTCGCAACAGCCATCGCAACCGCAGCGCGCGCCGGACTGCAGCCACGGTATATTGAAGAATTACCGAACTTCAGTGGCGCGCATTATGATTGGCTGGCCTTCAAAGCAGCCTACACCGAAACCGCGAGTTCCTTCAGCGAGTTAGAAAACATCGCACGACTCCGGCGGTCACTCATAGGAAGAGCAAAGGAAGCCGTGACCTCTTTGCTCATAGTGAACGCGAAGGCGCAAGACATTATGCGCACATTGGAGATGCGCTTTGGCCGCCCGGACTCCATAGCTCTGTCCGAGATAGAAAATCTGAGAAGACTACCGAGACTCATCGACTCTCCGCAACAGATTTGTGTGTTCGCCAGCAAAATACAGAATAGCGTAGCGACACTTCGTGCACTTGGGCGAACACACTACCTCTACAATCCAGAGATATTGTATAGTTTAACCGAGAAGCTTACACCGGCGCTTCGCTACCGCTGGTATGACTTCGCCTGGGAGCATACCGAGGAGGAACCGGACCTCATTAAGTTCAGCCGCTTCATCGAGCTCGAGGCCGAGAAGTGTGCCAAATTCGCCGCTCCCGAACCGATGTACAGAGAAGACAGTCACCGACACAGCAAACCGCAGAACACCCAGCGTGTATTCCACATAGAAGAGAAGAGAGTACAGCAGAGATCGTCGTGCCCAGTGTGCGACGGCAACCATTCCGTTACCGACTGTGGCAAGCTGAGAAAAGCCATCAGCAGTGAACGCTGGGATATCGCAAGACAGAAACGTCTATGCTACCGTTGTCTTCGTCCCTGGACAAGAGCACACAGATGCCCAGGGATACTGTGCAAAGTAAATGGGTGCAGAAAAACCCACCATAAATTACTGCACCACGAAACAGTTGCGCCTACAGAAAAAGTGAATGCAATAGTTTCGCCTACGCACGTCGATAAAATTGCTAATAGAAATCCGTCAGGCGCTATTAGAAACCGAAGATCGTCCCAAAACCAGCGAGAGTCATCAAAAAACCGGCGGGAGTCATCGTCAAATAGAAACCGACAGGAGTCATCGCAGCTTCCATACCGGCGGGAGGCTTCAGGGCGTGGAAGAAATATAGAGGTACAGCGTAGAAACATTATGAACCGCTCATCGTCCGTACCACGCCAAACACCGCGAAGTAAAGACAGACGGCGTTCAACAGCAGACTTCTATAGACAACGCCAAACTACAGTAACAAATTGGAGAACGAAGACTCCAGTACCGGCGGGAGATACAGATCCGCAACACCGTCACCGTGATAGTCACCTCCGCCACCGTTTCACCGAGCAGAAACAGCAGTCGTCCTGCTAGCTGTTTTTCTGCATCGACGAGTCCGTCGCTGCACGGCGGGAGTATGTGCAGGACGACTACAAATCGGCCGAGCGGAACCCTAAAAATATCAAAAGAAACCGCAGTAAATACGTATACGCAACTATAGCTATAGATATGTAATAAATCATCGGCGCTCGGCAAGTACTTAAAAAGATAGAGACAGCGCGAGCGCGCAAAGGACAGCGATAGTACGCGCGCCCGCGATAACCGCCCTTAAGATCTACGAAATAAGGCTCATATCCGGACGCCTTATAGTTTGTTTACGACTCCCGCGAGTTCGAGTAAGTACTTGCGTATTCCCGAATACGGGCGGACCGCGTATTATTCTAGAAAATAGGCGGGATTTTATGGGTATAAAAACAGGCTGCCGGGCCGCACCAAGAATAGTCTTCTACAAGCAACCGAAGAGAATAGTCTCCGATAGCACAGCGAAGAACAGTCTACTCTCGCCGAGCGCATAGTGAAGATAGTTAATAGAAGAACGACTACAGCATAGACCTCGGACACCGTTATAGCATCGCGACTTCGGATACCGTATTGACCGGACTCCTACAGCGTGTGACATCGACCGCACCGTGTTAACCGTATAGAACGTCACACTGTACATAGTATAGAAGCCACGAGGTACGAAGACGTGGCAACGATCCACCACCGATTATAGTATAGCAGTGCAGAGATTGGAGACACCGTCAGCGGAGCTTCTACAGTCTACAGTCCACCGCTCTCCGTTTCACCGCATCCGTACAGCCCACTCCGCTCATCCACTCCAGTCACAGTTATCTGGCTTCCGACAGTTCCGTACAGTTTTTTAGCCGGATAATAAACAGTCCTGCACAATTTTTCTGGTCCTTCAACTTAAATTAATGATAGAATATACAATTTGTTGAATGATAATGTTGGACGAAGTGTACATTTTTTATTTATTGGTAAGGTAATGCTGATTAACTACGTGAAAATAAACTCTAATTTCATTTTGATTCGAGAAATAAGTATAAGAAACTTTAAACTGTAATTCGGGGAAACTTATACCTATACTTAACAATGTCTACCGAACTCATGCAAATGGATTCTAGTGAAGAGGTTAAGTAGGTATGTTTTTCATAATCATAATTTCAGCCATAGGACGTCCACTCCTGAACATAGGCCTCCCCCAATGACTTACCTACACATCGCCCGGTTGGTAGCGGCCTGCACCTTCGCCTTCCTGCAACCTTTAAGAGGTCTGTTCACAGGACTCCATTCGCAGTGACTATAATAGTAGATGGAAGGGAATTGAAATAGAAAATAAATACACCGGTCTTCGTTGGCTCAAGGTTTTCGTTTTGCAACTTCGCACTTGGAATAGAATTCAAAACAACAGCAGAGGGAAATATGTTCAGCGCACCCTTTTATTATAAAGCATGAAGATCCAGTAGATCTGGAATAAACTAAAATAAACAAGGAATAAAAATAATTCAATCCATTATTCATGATTCATTACAATATTATGTATTTGCATCTCATCTGTGTGTTTACCAAGAGTTTACATTCTCTAGCAACTGCGGAAAAAATTGACATCTAAATAAATATAACTCAAAGGTGACTGACTGACAAAGTGATAATATCAACGCACAATGGGACGGATCGGGCTGAAATGGCAAAGCCAGATTTTGTATGGAAGGTGGCGTCTTTTTTTTTTCGCGCGGCCATCGACCAAACTTTGTTTTTTGATTTCAAAATAGTGTTTTAAACCAAACTTACTATGGCATGTATACCTCTAAACTCAGTCTGAACTGAGTTACGAGCATTAGAAGTTTAATTATTTTCATACTAGATTTGCTTTTTGCGCGCAAGTTTTGTAAGAAATTGCAACAAAATATTGCGCTATTTTTTTATTGCGCTGATTCTGCTGCATACTGATGTCTGGAGCCTTTACTGGATGGTATTGTTTGTTTACACATACAATGTCATTATTTTGTTGCAATTTCTTACAAAACTTGCGCCCAAACAGCAAATCTAGTATGAAAATCATCAAACTTCTGATGCTCGTAACTCAGTTCAGACTGAGTTTAGAGGTATACATGTTATACTAAGTTTGGTTTATTACACTATTTTGTAATCAAAAAACAAGGTTTGGTCGATGGCCGCGAATAAAAAAGACGCCAATTTCCGGCATTGTCTTTTGGCATGCAGGTAGATATTATGACATAGGCATCCGCTAAGAAAGGATTTTACGAAACTCCACCCCTAAGGGGGTAAGACGGGATCCACGCGTACGAAGTCGCGGGCGGAGCGTGGTTAATTATATGACAAATTTTACAGCGCCCTTAGCGGCTACTTTCAAGAACTAAAACCTTCATATATTTTTTGAAGTAGCCGCTAGCGAGCACACTTAGCCTAGGCGCAGACCATCGATTTTTCGTCTGCTAATAGTTTAGTCGGGCAGTTGATCAGTATGGGCATGTATGGAATTGGAAGTGCGCACATTAAGTAGGTACACCGATTCGATTTGGCCGATTCTTCATACTTCTTTCTTCCTCCTTTTATCCCAGTGAGCCTACTGCATCAATGTCCTGTTCGTTTATTGTGTACTCAATACACCGTGAAAATACGGGATCGCAAGCAAAATACGTAAATTGTATTTGAACCGGTCAAAGGAGCACCAGGCTTTATACGAGACGGTGGCTTCAATTTCTTATGGGAAATGACGCTTTTATTTTAAAAATGGCTACTGTGATGCATTCGGGCCTTTTATTTTGAAACTATATTTAATTTCATTTTTTATTTCTATTTGTCTGCCTTTCAGAGTTCCCTTTTATTGTGAAACTGTATTTATTTTATTGTCTGCCCTTAGTTACATTTCTCTCACACAAAGAGTGACAGTGATAGACATACTTGTTTACATGAATAATAATAAGGAAGACGGGCTTTAACTTTTACACGAACGTAAATAAATATCGAAATACAGAAAAAAAAAACAGAAACAAACGCTCAACTTCTTGAAAAAAGAACAAAAAAAAATTAAAGTGACAATCGAGTTCGAAGAAAAAACAAAAAAATCGACATTCAAATTTTAATTTTTTTGTCGTTGGCCAGTACACGATGACTGACATTGCACTGTAATTTCAAAATATTGTTTTATGGACATTTTTATTTCACTGAAGCTTTTTTTACTATATTTTTTTGTAAATACGGTGTCAATGTCTCCTGAAAACATATTGTACTATTTACTATTTCTACAAACGACTTTTTGAAATGACAGCATTGCATCTTTTATCCATTTCTCTCTTTCATCTTTCACATTCATACTTGTTACTCGTCGTTATGTCATATCTTTGATCCCGTTCTATCATGTCTATGCCGAGACAAGCGTTTGGCTTTCATATTTTCTGTCACAGTTACTTTCAAACATCTTGTCACATCAATCTTAACTTTTCATATCTGTCACACACTGGTTGTTTGTCAATTGTTTTACGTACAGCACATCAGACTATATTTTGTTGCAAAATAGCACCTTATGTAGGTACCTACTCGTACTTCTGTTGTCTCCAGCATTTTCGATTTTCTTTTTACAGCACAGTTATTTTTAAATGAAACCTCTAATGTGCCAGTGGAATTCCAGGTACCTGTAAGCGCAGCGTGAGACGTATTCAAAATGGACAGGGGACATTTTAAAGATTGCAAGAAGGCGCTAGATGCAGGCTGCATCCAATGGGCTGTCTACAAATTATTCGGGAAGATCTAATTTAGTCAAAGTGGACGTCCCGTGGTTGAAATGATGACAATGATGACCCACAAGGTGGACCGACGACATCGTAAAGGTAGCACAGGAAGGCGCTGGACGCAGGGCGCTACCAACCGGGCAACATGGAAAGCATTGGGGGAGGCCTATGTTCAGCAGTGGACGTCCTATTGCTGAGATGATGATGATGATGATGCTGATGATGATGAAGATTCCAGTGTTTATCGTGCTTCACTGTCGATTTAAGTATCGTATTTTTATATAGCCATTTAAAACCGTTTCATGATCGTAACATTTAACTTTACCCGTCAGCCGCGGTTGGTTTTACGCAAACCGGGACACATTTGCGGTTAGATCCCCTTTGTGATAAATATTTACCTACACTCGGCTATTTTTGGCTACAAGCCTTGTAGATGGTCTAAGCCTCGAAAATATTGGATCTCGACATTCGTTATCTAGGTAATCTAAGGACTCGTGAAGAAAATATCATATTTTGTACGTGTAATGCCGGCTTAATCTTCTATACGAATTATTCTTGCTTCATTCTTGTATTAGCTACAACGTGAGTGTACCAAAGATTAATTTGTTAAAGTCCTAGGTCAGATTTAATGTATTAATTTTTTTAATTATAGGTTAGGTTTTCAGATAGATCCAGTTTATTATGTAACCTATTATTAGTACCGTTGGATAGAGCTCATGAAGCACTTTCAGGATCAGTAACTAGTTATTTGATATCTTGTATAGTTTAGAAATAATCGATTGAGATTTACTTATCGTTTCCACCCTGTATAATTGGGTTGAATATTTGGTTAATTTTTTGATACATTCATAAAAAAGCGTATCTTACTGAGTTCCTTCCCAAGAAACTGAGCATAAAATTAAATGCTACGCATATTCATACCAATTTTGACATCAGTGTGCTTACCATGAGTTACGTTAGGTGTGCTCGCTAGCGAATACGTCAAAAAAATCCATGAAGATTTTATTTCTTGAAAGTAGCCGCTAGAGGCGCTGCACGATATGTCATATATTTAATGTCATTTTTTTTTACGCAGTCGCTAGCAAGCACACAAAACGTTAACTCATGGTAAGCACACAGTAATTGCTCTCGCGCGTACAATCACTTAAGCACACATCAAATATAGTGACGTCATTTGTCACTGTCAAGTTGGCGATCATAAAGTCAATAACGCCGTCGTGTCATCTTTATGTGAAACACCTGAATTCTTGGTAGCTCCTACTTCTGCAAAACGATTTATAACGTCGACTCTATATGTCTCTTTCACACATTACATTAAGTGAGAGAGATGTGTATATCAGAAAGTATCGAATTTGCTTATCGAAGTATGGCATCCGTCATTTTTTATTAATGTCAACGAGCCTTTACGACCCCGAAAGGGGTAACGATGAGCTACTTTCTTAATAGGAATATGTAGGGTGAGATGTCAAATAGGAAAATTGGCGGGAAAATGTATCTTGTTGCGTATTTTTTATTGTAAAATTCGGATAAATTTTTGGTAAATTTTTGGTACGTGACTAGCATCAACACTGTAAAGGCAGTCAACAGCATATCAAACTTTAAATTGTTGAATAATAGTGCCCATTTCACCACTATACAAAATGCTACAGTGTGTATTTAACTTGATTGTGACGACATAATGTATATTGTTGTCATCTTTTTTGCAAAAAGTCTAATGCCTGTTTCCATTAATTACCAGATTTTTTTTTACTGTCTAACTAGCCCATTTTATTTGGGGTCGGCCCCCCTTTACCAGAAATTAAAAAAATATGTTTTGATGCATTAGGCAATGGGGTTTAGATACCAAATTCAAAACGTTTATTGCACATTACAATTTATATGTTGTTGCAAAATAGAGGTAGGCATGCGGCATGACAATGTGACTATTAAGTTATTTATTTATATATTAGGGACATCAACAGCTTACAGATTTAAATGTAACATTAGACACTTAATACTATGGAAAGCCAATAACAGATATCCACGTAGTAGCTATTTATATTGATTTATGTATCTGATTTCTGTATATATATTTAACTTGATTTATGTTTCTTCGTCCTTGCCTTGTTAATATTAACTGTAGTGAAAACCTCGTTACTTTCAGAACCATAACCACTGTCACTTAATCAAAATTCAAATTAATTTCATCCCGAACCCTACTAGCCAGTTGGGATTAAGGAGCAAAATAAACAGAGAGAGGGAAACATTATTGGGATCTATCATACAATAAAAAGATAAAGAAGGCCCATAATAGACTTTGAAACTTATGATTACAATATTTGAGTTTGAAGTTGAATACGACAAGCTGAGATAGAGTAAAAAATAAAATAACTGCTTTATTACTAGCTGATGATTTGGAAATAAAGAAGATGTAATCAGGGTAAAACAAATTAAATAATAATATCCTTAGAACATTATACATCTATACAAAAACCCGCCTCTATAAAGTCCCCAGAATTCTCGAGTTCGATTCCCAGTGGGGCAAGATTTTCTGCTCGGTTCGGTTGGCTACCACCATAACAATATTGTGTTTCAACTAAAATAGAGACTTGTGGTCTCAACGATGTGGATGGATGGATGTAACGTGAAAGTTTAAAATCTAATATTGTGTTTCAGCAGTAATAGCACAGAATAATAATAGGTAGTAATTGTTGACATTGATCCACCAGCTCGCACTTCGCCAGCGTTTCGATGACTCTTTTATAATGCGAACAGCTAGGGACTGGAATTCGTTGCCTGCTGCTGTCTTTCCCGAAGACTATAATCCGGGCGTTTTCAAGGCGAGAGTGAATAGGCACTTACAGGGCAGATATGTACCATCCTAGATTGTGGTCAAATATCAGCCTTGTTATGCATAAAAAAAAGTAATATAACCAGTTTCTCTGTGGTTTAGGAATCTGGCCGAAGCTAGCTTCTATCTCTTTCTTTCGATCGTCACTTTCCATCAAGCGCTATGTAGGAAGGCTTCTTACAAAAAAAAAAAATTCAACTGGCTTATTAAGACTCAGTCGCACCGCGACTATAACGATAACTGCTGTGTTTTGTATGGAGTTTGACAGACTTTTGACGTTTGTTAAAGTTAAAGTAAGATGGTACAGCCCAGCCTAATAGACTCTAGGCTTACTGCTTCAATTAAGTTACACTGTATCCCCGGCAAATATAGCTTTTGTTTTAAAAGGACGCCTGGATCGGATTATAAGATTTGGACAAAGCTAACAATCACCAGCATTGTAAGGAATAAAAGGCGGCCATCTTTGAAGCTTAGTGCGGAGATGAGACATTTGATATTTCGGCAGCGACTTCTAGTTTATTGGGTACTTCTGGCGACGGCCTTATCCACGTGTTTTTGATTTGTTACCAGCCGCGTTAGGATACCACGATAAAACTTATCGAATTTCAGATGTCAAATATATGGACTTATCGTCTAAAATCGATAAAATGCATCAATAACATTATCGTGGCGCGTATCTTAGCCATGACTTACTTGACTTAACCCTTATTCAAACGCGAGCTGGTATGGATTTTTTTTACAAAGTTGAAGTGGATTTTGGGTAATTGTGGGTCACTTATTTCATATTTTTGATCAAAATTTATAAAAAAATAGGGGAAGGGGTAGTTTTTTGGGTGGTAAATAATTTACCATTATCCATTTATGACTACGAATTATTAAATGTTGGTGGTAAAATAGTTACCATTGTCCGTTTTGGTTTATTTTTGGTTCTTGACTAGTGACTTCCTCTTGGTTCTACCTATATTTTATTAAATATTTTGGGAATGAAATAAATATATTGTTTTTATATTTATTAATATTACTTATTATGCTTACAATTAGGATGCTTACCTTGAGTCTGAAACTAACAATTCACTAATTACGTAACGTCAAAACGTTACGTAAATAGATATCAAAATAACTTAAAATTTCTCCAAATATTTATTTATTTTTATTTGTGCACATACAAAAAACAGCAGTTTTTTTATATATCATCAAACTTTTGTCAAGACGGGATCGGACAATGGTAAACTATTTACCACTTCTTTAAAATGTCTAAATTATATGAATAAATCAATTGCAGACGTTGCCTATAAGTGAGATTATACAATAAATGTTATAGTTTAGGAATTTGAATCCAAAAAACACTTATCAGAATTTTCGTTGAACAAAGTTTCAAAAATACCAAAAACGCGCGCTAAAAACTTGAAATTTTTCACACCAAAACCGTTTGGTTGACTTTGACATTACCTGACAGTGACAAATGACGTTGAAAAGTTGTAAAATGGCATAGATAAGTAAAAAAATATATTTAAAAATATAAATAAGTGACCAAGATATCTTTAAGTATTACCATATCGAAAATTAGGATCCTTTTTTTAAAGTAAACAAAGTGGTAATATATTTACCTTTATTTGAATAAGGGTTAAGGTCCTATGTCCCCTAGATGGGGCAGAGGGCGTCCACAACAGTCCCCCATCGCGTTCGGTCCTGAGCTATGTGTTTGATCTCGCTCCAAGTCTTGCCGATCTTCTTCGCCTCGTCTGCCACAGTGCGCCGCCAAGTTTGCTTGGGGCGCGTTAGCGTTTTCCTTGGAGGTTCCAATCCAGAGCCTGCTTGGGGATGTGATCGGGATCCCTTCGGAGAATGTGGCCAATCCAGTTCCACTTGCGGCGCTTGATCTGCTGGTCGATCGGAATTTCGTGGCAACGTTTCAATAGCTCGACGTTGGAGATTTTCTCAGGCCAGTATATGCCGAGAATTCGGCGAAGGCAGCGGTTGACGAAGACCTGCAGCTGGTGCGAGATGACCTTGGTGACCTTCCACGTTTCACACCCATAGAGCAGCACGGATTTAACGTTGGACCCGAAAATTTTGATCTTGACCCTTCGGGTCAGTTTCCGTGACTGCCATACGGGGCGAAGTTGTGCGAAGGTGGCTCTAGCCTTGGCAATACGCGAAGTGATGTCCTCTTCGGTACCTGTAGTCTCTGACACGACGCTCCCGAGGTAGGTAAAATTGTGGACACGTTCCACATCCTCTGCACCCATCCGTAATGGTGTGCAATTCCTCACTCCAGATCGCATCTCTTGGGTCTTCCGGCAGTTAGCCCTGCATTTCATAAAAAGCTAAGAATAACTGAGGTCTTTCATAAAAAGCTAAGAATAACTTGAGGAATCTCAGGTTAAAAAAATACAAAAATTTAACACAGCGCCAAAAGTTTCGAAGGATTTTAGATATTATTTTAATGACAAATATAGGTATTTATAGGTAAAATCATTAACCAATTTAGCAAAAACCATCCTCCTCTAACCACCTCTAGATTTTCTTCATAATTTCAAATAATACCGGTTCTAATTAAACTGGTTGAGTAAATCAAGCAAATGGTTTCGAGGTAAACTATGAATCAAATTAAATACATTATGTGCTCCACTTTGCTTTGCAACAGTAATTACAGTGAGCTTAGTTAAATTATTATGATTCTGAATATTTAATGTTGGGTATAAAATTATGAGTTATGTGAGGAAATTACCTTTGCCGTATGTAGTTTTGTTAAAATTTCATAAGTTTTATTTACTTTTGCGCGAATATAAAAGAAGATTTAGTTTATAACATCATGATAGTGAAAATCCTTTCAAAATCAGTGCACCAGTTTCAGATATTAGTCGAAACCACAGTCAGATAAAAACTTTTTAAAGCAGTAAGTAACCTTCTTTTTAAATTTACATTAACCTGACAAAACTGGGAATAAATACGGGTGATTCGGGTAGCCCTAGTGATAGCCCTAGAGATAGATAGATAGTGGTAGCCCTCTGAGCGTCGGCTTGACACTACTTTTTGGGACACCCTGTATATTTAGAAATCCTCACCCGAAGCAAGATTATCACAGCATAATGGTATTCACACAGCATAAATGATCCGCAGTACCAAACATGGTTCAGCTATTAGGTAAAGCCACAAATTCCAGATCGGCTGCTTAATCCAAATTGCTGGCAGCAAATAACTCACAGTACCTACAATAATATTTGGACTATCAGATCAACCTTTGGCCCTGATGATAAGATACAATTTCGAATAATACTTACCTTTGTATTATTGTTTTTAAATAAAAGTGGTGTCGTACTTTGCTGATTTATTATATTGATGGTTCAATTCGTTTTTAAAGTAAGGTGATATCGTACATTGCTGATTTATTTCATTCGTAATCTGTGCCTGGTTTGAGCCAATCCATTGACTTTGAAAGCGACATTTGAAATAAAACCGGTGTAGGAGATTGGGATAGGAATGGGATGGGATACCTTCGATTGAGCAGACTCCACAGGACGGTCCAAGCTTGGTTCTTCTTTCACTTTCACAAACACTTGAATTTTATTGAGATGAGTTTAGCGCGCGATTTGTGTTTATTTGAATTGGTTTATTTTGGATACTTATTTAGTAATTAACGCCCAGATAGGTAGGCGAAGCGGCGCGTTGCGATGCGAGAGCGAGACTGAAGGTGGGAGGGAGAGGATAGGAAAAGGACTGTCAGAATGAGTGATAGAATAGTGTGACATGAGTTTGAAATGTATGAGGTTTTAATGCTGGCGCGTACAACTCCCCCGGCCTAGAGGTCTTCCTCTAGATTGAGTAGCGTTTGTAAAAAAAAGTTAAAAACGTAAAAAAACATGCGTTAGAGAGAACTAAACGAGTTAAATTAGCGTTAAAGTTGTGTTAAATTATAGTTAAGGTTAAAATAAAGTTAAGAACATTATTTGAGTTACTGTAAAGGAAGAGGACAAACTCTAACTACAGGCCGAACATAAGTACCGGTTGCAGTGCGAATCTTTAAGGTGCGAATGATTTTGTCCTTTCCGGGATGTACTTCCACAACCACAACCAATGGCCAACAAAGAGGATGCGCATTGTCATCTTTTATAACAACAACAGAGCCCACATCTATCGGTTTGGTCACCGTATTCCACTTTTCACGGCGTTGTAGAGAAGTTAAATACTCCTGACTCCAGCGACGCCAAAAGCTTTGCACTAATTTATTGACTAACTGATAACGCGTTAACCGATTGTCAGAAATATCAGAGACATTCTCTACTGGTAAGAATTTCAGTGGAGTTATATTGAGAAAGTGATTGGGAGTGAGAGCGGATATNATTAACTGCTCCAAATACATAGAGGCTTGTACTCTTATGTCTTGGTATTTTTCTAATAGGTTGTTCCAAATTATGTAATAGTTCTCACCAGTAGGTGGAATACCCGAGCAAATTGTAAGTGCTTTTCCGGAAAGTTTTCCTATAAGGTATTGAGCCTTTTCACCTGGAGACAAACCAGTGTTCTCATGAATAAGAGTTTTAAAATTTTGGTAGAAAACGGGCCACTTGGAAGGGGCTCCGTCGAAAGAGACTAGTTCTAAAGGCGGTAATTTTTTTACGAAATCCTGTTTGCGTCGCTCTGTGTTGGCCTTTAGTTGTGCGATGGAGCTTTGCACCGAAAGGATGTTACAGTACAAATCGTCAAACGAGTTGAGTGCGGCAAATGTAGGTTTGAGTTCCTCATCATTTTTCATATAACACAAATTAAGTTCGTCAATAGTATCAAGAAAATCCGATCTTGTTTTTTCAATCGAATGCATGCGAGACATGAAAATTTGTTCAATCTGAGGGTCGGAGACCTTTAGGCTGAGGTCGTATAGTTCCTGAACCCTCTGAAAAAGCGCTTCTTTTTTAGCTTCAAGCAAATTAATTTTGCGTTTTACTCCCTCCATTGTATTGTAGGTGAGCAAACACACGCACGAGAGCTAGCGTTAAAAATGAGTTGAGTTGTGCGTATTTATTTATAATCCAGTAGGAAAATAAAATGCGCAGCGTATGTAAGCGAATTTGAAAATGAATTGAAATAAAATTTTAAAAGATTGAATTTAAAAATACACGTGTTTACAAACAACGAGTTGACGTTTGAGTGAATAGTAATTTCTAGAATGTGTCAAATGTCAAACGAATCGAACTTTCCAGAAAGAATGTGTCAAACGAGCGAATTTTTCTAGAATTTTCTAGAGAGTTGTCAAAATGACGGATGCGTGAAAATGTGTAGTTGTGATTTTCTGTAAGTGTAAAGGATAGGAAATGAACCATGCGGCTCGGTAGGACCAGAAAGGAGTTGTAGGAGATTGGGATAGGAATGGGATGGGATACCTTCGATTGAGCAGACTCCACAGGACGGTCCAAGCTTGGTTCTTCTTTCACTTTCACAAACACTTGAATTTTATTGAGATGAGTTTAGCGCGCGATTTGGGTTTATTTGAATTGGTTTATTTTGGATACTTATTTAGTAATTAACGCCCAGATAGGTAGGCGAAGCGGCGCGTTGCGATGCGAGAGCGAGACTGAAGGTGGGAGGGAGAGGATAGGAAAAGGACTGTCAGAATGAGTGATAGAATAGTGTGACATGAGTTTGAAATGTATGAGGTTTTAATGCTGGCGCGTACAACCGGTATTCAAATACCTGTTTTATTTCAATAAATGTCTCCTTTGAAAAACTTGAGTGTCAGAAATAATGACTGAGAATAAAATTTATTTTAATAAAACAGATGCTCTTGGCAAAGGGTCTTTTTAAAAGAAATCTATGTAGGTACATAATAAAGGTTAAAGGCGCGCATTTGTTCTATTTAAAAAACCATGCTATTATAATACCGTATTACCTAAAATATTCTTATAACATCAATCACTGCCTTGCAACTGGAGTACTCCACTAGCTCCAATTGCAAGTGCATTCCAATAGCACCTACTTACAAAAAAAAATTCTTCGTAATTTTTGCAAAGACAATGTGAAATAGGTAGATAAGATGTAAATAAAATTAAACTGGTAATTTTTATATTCTTTAAATAGACTTATGCCCGTTTTCACAATCAATCCCTAATTTTTAAGTGACCCCTATGGTTAACAAATAACAGGAATTTTGTTTACATAGGGGTCACTCAAAAATTAGGGATTGATGGTGAAAACCGGCATTAATGTCATAAAGATTTTGTTTTCTTGTATATAGCTGTTAGTAAAACTCTTTCACAGTACAATGCTGTGAACATTCCATATAATGACCGGGATTCATATAAATTCGGAATAGGGCACGATATCATTCCCTAAGGTCATAAATTCCAACGGGATCTGGTATGAACGTTACACAAAGCCCTCGTGCTGGGCGCAAAGAATTATCTGCGATTGACTTATTTATGGCTCCATAAGAGCTTATAATTTGAGTTTCATTTGCATTCCGGAAAGTTGAAACGTACCTGTGAAAAGCGAAACGAAAAAAAATAGTGGGTTAGAATAATTTGGTTTGGAAGAGATGTGATGTAGTATACCTAATCAAAATTAAAAAATCTAAATCAAAAATATTTTATTCAATTTAGACCACTGGTGGCACTTATGAATGTCAAAATATAGTAGGTATATAAAAAAAGGTAGCTATTTATATGGCGCACTTTACGTGTCTCCTTGTCTTTTGGGCCCTACCAGCGCTTCGAGACAAACATTTATGGCAAGTGCTGAGAAGAAACGCCGGAACAAATACATAAATTGGCTAACTTTGTATCATTTCATTACAAACAATATTTTGAATACACATTTTTTTTGGATCAATTAAAAGTAGTTTATAAGAAAGGAAATGATGTTTATTATTATAGAACTTGAACTTAGTCTCCGCGTGTACGTGGCAAACGTGCCTAAGTATGTAGATTTAAAAAAAATGCTGGAGGATCTTTTTTACCTAATAGGTATTATGAAGATTACATCTCACTGAACGAGTTAAGTAGGTTTATAATCGAGAATACCCTCTCGCAAAACGATCTTCACTTAAGTCTATTAAACTTTCAAAGTACACCCCTAAACTAAACGGCTCCTTAAAATTTTAAATTCACCTCCATCCCACGAATAAAAGTTAGCCCATTATAAATCGCATTATAACAATAGGGATCGTTTTGCTCCATTCACGGCTTATTGCCCACCTAGCGGCAAAACCCTCATTGACTGTTTGAATTATGAATTGGCTTACCTTTTGAAGTATTGCAGCGAATTCAACTTAAACGATTATTTTTTTTATGTATGTTTGTCAGCGATTAAAAAAATATTTGACTCGAAACAAGGCGGATATTTGGTCAGTATTATAGGCAAAGTTTTAGTTGTTAAAATTCTTAGTACGTTTTAAAAGGTTTACTTTACCAGCGGCTAATGTGTTAACATAAAGTTCAAAATTGTGCATTTAAAATTACCAATTTTTTTTACTCCATATTGTATGTTTTGAGATTTTTACCAAGATTGTGATTTACTTAAAAATACGCTTTTAAACTACGCTAGTAAAATCAAAATGTGCCTGGACTTATAATGTTTAGCCACTTTTGTTTAATTTCTACACAAAACAGCTTTCTATTACTAACTAAGAAGGCTACTTAGTAATAGAAATTACCGTGACTTATTCGCGTCCAATAGCTATCTTGGATTAACAAGTTATTATAACAAGAATTTATTAATACCAATTCATCCACCTTCCGCTGAAACTCCCTAACAAATCAAACAAAAGTGAAATCTGTTCAGGATATTAAAAGGAGAATTACAGAAATCAAAGCATTTATTTCAAATGAACAAAGTTTATTGGGAAGTTGTTCAATTTTCAGTGAACGGGATGAAAATTCAATTATAATACGGTTTAATTCAGTAAGGCTATTATTATTCCTACCAATAAGGAAGAAATGTGAAAGAGGCGCTATTTTTTTGCAAAGATAACAAAATCTCTTTTTAGACATTACAAAAAACAACTGCCAATTTCCATTAAGGTGAAATAAAGCTTCCTTTCTATAGAAGTTCGCAAAACTTAGGCAGGCAAAGTTACATGCAAATAACTGAAATTTAAAGGCAAGGGTTGGGGAATGGCGACTACAAACACTAGACTACTAAGTTGACCGTACTTATTTAGTATTGAAGTTAGTTAGGACAACCTAGTTAAGATTGAAGGAAGTCACTGGATGCAAATGACCCAGGATCCGCCTTAGAAGTGTGACTTTATAAGGATGAGGTCTATGACTTCAAAACAACTTCATCAACATTTCAGTACCACATAGCAACATAGACCTCCCCCAATAATTTACGTAATGCCCGGTTGATAGGCCTGCATCCAGAGCCTTTCTGATGTTATCGGTCTTCAAAAACATTGGAAAGCTGTTAACTACTTTTATGTAGATAGGCTTCTATCTGACTAGTTTATAAAAATAGTTTTGCGTTCATACAAAGACTTGTGTTGGGCCTAAAGTGACATGCTCTGTTCTCTGAAGACAAAAGACACAAAAAGAAGACCTTTTGTGTCTTGCCTCTGTTCGTTCGTTCGTTTCAGCCGAAAGACGTCCACTGCTGGACAAAGGCCTTCCCTAAGGATTTCCACAAAGACCGGTCCTGCGCCGCTCGCATCCAGGCACCTCCCGCGATCTTCACCAGATCGTCGGTCCACCTAGTGGGATGCCTGCCCACGCTACGTCTTCCGAACATTTCCGTCACAACTAAAATATCAGTTATATTGTTTGTGTCATCCAATCCACTGAAAAACAAACCGTAAACAAATCGATTAGCGGTGTCTAGTTCACATCGACACCGTTCTACCGCGACATTCGAGCCTAATCTTACCTCCGACCTACTCACCTACATTTAGATAGCACCCGATACCGGCCTAGCGATAACGATTAGGCTGTAGACACACTGAGATTTTTTCTTAACTTTTTAACCTGTTAAAGGTTATTTATTCCTAGAATGCGCGCCGTAATAAGCATTTTCCGCGCTATTTTATCGATTTTACGCGATAGGCTCATACATTTGTCGTCTAAAATCATCGATAAGATTTTATCACGGCGCGCATCTTTTTTTTTTATGGGACTTTTCCAGCTTCACCGGGCAGAGTGGCGAGTACAGAAGGTACTCTAGCCGTTTGGCGATCGTCGGTGCGCGTGCCGACGAGGCCGATGTGTGGGCTTCGCGCGCATCGTACTTAGTCCGGCAGGACTTTTATAAGCAAAATGTGCTTGAACGTCTCTGACGTCATAGGTTTCAAAAATGACGATATTGCTAGTTACTATAATTGCATTTTAATTAGGACGATTTAAATTAGGCCTCAAAAATTATTTACTGCCGAATTAAGGTTGGATGCTAAAGTTAAAGTAGTTTTTTTTTTCACTTTCACAAAAAAACTGTACCGCTACCTGAAAGTAGCGGCGTTGGAATGCCGTTTCCGTTTCATATTTTCGAGTCTATCTGCTACGTACCTATTAATGCAAGTATAAAAACTATCTATACTAATATTATAAATGCGAAAGTAACTCTGTCTGTCTGTCTCTCTTTCACGCCTAAACCACTGAACCGATTTTGATGAAATTTGGCATAGAGATAGTTTGAGTCCCGGGAAAGGACATAGGATAGTTTTTATCCCAGTTTTTGAAACAGGGACGCGCGCGATAAAGTTTTTCTGTGACAGACAAAATTCCACGCGGGCGAACCCGCGGGCGGAAAGCTAGTAAAAAAAAATTAAAAAAATTGCAAGTATTTCGCTTTAGATTGCATAAGAATGACCTATTGCACTAATTATACATTTTTGTAGTAAAATAGCATTAATTACAACTACATAAGATGTCCCAATGTTAAGCCTGATATGCCATTTGTCCATATAACTTGGACCTTACGCACTGGAATCCTCACAGTGAATTATGTTTGCGTGTCTGTGCCGTGTAAATCATCAGCCGGGGTATTTTAAGCCACCGAAGCGCCAGACAATTTATGTGTAGAAATGTTCTGTTAATATTGCTATTTCGATGTATATTTTTAGATTGCCTAGTTGTCATAAAATAGTAGTAAAAATACTACTCGTTTAAGATTTAAAAATAATCTAAAGATTCAAATTTAAAAATGTGTGACATTTATACGTGCTCATACATATTGTGTTCTACTTACTACTAATTAAAAAAGTTATGATGAAAATGATTCTTCGTCGTTGACGAGTGAAACCTCGTAAGTCGAATTTTTACTAAATTAATGTAGTAAGAAAACCTCTCAACGCACATCTCGAACTCACCTATATCGCGCTCAATGAAAACTTCATAAAAAAATTCAAAGGCGGTTTTTTGTCTCTCCTGAAAAATTTTGTTTTCGGTACTTCCGAGGTTTTCACTCGTCAAAGACACTATATAGTCTAACATTGCTGTTTTTAAAACGTCAAAATTCCTGATACTATAAATTGCTTCTAGCATTTCATTAGCTACAAAAACCCAGACCACCAAAAGCAATTTCAGCCTCCGTAAAATATAGTAACAAAAGCGCCTCACCCAATTTTCAATTTACAGGAAAACACGCCTCCCAAATTGAATTCTTTATCATTTACCATGTTTTTACGGTAATAACCAGTGGTATAGCCGAAAATAGCCGAATATAGCCGAAAAAATGTTTGGATCGCATCCAAACATGGTCAGGGCTGGAATAATTGACACCCGCACAATTTATCGTGCAAAAAAGAAATTGCACGCACATGGGTCCAAATATAAAATGTTATCGTGGGTTTTAACGGCTATGCTTATTGCTTACTTACGAGTCGTGTAAAGTTATTGTCTAAAGATAAAATATATATTAAAAATATCTAAATTAGCTAAATTAGTAACGCTAAATTAGTAACTATGAAAAAGCATGGAAATGAAAAGTGCTGCGGACAGTTATGGAAATCCTTGGGGGAGGACTTTGTCCAGCAGTGGACGTTGGCAGTTGACTGAAACGAACAAAGAGTATACACATAGTATTTTTTTTAAATCGCTTACTTACTTACTAAACGAGTTTAATTGAAGATAATTAAGGGAGACAGATTCGTGGAAAATAAAATTTCCGTTTTGTATCACAACAATTGTAAATGGTGAAAAAACACAGTCACTTTCTCTTTAATTAGAAACAACATCCAACTAAGTAATTGCTAAACGTTTGCTTGGAATAACTTATTAATGTTTGTTACTAGTTCCTAGAATGTTTGCTTGAAATATCGCTGGAAATGTGTAGTTTTTTAATTAGTTAGAGTACCATTTCAATGTTTCTCCGGACAATGTAGTTGTTTGTTTGATCCATTTGGATTTTATTTATTTGGGACGAAGAAATATTTTTTGTCAACCTTAAATAGTAACACTGTAGTAATAAATAAATTAACTTTGAAATAATTGCCAAAATGATACTTTATACATGCACAGATATCGCAAAACGCGGTACGAGTGAGAGGCATACGCTCGGCGAACGTATACGAATGCGAGCAATGTTCAGTTCGCGAGCAAATTTTGATGATTGGAATCTGTTACTCCATTCAACTGCTATCAGTATTTGGGCATCACTTAGTATCTAAAATTTTACAAAATTTGAATTGAATTTTCATTAGGGTAGGGTGAAGGTCGCGGGATGTGCCTGGATGCGAGCGACGCAGGACCGGTCTTTGTGGAAATCTTTGAGGGGAGACCTTTGTCCAGTAGTGGACGCCTTTCGGCTGAAACGAACAACAAACGATAGGGTTACCTATTTTATTGCTCCCCCTTTCTATCTATAAAACTATCGAATACCTGACAAAACGCCCCACATATAAATTCTTATATACTAAGAGGGTCCTACAAGCAATAAAATATGAAATGTTTTATAGACTTCAGGCACTACTTTACGCTTTAACGCAGTTGAGAGGTCGTGGCAATAACCATAAAATGGAGTAGGCCTACTCATACTTCTATAAAGCGGACAGTTTTATAGATTTTCGCAAATGGCGTGTCAATCGATCATACTACGTTCTACTACGGGACTATTCCCACCTCTCTTTCCCATCACTGCAACTCCTGTGTAGCCAGGATCTACAGATTGACCGCCAATAAAAACCCAACCAGTGAAGGTCAAGTTTGTCCCGGGGGAAAGTTAAACTGTCATTGGACCCGCAACGAAATTAATCAGAAGAACATAGGAGTTCGAAGTTAAGGTTCTAGTTCCACTACAGGAGTTGTTTGCCCTACACTCCCCACACTGGGCCGAGCTCTAACACAAAACTATGCTTTTCTTCTAGGAAGAAAATTGGTGGGAACAGGAGGCATAAATAATTATGTCCAAGGAGTGTCAGTGAGTATAATAATTTTTCACTATTTTAATACAGTTAGACGACGACCTGATAAAGGTAGCAGGAAGGCGCTGGATGCAGGCCGCTACCAACCGTGCGCTGTGGAAGTCATTGGGGGAGGCCTATGTTCAGCAGTGGACGCCCTGTGGCTGAAATGATGATGATGATGATGAATTCAGTCTTGAGGCCGTGTCATTCAATCGAGGAGGCGTCCTAAGCTACGTTTACCGGGAGTGGTCTACTTACATTTTAAAACTCGTTTGCTCCATCTTTCAGGCCTCAGCCTCGAACTTAGCGGGCAGCGGGGCGGCGGCGGCGGCGGGGCGGGAGCGGCAGGATCTTATGCGTAAAATCAAATAGACCGGTTCTCGAAAACAGCGGCGCGGCAGCGGCGCCGGAGCGGGCAACGAGCGGGCAGCGGCGAGGGAGCGGGCAACGAGCGGGCAGCGCACTCCTTCTTTTGAACACAATAAATCGAGCGTAAGGAATAAATTTGAATCGAAATAAAATTGTCGCCGGCCGTTGTTCAGACATTTCGTTCGCGAATAAAAACAAATATCTCGACAACACAACCCCGAACACAACACTTCGCCGCTAAAGCGCTGCGCGAGCTGCCCGCTGGTTTCGAGAACGGGTCTGCGTTGCCCGCCCCGCTCCCGCGCCGCCGCCGCCGCCGCCCCGCTGCCCGCTAAGTTCGAGGCTGAGGCCTAAGACAGATACAAGTCCAAAGTGATCATCGCATTAAATAGGCTAACCGTGTGAGCTTAAACTGGTCCAAAAATAAATGGCTTGTACGAAAAACCCATGCTTTATAATTTAGGCAAGTCACTAATACAATGTGGCTGAAAAACGCAGAGTAACGACCTTAAACTAGAAACACCCGTTACTCAATGCCTGTCCGTTATACAGGGCGTTTTTTTACTTGAATAGGGTATTAAGTTTCTTCGGGTATCGAAGGGTATCGAAGGGTATCGTACGTTATAATATACAGCATGCTTTTATTTGATCCCCGTTTTACACCCTCAGGGGTGGAGTTTCGTAAAATCCGTTCTTCGTTTCGTAAAGACGGGATCCATGCGTACGAAGTCGCAGGCGGCCGCTAGTTTAACCTGTGGTTTAACACATAAAGTTATCGAACAAATGTATAGGCAAACTACAAATAGTCCCTATTTTAAACGCAACTTCATGTTTACCAAAATCGCAATTAAGTATTTAATCAATGAATGTAATATAATTATCTGTGTTAATAAATGGTGCAATGTCAATTAATTAAATTTCAATTAATAATTACCGAAAGCCCTAAAGTTTTCAACTTAATGTTTGAAGCTGATTAATTACTTTCAGCAGATATAAATTTTAATATAAACTGATTTTATTGACTCATCATCATCGTTTCAGCCATAGGACGTCAACTGCTGAACATAGGCCTCCCTCAATGCTTTCCATGTTGATCGATTGGTAGCGGCCTGCGTCCAGCGCTTCCCTGCTACCTTTATGATGTCGTCGGTCCACCTTGTGGGTGGACGTCGCACGCTGCGTTTTATTGACTAAATTCAACAAAATCCTAATCATGATAGACTCCTCTGGCAGTTCATAATATCTGACACTAACGCCCGTATTCACAAACATTACTATGAGGTCTCACAGTGCGCGTGCACGCACAGGGTGACACACGAACCAATCACAGAGCTCTATGCAACGCTGTGCGTTCGATTTAATGCTTCACTTAAGCAAGCATCGTTTGTGAATAAGTACGGGTGTGTATCAAAGTGTTTAACGCCCGTATTCACAAACATTACTATGAGGTCTCACAGTGAGCGTGGACATAGAGTGACACACGAACCAATCACAGAGCTCTATGCAACGCTGTGCGTTCGATTTAATGCTTCACTTAAGCAAGCATCGTTTGTGAATACGGGTGTGTGTCAAATAAACGTGTTTTAATCACTCACAAGTACGATGAATATTCTTACCGTGTGGGTGGCAAGTATTGTAATAATAGATTATTAAGAGTGTTTAAGCTTATTGAAAAAGATGTAATGCCTCAATAATTTTACATCGTGGCGCGCTCGTGGGGTAAGTAAATACCTACAGTGTAGTGAAGAAATTATTTTTCCGATGTAAAAGATTATAAACTTTCGCGTTCCATTTCAACTAATATAGTGAAACACGGGTCTCAACGCGACATTTTTTATATGAGTTACATACCTATGTACATTATTGTACATGTACTCATGGCTTAACGTTTCGGCTGCTAGCTGCTGCAGACGTGGTCACAAGCAGACAAGTCCCATGTAGTTTACAGGTCTGTAAAACTAAACCATTATATTATCATGTAAGCCAGTTTAATTGTGGTGCCATGTCATGTACCAANATGAAGCACGGCTTTTGTTCTTTTATTTGTCTTTTTTTTTATTTTAAGTAAACGTACAGTTATCTGATCAAAAGCAATCATAATCTGCGATTATATTTGATTTTTCTAATAAATTTGTTACTATTTCATTGCAAAAGTGATAAAAATATGTTCTATTTTTATGTTTTGTTTTTTTACTTAAACTACATTCAGAATAATTAACTTAAATCCAATTTTTACACCTTAAATGTTTGTTTTTCTTTGGTGAATAACTTGACAAGTCGTCGGTACACAACTTGACAAGTCTTTTTTTTAATAGATTAAGAAGATAATTTAATTAAATTCTTACGCCAATCGAAAGATACGCATCAAATTAGCTTATTTCAATCATAAAAATATCAATTATCATTAATTCAGATTTACCAGAGAACTCTAAACTTTAAAATCGCTCCCCTGAAAAGTACGCAAAAATGACATGTCAAGTTATTCCCGCGCGGTACGGATATATAGACTCATATTTGCCAGCCACATGATAAAAAAGAAAACCTATCATTTTTTCAACTTATTTATGCTACTTTAATAAAACGCCAAGCAATTCCTGCCCCGCCGTGCGTTTAAGACGCAATTACGGAACCGCCCGCGGCAATCGCATTCACTTTAGCTTCATATTCGAACGGTTTCATCCGTTAGAGTTGCCACTCGAAATTGAGTTTTAAATATTGAGTTTTGCGAGGATCATTTTCAGGGTACATGACATGTGTATAGATCGTTTCATCCACGAAGACGCGCCCCACCATTCTTCCGCTAATGTTTGAGTGTTATCGGTACATGCTAAATCATCCATGAGTGCACTCGCACACTACAATAATGACGTTCGGATTGCTCAAATCAAACTCTCCGCGCCTCGCGCTTCCCTCGACCAAAAATTGGTGGGGCGCGTCTTCGTGGATGAAACGATCTATAAAAACTCGTTCTTTTAATGTTCATCTAAAGACATCAAAACTAGTCTAGACTAGTCAAAAATAGTTCAAAGAAAATAATCTAAATAATAGTAATAGTGAGACACGCGTGTTCACATTGTACGATGAAGTCACGTCAAGCTTTACACTTTAGTGTTTTATGTACATAATAATAGGGGCGGTTTCGGAACAAAAATGTATAGTCTGAACAATATTTCAGGTGATTCATGTTAACACGTTAAATCCCGACACGTTTCTATTCTCAAGGATAGAGCGAAGGTTAAGAAACTTGAGCTGTCTTTGTACGAGTTTACGAATGTTTCGCCAAAACTTGTTTTATTAAGAAAATTAATCGTTGGAGCTATCACAAATCAAAAGAAAATAGATCCAGGAATTATTACCAGTTACCAAGATAAGAGAAAGTTGTCAAAATTAATTCGTCTTCATGAACTTTATCGTCTTATGACAAGTTAAAGCTCCACTAAAAAAATGTTTTCTGCTAAACCAAAATAATGCTAGAAGATGCCTCAATTAAGGTATAGTTCAACTTATGTGATGATTGATTTGGCATTGAGGATTTTAGTATTTTATATTTTTAGATTGGCTTTGAGTACCAGCGAATCGAGACACAGTAGGAATCAATTGAAGGGGTGAGTGGACAAAGGTCTTAACTAACAAAATAAGTTATGAGTGTTTGAAAATGTTAATCTGCTCATACCACATTTGAATCCTGAAATGTATGAATGCTTGTCAGATAACACCTTTGTTAAGGTTTGACACGTAACAAAATTGCGTGTTTTGAGCTCATTAGTCGATTTTATCATCACTTAAAACCTATGTTCATGCAAAAAAGTCGATTCTTCAGTTTTGTCAGATAACACCTTTGTCCACTCACCCCTTCAATTGTTACCGCGGTCTCATGCGACCACTTAAAAACCCTATATAATAAGAATACCCACAAATCTAAGCTCTTTTCTATCTTAAGGCTCCTAATGCTACCAACCTTACAAGAAAAATAATTTTCGAACGCCAAAAAAATTCCAATTTCGAACAATCCAAAAACAAAAGTCAGCGTAATCTTCATAATATTCCCTGGAATGCCGCGAAATGGAAAGGGAATTCGTTTTTATACATAGAACAGTTGTGCCTAAAATCGGCCGCACCATTACCCCGGCTTAGGGCGCATCTTGCTAGAGTGGGATACAAGATAAGCGATAATTTATTGGCTTGCTACATGTATGCTTAACGTAGGTACACGTAACGTAACATACTTACAAAAGTATCAAAATTACCAATACCGATTTTAGATATGTTGTGAATGAAATTAATAACTTTATCATAATCACATGCTAATTTGGGAAAAGTTTCGGAAAACGCCATAAAAAACCTAATGTAGGTATGAAGTAGGAAATTTTCTTATTTGATTGTGAATATCAATATTATTAAAATGTATCCTCTGCACTTTTCTTTTAAGACCGTGCTTAAGAATTAGTAAGAATCCTAAACAATTAAAGAGAAATTAATAACTTTATCATAATCACATGCTAATTTGGGAAAAGTTTCGGAAAACGCCATAAAAAACCTAATGTAGGTATGAAGTAGGAAATTTTCTTATTTGATTGTGAATATCAATATTATTAAAATGTATCCTCTGCACTTTTCTTTTAAGAACCGTGCTTAAAAATTTGTAAGAATCCTAAACAATTAAAGATTCTCACTAAAAATTTAACCCCAAGCCCTCTCAACCTCTGAAAATTCCTTCTAAATCAGAATGAGAGCTTAATTTTCCGCTCCATAAGCCTTGTTTTAATTGTTTACTTACAAATAACACGGCGATTAATTAGTCAACATAACGTTTATCTTAAGCCAGAGAACAAAGGAGATAAATCTGACATTTTAGACACACAAGAGGAAGGCACAGAATGGCGGCTAATCGGCCGTAACAGCCACTTGACAAGAGCAAATGGCTGTCAGAATATTTCTTTATTCGTGCTCTGATAAAGGTTATAGGCAAAGTAAGAAAATATAATATTTTTTTATCCTTTTTAGATTTATTTAGACGATCTACACCTCTCTCGTTACATTATACTGCATCATCATCATCATCTTCTTCTTTTCAGCTAGAGGATGTGTACAGCTGGATAAAGGACGCGTCAAGACCTTTCACCAAACGCATCATCTTATTAATCAGTAATAAGCAAGCCACAAAGCCACAGACTTGCCAAACTTAAGTGGCAGTAGGAGGGCGACCTTTAGGGCAGAAAAGTTCTAGAGTGGCGACCACGAATCAGAAAACGTAGTGGACCGACCATCTAGTCATGGTCGCAAGATGCATCTAGATGCTAGCAGCGCAGGATCGGTCGATATGTACCTTAAATTTTTGGCGGAGACCTTTGTCCAGCAGTTGACATATTTTTATGATGTTCACAGAATTGCTAAAATCAAGTGGCAGTGGGCGGGGCACATAGCTCGTAGAGTTGATGACCGCTGGGGCAGAAAGGTTCTCGAGTGGCGGCAACAGACTGGAAGAAGTAGTGGATTGACCATCTAGTGAAGGTCGCAGGAAGCACCTGGATACGGGAAAGTAGGATCGGTCAATGCGTAACATTGTGGAGACCTTATCCAGCAGTGGACATCTATTTGTTGAAATCAAGTTTTAATTTTGTGCATTTGACTTTCCTGTAATGACAGTTTAACTTTCCCCCGGGACAAACTTGACCTTCACTGGTTGGGTTTTTATTGGCATCGAGTAGATCCTAGCTACACAGGAGTTGCAGCGGTAGGAACGAGAGGTGGGAATAGTTCTGTTTACTATAAGTAGCGGGTCAACTTACTGCTTTTCTTATACTGTGACACAGCTCTGGATGGATTAACATACAGATATGGGGTAGAAACTGACAATATGCGGGCTGAAATATGGAATGCTCGTGTTAGGGGTAGGTAATGTGAGGTCGTGACATCGTTCAGGCTTTTAAGTATTCGATCGTTTTAGGGGATGAATAAAATATTGCTTTCTATTTAACTAGTTGGGACTCTTATTGGTGATTGTGAACGTTTTGACTTCTTATAAATGTATTGAGTGTTTGTTTTATACGGATGTAAAATGTTATAGGTACAGTGTGAGTCACGATAAAGTGCAAATATGAAAATATGTGAAACTAGACATATTTTTATCGACAAAATTTTTTAAGTTTTTTTTAATTTTTTTATAGTTTTTTTTTCTTCTAATGACATATTGTTAAGAAAACGTAATAACTTTTAAACTAAGTCATGTAGTCATGTAAGTCTTATTTAATTACTAGAAAAGTCTGTTATAGACTAAGAGCTAGTGAACGCCAGACCTACGTTATTTTATAAAGGCTGAAAGTTTGTCAGCGCATGCTCCCAACATAGCTAAGAACCATGGCCAAACATGAAGTTTGGGTCATGGTGGCTTTGGCAGACAGACGGTACTAAAGGTGTGTAAAATACCGACTTAATTACGTCAAAGTATAAAGGCTGATATTTTGATATTTCCTTCAAAATGTTATTAGAAATGACGTCATTAATTGACAGACACCTACCATGGTGGCAGCCCTTAGCCAGACACCTTAAAGTTCATGAAAATATAGTCTTACTTACGTCATACTATAAAAGCTGATATTTACATAAAATATTTGAACTATCATTTGATGAAGTTTCCTCATCAGCCAGACACTTCTGATGGTTCCTTCGCCTTGCCAGACAGCTTTTAGGGTGGCTGAAAGTGCGAACGCGAGACACTATAAATATTGTTTTTTGTACTTTTTCTTAAGCTACCCTTAGTATTTGAGTCTGTAAATCATCATCTCATGTTGATGAGCTGATGATGGAAGGTAAGTACAACTCCTTAAGGATTAGGAGTTGGAGGACAATTCCTTAACCAGTATATTTAAGTATAGTTTCTNAACGTGTCATTTAAAGATTAAATAATTCTTAATCTAATCGTGCAAAAATCTTTAAAATTAACATAGCCGTTTGGGAGGAGTAGGGAATTGAAGTAAAAAATCGATGTCCCGTATTTAATTTTTTAATCCACAACAAAGAGACGTAGGAAAAATTCAAACGTGTCAAATGTAGTCCTTGAACTGTTGTATAACATATATTTTTTTCAACTATTTCTGTCCAGCAGCAAAAGAGGAGTAGGCTTTACAAAATGACCATTTCACGCGGATTGAGGACACTAATCGCCTTAAGTATCATGTCGATGGAATTTAAATATTTATAATTATAGATTACCAAATATTTAACTCGGTTTACGGTTACCAGTTGTAAATTCATTCTACAAAGACAATGCAGGTAGGTACAGTTGCTGATATCCGCCTAAAGCTGCCGACTTAAATAATATAAAGTACGAGTATAAATATTGAAGATAATGAATATTATAAATACACTTCTTATTCTTATTTTTAAAAAGTGACATCAACAAAGAAATAGACCGACAACATCCAGTTGTATTCCGCGTAAAGCTGCCATCTCAATTTAAAATTAAATGTGACAAAATTTTTGTCTCTCCTCTCTAATTAAAGTTGACGAAAAATCCTGTATGTTCACTGTTAGTCAAGTGTTTACTTATATTTTTATTTTAGGATAAAGATAAATAAACCTACAAAACGAGATGGTAGTTCAAAATCTAGATTCAATAAGTTAAACTATTTATCATCTCATGTATGACTTAGCCAAATCGAACACCATAGAGCGACCATTTTTGCAGTATTCATCACCCAATAAATTGCAAAGTCACCAGTGGTATTATCCTTGCTACAAGTACTCGCAGGATTTATGAAGGTTGTTAATATCCTCGGAGGTAGCATCCAGTGCTATTACGTGTAAGTGAGTACGGGCTTTTTCCACGTGTAATCAATTGCTAACACTGGGATTAGCTTTTTGTATCGACTTTACTACTACTATTAATCCTGTGATTCAAGTAGGTATGTCACATTAGAAGCAAATCTTAAGATATCGAGACCATTAACTACTTATTGTATATGAATGCAAAAATCTTCAACATTGTAGTTCTGAAAAAACTAATTGTAAGATTTAAGTTAGATAAGTACTCGTAAGATATAAAAAAATATCTACAGGGTGGAAACGATAAGTGATCTCACTCGATTATTTCTAAACTACACAAGATATCGAAAATCTGGTTACTGATCCTGAAAGAGCCTCACCAGCTCTTTCTAACGGTATCAGTAATAGGTTACAGAATTTACTGGATCTATCCGAAAATTCAATGTTTTTCGCCTCCATACTAAATGTATGCCAGCCGTACAATATGAAAAGTGTATTTTTTTTATTAAATAATAAACACTTAAAATCAACTCTTAAATTGCATTCTTATTTAAAAAAAATATGGAAAACATTGCTTCTAGGCTTTACTTGCTATAATATTATCAAGACATGAGTGCCATGACTGTGGCAGTACTAAATGTATGGAAGTTGGAAACATTGAATTTTCGGATGGATCCAGTTTATTTTGTAACTTATTGTTGGTACCGTTGGATAGAACTCGTGAAGCACTTTTATGATTAGTAACCAGTTTTTGGATAGCTAGTGTAGTTTTTAATATTAAGTGGTTTTTCTAAATGTATGGAAGCTGGAAACATTGAATTTTCGGATAGATCCAGTTTATTTTGTAACCTATTATTGGTACCGTTGGATAGAGCCGTGAAGCACTTTCAGGATCAGTAACCAGTTTTTCGATATCTTGCATAGTTTAGAAATAATAGAGTGAGATTACTTATCGTTTCCACCCTGTATATTTAAAATGTAAATCCCTGCTAACGAAATCTATGGAGAAATCTAGATTTTTCAGACAAAAAGTAACTATGGAAATCATACCGGTGGTTTTATCTACCTGAATTTCAAGATCTTATAATAGGTTAGTTGACCTGAAAGCATAGTGTGGTAAATTCATTGCATTATCGCTAGTCGAGCAACTTGTATGTACCACTTTAAGCCCCGGATACACTAGGGAACATTTTGTCCCGCAACATGACGCGCAACACAAAATATACGTGACGCTGCAACGTTGCATAGTGTCCCGCAATATGACCCACAACATTGTACGTGACGCGGGGCATGTTGCTTGCTCCCGCCTCGAGAAGTGTGGTTGACAAAATGTTCCGCGACATGTATCTCGGCACATTCCACGTAGTTGTTGAGGAACATGTTCCGCAACATGTTGCTTCATTTGTCCCCTAGTGTATCCGTGGCTTTAGACTCGATGGCGTCATAAAAAAAGAAAAACGTCTTAATTTTATGATTAAAATGATATTTAAATCTGATATAACTACCTACCCAAACTGTTATACACACTCTACTATATTATAACGAGCACAAACGCCGTTGTCACATAATAAATCGCAAAGTCACGGCAGTATAGCCGCCGTAGATGTCTATAGGATTTATAGCGGTTGTTAATAGGTATCCTGGAACACGATTAATGCGGGGCTGCACCGGTCTCTTACCGGCTAATCAATTGCTAACAGCCAGTTTCTTGGGTTGGCTTGAAATTGGGAGTTATTAAAGTGGCATTTAGGTACATGAGAATAATCTAATTAATTATGCATGTTTTATTTAGGGCTCTTTGCCACGGAGAAGGAAGGAACAACTGTTTTTATCGGGATCAAAAAGGCAAAAATCGAGTAATGACTCGATCCCGCAAAAACGGATTGCCATCCTAAAACTACGGACGATTGCAAATATCAAGCTAAATAATGCAGCTTCTATGTTTTGATTAATAGGTGTGTGAATTTGCAATGAATGAGCTGTCAACTGTACATCAGGGTTGTTCATAACATAATGAAAGTTGATTTTGCGGTGAAATGTCAGATCTCAAAAGTGGCTAAAGTTCGGAGAAAAGGTGAAAAAGGTGTGAAAGGTGATAATACTCGTATTATGTGATGTGATGATGTAAGTGATAGAAAGTCAATTGTATTATCGTATTCTTTATCAAATTATTTACTTTCATTCCACTGTGCTAAAGAGGAAATTATTTTCTAAACTGACTCCATCGAATCGCTATAGAACATTAATAATTCACGTTTCCAATTGTTTGTTAAATCACAAACGGAAAAGCTTAATTAATTTAAATTTAAACCATTAATTGGGGAATTGTGGTACTCTGTAGCAAATAGCCCTACTAATGCAAATATCTATAAAATACTTATTTATTTAACACAAAAGTTACACATAATACAATTAATATGACACAGTTTCAAAGTTTAAACATAGGGGTTTCATTGTGTCTAGATTTGGTATGATAATACACCAAAATTTAGTGCCTTTACAGTTTCATAAGCGGCAGCAATAATTTTGTAGGCGATGTATTTTATAGACCACAAATAATTTAGAACTAACCCCGACAGATATTGTGTCGTTTCTATGAAAATTCTGAGTTTTAGCATATAAATTACATTCAACATTGTTTAATATTTCAATAGCAATTTCAAGAAGAAAGATGTGAATATGCCTGTGGTTTTACCCGCGTAGATTTCCTATGTCCTTTTCAATTTTCAAATCCTATACTATACCTACCAAAATTCATCAAAATTGGATTTGCGGTTTTCAGCTTGAAATCGTAACTTTCGAATTTATAATATTATAGTTTTACCTACCACGCATATAAATTGAATTCAAAATTATTGAAGCATTTCATTTGATTTTCAGTGAACTGATATTTCATTTTAATTCAAAGCATTTAATTCAGGCAAAGGTAATTTAAACACAAAAACCCAGCCACACCATATAATAATAAAGTACCTAACAATAAAGTATGTGTCTATCTAAAAGAACAAATACCTAGAATAAGTAGAACAGATAGAAAAGGGACAAATAAGTAAACATGAGGCCTCTTCCATTAAGGTCGCGCTCCTGTAGTGGAGACTTAGCGCTCCTGCACACGACGCCCCTACGAGCCCCTAAGGATTTGCAACATTGCAACACTATAATGCGTTCTGCGGACTGCGGTTAGGTCAAAGTGAACGCAGCTCGCATCATATACATAACAACAACACAATAACTTTGTCGTTCTCTATACATTTTTTATTGATCTGACAGTGCTGACACGAGCAAAGAATTCAAACTGAAAGGTGCGGGTTGTGTTTATTTGACCTGATCGCAGAACGCAGAGTGTGACTTAATAATGACTTGATAGTGATAAGATATACTACTTAACTCGCATAATTTGATAAACTTAATTAGTGGTTATTGCAGGTTAATTGAATCTACGGCTAAATGACTAATTATTATGGTTGAAGTCATGTTTAGATTCAAGATGTAATAGAAAATTATTTTGCATTTCTATTTGAAACAATGGAACGCTGGAAGCCTAATAAACTTTGAACAACTTGAAAGGATTCCAAATTCGCGAAAATGGCGAACAGATATTATAATTTACTGTTGTCTTCCTTTGTGATGAAAAGGAGATCGTGATATCGGAAGCAACAGACTTTGTTGTGAATAACTTATACTTATTTAATTGTTTGTTCGAAACATTCTTGAAGTAAGGTTAGTCGTCAGCGATTGAAGTCACCTGTGAGGCAAAAGTTTTTAATTTTTTTGTAAAATGTAATTAGAAACTTTGTTGCCAGTTGAATTTTGTTTTTAATTCGCTGTCCAGTATTTCGTTGGCAGTTGCTTTTGTTATCTTATTCATTGTAACGAAATGTGGTAGAAAATTGAATGACTTTCGAAGAAATCACGGGGCTTAAAGTTTTTGATTTAATTAAAGCAAGTTAAGAGATAAAATAAAAGTCTAAATAACTAATCAGGTGTTTGTAGACTTTATTCATATTCACCAGTGTTTTACTGTCATTACACAACTATTTCTGTCATTTGAGTTAGTTTCACGATCAGCTTCTTTATTTATTTTAACTCTAGGTAAACAGAGATTAGTTAGTCATAATTTTAAGTCTTTTTATACAAAAAGAAGAGACACGATTGATTTTCAGACCTTTATTACTTAAAAATAAATCAATTATTCAAGTAAATACTAAAAATGATTCAAGCATTAACAAAGTTTAGTTGTATGAGGAAGATGAACGCCAAAATAGTGATCCTGTTAAGTGACTACATCTGTGGCGGTTTGCCCCGGCCTGAGCCGTGAGCCGGCCACAATTTACAACGGGCATGCGTGAATAGCCCGTTGGATCCGAAAGTTAACTCATTTCCTTGAAAAACTCCTTTTGTTGCGCACGCTACGCCGTCACGTTCCACATTTTCCGGGAGCCCTAAGTAATATTCGCTAAATTTCCTCCCCGTAATTAGATTTACAAATATTTTTGTTTGTTAGTCATTTATCTTTTATGCCTGTCTGCTCGTGTCCGCAGCCAAGTGACTAACTAAGACAAGCTGAAATGTTTAATACGTACTGCTGCGAAATGTTTTCGGGTTGAGACTCTCTACATTTGCTTGTTCATATCCGTATGTTTATTCTCTGTCTAGTACCCATAGTACAAGCTTTGCTTAGTTTGGGGTTAGCGGCGCAGTGTAAAATGTCCAAGGATATTTATTTATTTATTCATCTAGTTGCCAGTAATTTGGCTGTCCATAACAAGCTACGAAATGCTACGTGCTTGCTACGAAGAAGCTAAGGCGTTACGCGGCTACGATAGACGTTCGATTGCAGTATCACAGAATAANTCTTAGTCTATTAACAATGTTTTGATTTGACCTCAGTTGCTACAACCACACCATAAAAGATGAATTAGTATAACATAAGAAATAGGCAATTATTTTACTTTAAGTATTGGATTTTTCAACAACTTTATTTAACTTTATAATACATATAATAATATAGGTACTTACACAAATACGACCTGCTTTCATTGCTCCTTATAAGTCGTTAAAAAGTAATTATCTACAAAAGTAGCACCAGCTGTTGTACGATCACGGCACTTACATGAAAAAGGAGGGGCCTTATGAGGAAATTCAAACTAAATATCTGATTTCTTGTTTGTGTTTTAATAACTATACTTATAATTTGGGCTTCAATAGCCCATAGGTATACAAAAGTATACTTACATAGTTCACATAGTCTACAATCTAATGTATTCTATTTCACTGAAGAAAGTTGTCACCGCACGCGCACCTATAATAGATGTCTGTACCAAATTCTATTTAAATCTGTTCAATACTATGTGCGTGATTACCTAAGTAGTAAACACTTTCGCCGATTGACTGAAATGCATGAAATAAATATGAGAAAAGAATGCATTCCCGAGGTTTTCACTCTAAGGCAACGATATAAAAATAAAAACTTAAAATTTGTTCACGTCTGCTTTTATCGACGTCAATTTTCTCCCCAACTTAAAACAAAATAATCCCAACTTAACTCCCACGAAATATTATCAACCTGTACGCTTCTACGAGTACAAAGCGCAAAACGTCGCAAACAGTAACCCCGTCAAAGGGCCCAGATTGTGGGTTAAGCTCGCTCCGGGTCCGGCCCGGGGTCTTTTGGACCCACTTTTGATGTGACAACGAACGAAACGTCACGTTTTCAGCCTTCCAATTTGTGTTATTCTAAGTATTGCGAATAGTGACCAGTCAGGGGTAGAGATGATAAACCTTTTTGAAATAAAATAGTGATGGGTAAAAAAGGTTTTACAGACATGACTTATTTTGAATATACTTACGGTTTCTAATTAATGTAAGTGATGCTTATTTGGAGCTACATAATTAATTAGCGTAACAACAAGGTGGACCGACGACTTCGTAAAGGTAGCAGTAAGGCGCTGGACGCAGGCCGCTATCAACCGGGCAACATAGAACACATTGGGGGAGGCCTATTTTCAGCAGTGAACGTCCTATGGCTGAGATAATGATGAATTAGTGTGATATGTAACATTTGTAATTAGACGTTATGTCAAATATGTTATAATTAGACTCTTCATAATATAGTCATAGGTTTATATTAGTCACAATAAAATCTATATATTTATTTGTTGTAGATTGATATTTCACCGATACAAGTGAAATATCAATTTACTAAGAAATGGAAACCTTTGTGAAGAACCTATCATTTTTAATGGTAGGAATATGAAATTCATATTATTATGTTAAGCTTTTGTGAAGAAAATTATTAGAATTGTTTGTTTTCAAAAGACTATATTTATTTTAACGAGAAAGACCAAGCCCTAAAAAAAACAACTGTAAAAAAAGTGTGTGTAAGTGTAAAGTGTTGAGGTACAGGTACCATTAATCCATTTTTTCTCTCAACGAAACAGAAAACACGCTTTGAAAACGTAATATATCGGCGTCTTCTGGACCCTAATAGCGGTACCTTCATGGATCCCCATTCATGCCGTAAACTATTGCCACGAGGCAAAAACCGCCTCGCCATGGGAAGTGGACTAGGTCGTAAATCAAACGATATCTTCGGATGGACGAACGACTTTGTTTTATTGTTCCTGCCACTGTTTGGCATTTGTTTGTTCGTTCTGACGTATTTTGTTTCAGCAGTCAGTCATGAAAAAAACTAACTTTGGTCATTAACGTACTTATTCACAAAAGATGCTTGCTTAAGTGAAGCAGCAAATCGAACGCACAGCGCTGAATAGAGCTCTGTGATTGGTACGTGTGTCACCCTGTGCGTCCACGCGCATTATGAGAGCTCATAGTAATGTTTATGAATAAATGCGGGCGTATCAATACTCCATACTCCATTCTGACTGATAAGGTACTAACGTAGGAAATTGGGTTCTATTAGAGTTAAAACTGAAGTTCCTTATTATGTAAAAGGCAATAGAAGCAGCAGCGATTGGAAAATCAAATTATTTGCACTGCAAAGTCGTTTTTATTCATAGTCTATTAAGGCTGGGTTGCACCTTTTTACAAACGTCAAAAATCTGTTAAATTCCATGCAATAACACTGGTTACCGTTATAGTTATGGTTAAAGTTAGGTGGTACAGCTCAGCCTAAGTGAACAAAAAGTCAATATCACGTCTGATATTTTTCTTACGTGTTTTTCAAGAGACACATTCTGTAACATAATTTTATTTCAACCTAAAATGTTGGTCATCCATCACAGAACAGAAATGTTTGCATTTTCCTAAAGGCCAAGGTTCGAGTTACGACATTATGTAGATCTATATGACGTGGGACAAAACTACGTCAGCAATGGACCTAACTTATAGAGATGACGATAAAATAATTTTATTTCAGCTCTAACTCCGTTTTATTTTTAAAATATTACTCTGAAACGTCACATGTCGAATACGGGGTTACTTAACCCTTTGAACTGCATGGGAATGAAAATGTTTTCTCTGAACTAATTTTTCTGCCTACTGCTTAAAGATGAAAGGTAAAATATTCCAAAGTCTTATTATCTGGATAAAAAATATGTGTTTAAGACAGGATTAATGTATCTGTCTGTACTGTAGTTTTTCTTTTAATCCTGTTCTATACCAAAAAAAAAACATTTTTCTTTCTATATTTCTAGACAAAATGCAATCGCGCTAGACACAAACATTGAAGTGCTTAATTTAGCTAAAACCAAATCATTTTCTCAATAACCAGTTTCATTTAGAATCACATAAATTCCTAACAAATTGTCCTTTTCGAATATTATTCCAAATTCATAGGCTTTCCACTGCCTCTCCCTTATTTTAGGTTTAATGGGACTATTCCCTGGGCAACAAAACTTGTGACAGGGGTTAATCTATGCCTGGAAAAGGGACATATTTCTATTCCAATAGTTATTGGAATTAAACAATAATTCCATTCGAAAAGGGTGTTAAATTATGGTTATATTCGACCGTGCATCTATTGTTTTAGAAAGACGATATGAGTATTTCTCAAAAAAAATGTACGTAACGAAACGGTAGTAACGAAATAGTAAGGCCATAAGGCTTGTTATACATTGGCGAAATATTGTGAATGCTCTTTATTTATTCAATGAGGATCAGTACTGTTGTAGAAAATTCAATAAAACTGGTATCTACGTTAATCTTTAAGACATAAGAAAGATATATCTTTTTGAATTATCCAAATCGGACCATTACTTACGAAGATATTAAGTAATAAACATAGGCCGTTTTTGCCGCTCAAAGTCAACGTACGCAGGGCCGCGTGACGTCATTATATCCGAATCGAGCGCAGCCGGCGTACTATTGGGATGGAAAATATTTTTTTCCAGCTAAACTATCAGTTTTAGAAAAAAACTTTTAATAACATTTATTCATCAAAATAAAGTAACCTATCGACCAGTAATTTTTAAAAATAGAAATTGTGAAAAATAAGTGTCGCTATGTCCAAAAACCACATTTACATAGGATTCGATGGAATGCGGAGACGCGGTTGGAGTGAGTTTAACTTTATGATTGTTGAGGATCTGTTGTAGAAAATCCAAATCCAATGAATCCGAAGATATTAAGTGATAAACATAGGCCGTTTTTGCCGCTAACAGTCAACGTACGCAAGGCCGCGTGACGTCATATAGGAACCGCGTGCAGCCGGCTCAGCCGCTCATACTTTAGTTCACGATTCGGCGGAACGCGGACGCGCAGTTGGGTTTTTGGAAATTTATTAAAATCAGGTGTTCATAAGTGATGTAATTTTATGATTTTTAAGCATTGAACATACATTATGTGTGCTAATAAAGTGGAAGCTGGTTTTGTGCAAGCTCAATCAGACAATCTTCCCAGAGTGGATTCTTTTATGATATTTGATTACTTAAGTAATCATGCTAAGTTCACCAGCGCTGAAATCCGTGGCTGGAAACTACAAAGGTAAGAGTGCTGTTTATTTATCTACGTACGTTAGGTACTTATTACTTAGTAATCTATCTATAGGTATAAAAGATGCATGTGCTGGCGGTCAAGCCGGCGTCCAAGCACTGGGTTGGCCGCCGGCTTGGGCNAACTAAAATGTTTTATGTAGAAAAAACATTGTATTTTGTAGGTCCATTGAAGTAAAATGATTATTAAAAATATTAACTAGGTGTCAGGGTTTCCGTCCACGTGGACGAAAACCAAAATCTTGCAAAATTGTTATGCTAGTATTAGTCCACTTAATTATCTAAGATTTCTATGCAAAAACTTTAATAAACCCTTAAAATAGTGTTTATTATGCTAATAAATTAGACATACGTGCCAAAAACATTACGTAAAGTAGCTAAAACAGTAATTAAATATATCATGAAAGTTCCCTACCGGCACGTTTTTTTTCTAACTTGACGACGTTTTCCATTCATCCGTAGATTTTTTTGGAGTTATTGCTTGTCAAATTACATTTTCATGCAGGCAGAACTGTTACTTAGATATTATAGATTGTAACAAGTCCAAACTTGCACGGAAAGTTAGGTTTGTATTCTAATTTTCCGTATTTGTTTGTGGCAAGTCGGTCAAATGGACGAAAACAGGAGCTGGACGGAAAACCGGCACAATTACCCTACTTTAGTTCACGATTCGGCGGAACGCGGACGCGCAGTTGGGTTTTTTGGAAATTTATTAAAATCAGGTGTTCATAAGTGATGTAATTTTATAATTTTTAAGCATTGAACATACATTATGTGTGCTAATAAAGTGGAAGCTGGTTTTGTGCAAGCTCAATCAGACAATCTTCCCAGAGTGGATTCTTTTATGATATTTGATTACTTAAGTAATCATGCTAAGTTCACCAGCGCTGAAATCCGTGGCTGGAAACTACAAAGGTAAGAGTGCTGTTTATTTATCTACGTAGGTTAGGTACTTATTACATAGTAATCTATCTATAGGTATAAAAGATGCATGTGCTGGCGGTCAAGCCGGCGTCCAAGCACTGGGTTGGCCGCCGGCTTGGGCGCCGGCCGTGCTGCGCGGCATGTGTGGATGCGCCATAAAGTGTAGGTACAGGGAGACACAGGGATGTATTCATTAGCCATGAATAAAGTGTTTATGGAATATTGATAAAAGGAATGTTGTTTACCTACTCATATTTTTCTTCATTATGTTTATTCATTTTTTGTTGTGTTGTTTATTTTATTATAATGTTATTTTATAATATTATAATAAATATGAATAAACATAATGAAGAAACTATTAACTAAGTAAAATACTTACTGTGTCAATAAAGTGTTTTCTTCTTCTATCCTACAGGAACCTTGCAAAAATTATCTGTGTGCCTATTTGTTATTCCCGATTAAAATCTCTATCTTTTTGCCAAATTTTATCCATATCCGTTCAGCAGTTTTTGGGTCAAAGATGAACAAAGATCCATCCATCCTCACTAACTTTCACATTTTATAGTAGGATATGATAGGATTTTGTTACTATTTGTATATTTTTATTCCGTTTATTTATTTATTACAGATCGGCACGTGAAACCTATGGAGATGATGCTGTAGGATTTGTCCAAGTCCAGAGGTCGGGACATGTTTGTACGGTAAAAGCAAAAATTACGCCTGAACATAGAATAAAAAGTAAAGCGTATAGCTGCACATTTACATGTGATGAAAAAGAGGAGACGGTTTTGAACGTGGACTGTCATGACTGTGCTGCTCAAAAGGGAGGCTGCAAACATAGCGTAGCTTTTTTGATGTGGCTCCATAGACGCAGCGAAGAGCCATCTCCCACTGAAATAAAATGTTACTGGACCAAACCAAAGCTGGCTACTATAGGTACTAAATTTATAAAAGCTAAAGATATGGGTTCCAGCTCCAGTTTAGTTACTACTGAAGATAAAAACACTGGAGACCAGTTTTTCCTAGCAGTTGTGCAGAGCATAAAGGAAAATTCTATTAAAAATCAGTTATCAGTATACGTTACAAAGAATGAGTTTAAAAAACTGTCTTTACATAATCTCGTTCATCAATATAAAAATGAAGGAAATAATATTAATAATGCAGATGATTTTATTGATTATTGTACTACTAAAATCACAATAGAAGAATGTCACAAAGCAGAGGAAGAAACAGTTTGTCAAGCTAGTTCACCATTATGGCATGAATTAAGGTATTGTAGAATAACCGCGTCTAAAATTCATGAAGCTGCACATTGCAAGACTCCTGATGGTGCTTTGATTGAACAAATATTTGGTGCCTCTGTACCAGAGACTTTAGCTATGAAAAGAGGCAAACGATTGGAATCTGATGTCAGAGCAGAAGTAGCCAAAACAAGGAAAATAGTTATCGAAAATGGTGGTTTCTTTTTAAAACCCGATTGGCCTCATTTAGGTGCTTCTCCAGATGGATTGACAAGTGAATACGTAGTAGAAATAAAATGTCCCTCGACAAAGAAAGGAAAGGAAAGTTTTGTAAAAAATAATGTTCTCGGCAGAAAATCTAAAGCTCAAATTCAGCTACAAATGTTTTTTTGCAATAAAGTTAAGGGATTGTTTTGTGTAGCTGATGAAAATTTTGAAAGCAATAAAAAGGTTGAAATATTCGAAGAAGATTATGATGAAAAATATTGTGCTGATCTTATAGAGAAGACTACGAATTTTTGGAAAACATCAGTGTTTCCGAAACTGGTTAATACTTAAAATTACTTTTTTTTTAAATAATATGACACGTCTATTAATGTTGCGAGGTTGTCTAAATAAAACTATAAAATAAACGAAAGCATTTTTATTTTTAAGCTTGATTAGTAAATAAACGATTCTGTAAATTAACTAAACCACAGGTTATTGTTACAATATAATCCAAAAACTGTACGTATGAAACATCGACACATGCGTGAGGTCCGATCATTTTAAAGTCTCTCAACTTCCCTATGCTTCTTTCAACGTGAACTCTTATAGCAGCGATTCTCTTTGTTTGCAAGACTTCCTCTGCTGTTGGTTTTGAGTTGGAACTCACACTAGGCGGCCTCAGGAGTGTACAACCACGTTGTTCCAATAAATGGGAAATATTTTTAAACCCCCTATCTGCTAACACAATACTTCCTTGTGGCAATTTGTCAAGAAATCCGCTGTCTTCAAATATCGTTGAGTCAGGGGTTCTCCCTCCATATCCCTCAGAGATAAAGTTTATCAAACCGTCAGGTGTTATTGAAATCAAGTACTTGATGGTGTTGCAGCTTTTGTATTGAGACCATGTAGCCGCTTGGTGCGAGGCGTTGCTAGGTTTCTCGATTTGAATTTCGAAACAATCGATTATTGAAATCGCTTTAGAATAGCGCTTCCTAAAAGCTATCGGCAAGTTTTCCCTGACATCATCTGCTGATGGCCAGATGATAAGCCCATTCAGGCATAGTGCAACTTTTGGGAGAGTTTTATTAAAATATTTAGACACAGAACTTTCTGAGAGGCCAAAATGTATTGCAAGCATTGAGTTTGGGTCATGCCATCGGATTTTTCGTAAAGTCACTAGGATTTCAATAGATGATAATCCCGTAAAGTTTTGTAAATGTTTAATACAAAAGTACGAATGAGCAGGAAGGCCTATTAGTAATTTTGGATCTCGAGATATAGCCATTAGAGCGCCTTTTTGCATATGTTCATTGAAAACATTTTTATTACTTATTTTTATTATTTCTAAATCAGACGACTCGAAATCAGCATTAACACCAACAGAACTAGTAATTTCACTTGAGTTTGAGTTGCTGATCGTAAAGCTAACGTTTGGATTAATATTTTTGGGGATTACTTTTTTTTGTACTATTGGTTGTTTCCATTTGATTGGCGTATTATTAGATTTAGTTTTCATTTTTGGATTCATATTAACTTGCACTGCTTGTGATTTTTGACCCCTTTCATTGTTTTCCGATAATACGTCTATTTCTTCAGGTATGCTAAGAGGATCACTGTTTTGGGTGATAATATTTGAATCTTGATTTTCACACTCTACTACTTCAATGGGATGCAATAACAGGTCTTCGTGTCCAATATCTCTACTTAAAACTCTTTCAAAATATTCTATGTCTTGTCGTTTATTAAAACCTGATCTATTCATTTTCTTTTTTTGAAGCTTTTGGCATTCAAACTTATGAGGCAAAACTCCCTTCTTCAGTTTAAGTCTTCCTCCAACCAACTTAAACCTTAAGTAATTTTCCATATCTTCTTCCAACTGAAATATAAAAAAGTTTTAAGTATTAATTTATTTACTTCTAACATTACTAGCAAAGGCTGAGACAGACACATAAATACTCCGCTGAAAGTTGTGTAAAAGATAAAAAACAAATAACATTCACTCTTTATTTTTTACCCGAATACGTCCCTGTATCATTCGCTTAATACGCGCGGGCCGGGGACTACGGAAAGTAGATACGTAGCCAGAGCCACGACTGACACAACTTTAACAGCGATAAATTTTGTCAGTGTGTGCGTGAGAGCGTGCTCACACATACAAACCGTGTTCGGTGCGAACTGCGAACCTATGTATAAAGATATTATCGTATTTATTTGTTGCTACTATGACAAAAGTCCGAAAAAGTAAGTAGGCATGTTTTTAATAATACGTGAGTCATAAAAGAAGAGAATACAATAGGTACACTAAGTAAAATCAGAGTAAATACAAATGAGTAGGTTATCTTCATAGAAACGCACCGAGCGCGGCTTGTATAGGTATGAGTGCGCCAATACGTATGCGGCGCGCACGCACACACTACATCCTAACCTATATACCTACTCATTTGTATTTACTCTGCTACAATGTATTTGTAGGTACCAACTTATTTCCATAACAATCAACTAAATGGTGCAAGTATATTACACTATGAGGGAACTTGACCGAGACGAAGCGCGAGCCGGCACATCAAAGTGTAGACGACACATGGCGATACTAACCGAAGTTCGTCTTTACTATACCTACTAATCCTACAAGTGTACTTGCGCCAAAAATAATAGGTATGTACGTACATCGAAATGATCTTCACAGCAATATCTAGCACTCAGGGCAGAGGGTGGAGTTTTATCATCTCTTTTTGCCACGGAATACCATTTTTTTCGAAGTTTTGGGTCTTTAGGAACGATAAAAAACAGTTTTTCTGGCGTTTTAACAGTTGTGTTTGTACATTTCGGCACTATACAATATTTATACATTTCGACAGACACAAATCAGAGACTAGTTTCAAAGTCATAAATTTATCCGTACAAAACACTGCGCGCCTTACCGCTGCCAACGGCTAACTGGCGGCCCAGTCCCATCCCAGTGACGTAGTCTCGGCGCGCCGCGCCGCGCGCCGGGCGGTCAGTGAACTTCGTTAGTAATTTCGTTATTTTTTGTCGTAGAACAAACCACCCCTGACTTTAATAGGTAGGTATGGTAGGTTTAACTCTGAAAAAGTAAATACCTACTTGCTTTCACTATCAACTTATTTGCATATCAATCCAGTAAATAACAGGTAGGTAGGTAGGTACATATGACGTGTACATCGAAATGATCTTCACAGCAATGTCTTGTAGCCTAGGCAGAGTGACCTCCTCAGCTATGCCTTATTGTTAGAAGTAAATAAATTAATATTTATAAATTTTTATGTTATGACTCTAACAACACTTATGAACACTTTATTTAAATAAATCACCAAATATACCACCGCGGAGACCCCAACCGCGTCTCCGCGTTCCAATGAATCGTATGAGCGTATGGATATTTTCGATATTTTTCACAATTTCTATTTTGAAAAATTACCTATCGATAGCTTACTTTATTCTGATCAAAAAATGTTATTAAAAGTTTTTCCCTAAAACTGATAGTTTGGCTGGAAAAAAATATTTTCCATCCTCACAGTACGCCGGCAGCGGTCGGTTCGGATACAATGACGTCATCGCTCCCGCGCCGGGCGGTCAGAGAACTTTTTAGTAATTTGGCCATAACTTCGTCAATTTTTGTCGTAGAACAAAAATTTTTGGACTGTATGTTAAGGATTTCTTAGACCTATAAATCTGCATTCACAGCTAAAAATCGAAATGATCCTCATTCGAAATATTTGTAAGTATGCACCCAAATACGGGGTAATATTAAGGGGTTAGAAATAAAATAAGGGAGTAATCATTCATACTATTTTAATAAAATTATTTTTGTACCATCATGTTTATCCATTTTGAGTCGTTCTCTGTAAGCTTTTTGCCTTTCGGCATTGGTTTTTGGCAGCATTCCTAAAAAAACAAAAGAAGTAATCACATAAAAACGTAATCTAAATGATTTGATAATTTTTTGCTGGTGGCACTTCTGTCAAGCAGATAGTATCCAATCTTTTTGTTATTAACGCTCTATATTTTTTTAAATTAATTAAGTAGTGAATATTACTATGCTTAGTCAGGTAATAACAGTATACACTCAGCATTATGTTGTACTTTTTCGTAACGTAACGAAATTCGCAAAAAACGTAACGAAATATTAGACAAAATAAGATCAGAAACAAGTATTTTTTTGATAAAATTTGTTACAGCAAATATAAAAGCTTACTAAATGTTCGTACCACACGTATTACAAAAAATGGTTAAATGAAGACTTACCGTTCTATATAAAATCGCTGATTTTACTGCCTGTTACGAAAAAGTAATCCCACAAAACACACACGTTTTCACTAATTTTCGCGATAGATATTATGGCGGAGACGTCAGGCCAACAGCCATTCAGAGTGCAGCTATTGTTGTCCGTGTAAAATAAATACGGAATTGTTCAGAAACCATGAGAAAGTAGAAATAAATCGTAACTAAAGAGTAAATAACGAAATAGTAAATGAGAGCGNGGTACACTAAGTTCGTCTTTACTATACCTACTAATCCTACATAGTGTACTTGCGCCAAAAATAATAGGTATGTACGTACATCGAAATGATCTTCACAGCAATATCTAGCACTCAGGGCAGAGGGTGGAGTTTTATCATCTCTTTTTGCCACGGAATACCATTTTTTTCGAAGTTTTGGGTCTTTAGGAACGATAAAAAACAGTTTTTCTGGCGTTTAACAGTTGTGTTTGTACATTTCGGCACTATACAATATTTATACATTTCGACAGACACAAATCAGAGACTAGTTTCAAAGTCATAAATTTATCCGTACAAAACACTGCGCGCCTTACCGCTGCCAACGGCTAACTGGCGGCCCAGTCCCAGTGACGTAGTCTCGGCGCCGCGCCGCGCGCCGGGCGGTCAGTGAACTTCGTTAGTAATTTCGTTATTTTTTGTCGTAGAACAAACCACCCCTGACTTTAATAGGTAGGTATGGTAGGTTTAACTCTGAAAAAGTAAATACCTACTTGCTTTCACTATCAACTTATTTGCATATCAATCCAGTAAATAACAGGTAGGTAGGTAGGTACATATGACGTGTACATCGAAATGATCTTCACAGCAATGTCTTGTAGCCTAGGCAGAGTGACCTCCTCAGCTATGCCTTATTGTTAGAAGTAAATAAATTAATATTTATAAATTTTTATGTTAAGACTCTAACAACACTTATGAACACTTTATTTAAATAAATCACCAAATATACCACCGCGGAGACCCCAACCGCGTCTCCGCGTTCCAATGAATCGTATGAGCGTATGGATATTTTCGATATTTTTCACAATTTCTATTTTGAAAAATTACCTATCGATAGCTTACTTTATTCTGATTAATAAATGTTATTAAAAGTTTTTCCCTAAAACTGATAGTTTGGCTGGAAAAAAATATTTTCCATCCTCACAGTACGCCGGCAGCGGTCGGTTCGGATACAATGACGTCATCGCTCCCGCGCCGGGCGGTCAGAGAACTTTTTTAGTAATTTGGCCATAACTTCGTCAATTTTTGTCGTAGAACAAAAATTTTTGGACTGTATGTTAAGGATTTCTTAGACCTATAAATCTGCATTCACAGCTAAAAATCGAAATGATCCTCATTATCGGATGTACCGCGCGGAGTGAGCCAGGCCTGGCAGTATTTGAAGAAAGCATTGTATGAATCATAGTTTGCCTTTAATCTATGTCTTTATTATTATTATTTCAATGTACCGTTTCCTAAAGTTGCTTATTGCCTCAGTTGAGTATTTTCAATACATTAATACTTGACAATATGACGATCCGTAAATAGTATAATCCCTATGAGTAACATTGCAAATGTGCACTCAACGGTAAACATACTTTTAGTAGCAATTAAAATAACTCGCGAAGCAACTGCAAGCATCGCTTTGCTCGCACGGTTTTCATTAAAACTTAGTGTTACAATAACAATATTTCATTCTGCAAAGCAGCTTTTTATTCTGGCGGCGTGCTTTTATGTCACAATCTAGTATGTGTAGCAGGTAGGTTATTTCACAACTTTTAAAGTTTCAAGTGTTGCAGGGACCCCGGTGGGATTTATGTGTGCCGTTTATTGCAACACTGCGGAAAAACCCGGTTTCCCGCCTTCCCGCCTCAGCTTCCCGCCCGCCCAGCCGTCTTACGCCGACGTGTCGACGAGCCTAACTGCCCCCGAGGGGATTGTTCCAGATATTAATATCACGCGACATCAAGTTTTGAGATGCGGTTTTAGTTCAGAATATCCAGATGTAGGTGGCGCTGTTTTTATTTACGGGTGAAATTTTAGAGGTGAGTTTTGTAGCTTGGATTAGCACCTAAAGTTATAAATGTTGAGAGATTGATTGATACACGCTTATTTTTATGAAAAATGCAAATGATGCTCAATCGACAGCTTAACAGACAAAACATTTTTTTAATTACACTTAATTACCTACATTACATTACCTGCTTAATTAGGTATCGTCTGCACAATCGCTAATTTAGCACAAAGTTAAAAAAACAACGGCATTCTAGTAACAATACCTATTTTTGTAGAAATGTAAACGTCAAAGAACAGTTAAAAACAAGATATTTTCCATGAAATGATTTCTTCAATAAGTAACTTTTAAATTCTGTTAAACTCGAAGGGAAACTTGTAAACAGCTACGAATTCAATAAAGGATAGAAATGCTTACTTCGGAGCTCGGAACTTTCAAGGTCCAACTGAAGGCGTTTTAGATATAATGTATAAGTGAACGCTTCCCAGTTAGTTACTAAAACGTTATGTAAATGTGACATTTATTTAGATAACAAATATAATAATAATAATAATAACAGCCTGTGACCCTACCACCGGTAGCTTGGGCCCTGCTCCGCTACCAGCGGAATAACTATTTTTAAGTATTTTTTTATAATGTATTTTTATTTTTATTTTTTTTGATAATTTACATTGTAAAAAAATATTTAAAATTAAGAACCAAGGTTAATAAAGAGAATAATAATAAATATCCTTGGACATTTTGCACTGCGCCGCTAGCCCCAAACTAAGCAAAGCTTGTACTATGGGTACTAGACAACGGATATAAACATACTTAAATACTTTTTTTTTTGTAAATACATACATATTATACATAGAAAATACCCAGACCCGTCACAGAAATTAAAATTCATCATTTCAATTTCTGCCCGGCCGGGAATCGAACCCGGGACCTCTCGGCATAGTAGTCCGTTCTGAACCACTACACCAAACGGCCGACTATATGAGATATATGAGATACGAGTATTATTGGAAGGTTATTACAGAATTTTACGAATATGAAAGTTTTGCTTAGTCTGATAAATTATGGTGGCAAACTGGCAAAATGTTTGACAGAGCCTTATAAAAGGCTACGGCGCAGCTCTCTTGTTGTGTTTTGTTTAATTCTGGCTATTTTACGAGTATGTATAGTCAGTCAGTTCGTGGATAGAAACTACGTCTTGATGGAGCGACAACCTTAGGAAAATTCCTGGCTGAATGGAATAATCTGAAGATTGTGGTTTAGTGTCTTCTACCAGCAGTGCTGCCTGATTATTAAAAACCTTTACAGGAGCATAATAATTGATTACTTCAGCACCTATGCAAGTAAGTACCTTTTTATTCCTTAGTTCTCAAATACTGTTGGGATTGTGAAAGTACCTTCATGTTAACAAGCTTATAACACTTAATATTTTGTGGTCTAAAGTGGTAATAATCCGCAGATTAAATCTAACAAAATTATGTAATTAAATATGAAACGCGTTACCCGTCGCTTTTTAGGGGATTAAAATCTTTCCTTCCAAATTCCGTGGAATTGGAGCACGACCGTAATAATTGATTGGATTATACCTTCCACCGGCCCCTACGTGATCCCTGTCCATGATTGGTGAACGCGAGCGAATTTATTTACTAACTGTGACAATAAAACGTGTTATCTGCGTCATACAAATTCATCGGGCGGCGTGTGCCATGAATAAATATTTTTAGTTAAAGTTTTCAGCGCGCGCGCTGCGCTGTTAATCCGCGGCGTGATGGGACGCTGTTACGGCCGTGATACAACTAAAATCATATTGATATTCAAATTTCCCAAGGGCCCTGGACAATAGATGTGAGCAAAAATTATCTACGATGAAAAGCTGTTATATTGTGGATGCCAGCCTATGATATACGTGGTCCCAAAGGACTATCGGTAGATAATAGATCATTTCTAGTTGAACGGTTGAGTACCTAACTTACTAAAGGTCTGCTTATCATTGGAAAGGTTTAATACTTGTATTAACGCTAATAAATATTTAAATAATCTAAGTACTTATTGCTTAGTCTACTTAATGTGTTTCTTTATGCTCCCGAATTCTGAAAATAGTACAGAGAAATAAACAGTAGGTATTCTGAGTAAACCTATTTTGAAGCATCCTTAGAAGAGCAATTAGCCTCCTTTCGAAATATCATTCCATGAACATTCATACTTACGTAAGTAAATCTTACCTTAATAAAGGCTAGAATTCACCCAGACTGTTACAATTCTAACTAATAATTGTTTTAACACAGCATTGTGACATTAGCTTCTATTACAAGGTTTTACCTTTCCATTACTCCCAAGTCAACACTTGTGTACTTATAGTTATAAATAAAATTATCACAAAACTTTTTAAGTGCCCGTCCCAAAAGTCAATTTGCTGCCTGCCGCTTCTAGAGAGCACCATGAGAAGGGTTGGAACAAGAATAGCAAATGTTGCTCACATCATTGGGGCAAACATCGACTTGACGCGGGTAGACATTCGCAGACAGGCTTTCTTTCAGATTTACCCGAACAACAGAAAGTGGCAGATACCACAGTATTATTGGAACACAAAGGGGATAAATATTTCGAGGCGGGAAAGGGTAATAGAACGGGAAAAGAATTCGGGAACAGAATCGGGAATCGGACTTGATGGATTTATGAAATGAACGGGCCAAAGTAAAACAAGGTTTAGAGTTGTAACTTTGTAGAGTTTAGTGTTAAGTTAGTGTTTGTCATTTAATTATTAACATTGAAAAATCTATTTACCTACATTATATTTTTCATAGAAACACTTTAGCGTTGATTAATATTTAATACGACACCTTCGGTATAATTTGGGGAAAAAAGTGGATGATGATTCCTCTCTCTTTTCCATTATCAATCGTATCGGTATTTCTGAACATTAACATTTATAATGGACTTTATTTAAATAACATAATATCTTTTATTAAAGTGGAGTAAAAACTGACTCGAATGTTTTAAATCCCGGTATGTTATGTCACAATAACAACGTGTGCAACCGAACGATCTCCGAACGCTGGTCATTGCGAGTGTCCTTACAGTTCACACTCATAATCGGCTTGAACAGAATGGAACTGCTTGTTGCAACTATTACCGCGACACGACGCAAGTTACAAGAACTTGAAAAGTATAGAGTTTATTTTATTATTTCATATTTATCGTTTAAAAGTAGGTAAAACTAATGAAAAACTCATATATTTTTTGGGAACAAGTGTATACAGACTTAAAAAAAACCTTTTACACGTCCCAGTAGGTATTGCTTTAAAGCCTTGGGCAGACCAAACGCGGGGCAGTAGCATCGCAGTTTGAATGCGGGCCCGCGCAAGTTGTAATACAAGAAACTCTTTGAAGTGTGTCACACCAAATTTGAACGCGGACCCGCGCTCCTCCCGCGCAGCACTGCAACTGCCGAAATACAAACGAGGCGGCGCGGGTGCGGGACAGAAGCGGCGCGAACGCGGGCCCGCGCTGTTGTATTACTATGGCGGCCATATTAGCATGACACACCGGACGCAGGGCGGTAGCAGGGCGTTGAAAGCGGTTTTCGAATATTTAAAATTTTGACAATCGCCCGCGTTGCAACTGCTTTGAAACTGCGCTGCTTTCAGTGTGCTTCAGCCGCGCTGCAACTGACCCGCACTGCTTCTGACCTGCGTTTGGTCTGTGGGAGCCTTAACCCCACCAGTGCTTTTGGACAATAAATAGACCAGTGCTGAGAAGGAGCAGCTCAAGAAACTCAGGATATTGTAGGTCGCCCATGGCTCGTTGCCACACCTGCGAATTCTTCACAGTTATTGAAAAAAAACAAATAGGCATAGCAGACATAATACTTACCTAAATCTTGATTGTTATTGAATTCATAGTTCAGACTGATTGTCGGAGGATTATCTTGAGAAAATGAGAGTAGTCCTAATTTAATATAGCAGAGCCTAAAAAGATAAGAAATAATAAGTAATAAACATTGTTGTATAATCCAAATTTGTAGGGGAACCTTGGAGGCTTTATTAAGAAAATCGTATTCGTGTTTACTCGGAAAAGATACAAGGATACTATGATCGGCCAATTAAAATGTTTATGCTAAAATAATTATGCTATCGCTAAAATAATATTTTGTATATCTGAAAGTGTTGTGAATGCTTATACTAAAACGTTTGTTTTTATTTGTATAGAGAACAATAGTGTCTAGACAAACCTAAAGAGGATTTAGGACGCTGAATAATGAATAATAAATAAATAAATATGAACATTGAACATAATAGTTATTTTCCCCGAGATAGGTATACATAAGTATTTGTGGAAATCCTTGAGAGAGGCTGAAACAAACGATCGATAGGTACCTACATAGTTTAGATTGCTTAATAGTTTCCAGGAAGTTTGTTTTGGCGAAAGTTAGCAATTTAGCCATTTTCTTTTGCGAGAGATAAAGACTGAAAAAATGTCCCTTAAAGCTTCCGACACATATTATTATGTACTTCGAGGATCACCTCATGTTTTTAAATTATATTTAGATTAGAAACTGATGTTTTTTATACAGCTCTTATCGCTCGCTTGCAAAAGACTGTTTAAGAAGTTGGTATCAATAATTTGGTGTGCAATATCGTAGTTACTATATGTAACATAATTATACTACGTTCTCACATTACATAGAAAAAAAATCATCTTGCTCTTGTAACTTAAATCGAAGCAAGCAGCTTAGAGAAGGCAGCTGTATATCCTAACTATAGCGGAACAAAAATTTTCTCGACCATAACAGTTCCAGGTGGAGCCAGAAGATTATTGCTTTTCCATTACATGAAACTTCTTTCATCTTAAACTACTTTTTAATTCTTTCTACATTTTCATTTGAAGAGAAAAGTATTTGTTCATAAGTTAACTTAACTGAATTGTTGTAAGTAAGTAATAGCTCTAGTCTAGTATTGAATTCGTTTACGTAGTGATATTGAAAGCTTATTTAGTTTGTTGTTCATTGGTTGACATTTGGATTTAAACATTAAATTAATTATGTAGCATTCAATTTGTCCCAATTATACGGTATTGTTGTTATTTAAAGGCTGAAGTCAAGGGCTATCTTTAATCTTTATACCAAAAATATCTTCTAAAAGACGTTCAGTTTTACCCGATTTTAAAATATTCCCGGGAAACAAGCGCGATCGTTTTCGATTCTTCCCCTAAGTAACACTTTCGTACATTAGTTATTATGGATTAGTAATTGAAAAATAATATCTATTGATATCTAACTGAACACGAAAATTCAACAATTCCCAGAAAGCCGGGGTCCAGCGTGATATTTTGCCTAATTGTTTGTGGCGCTACGCCCCAGGCTTAGCGGATTCAATTACGGAACCGTCGAATTCGTAACGATTACGATATCATTGCTCTCAGACAATTGCGTGATAGCATTGCTAATTATTTTGTAATGGATAAATTAATAGTCTTTGAAGCCGCGGCTATTGTTCCACCAGTTTAAGAGCCAGAGTACACGATGCATTGCGGCAGCGGTGCGACGCCGGAGCGGTGTGGCTGCGTCGTCTTACGTAGAAATATCTGTGGCGGGCACACGAGCAAAATCTTTGCAGTGCGGCGCCGCAACGCATCGTGTGCTTTCGCTCTAACTCCATGCACAATGGTTATTTTGCTTCCCCGTTGCGTAATTGGAATTTGGTTATAGATATTTATGGAGCTTTCGCGCGAACGTATTTCAATTTAAGCATTACACACAATAGAAGGCAATTATTTACGGAGTAAATAATGTTTGTCACGAACATTGTCCGCGCGGTTTGAGTTGCGAACGACAATGCTTTGTGATACGTGCGAGATCGGACTAGCCTGTTGCTATTTCAACTGCTTTACCTACATGTACTCGTATGTATGTGGATTATTTAGTTTATTTATTTCAGTAAAAAATATTATAATTCCAGTTGGTGGATCAACGATTTGGTGAACAGCGCGGGAAGAATGCTGAATGCAGACCGTTTTGGAAATCATTGGGGGGAAGCTTTTGTCTAGCAGCAATAAATTGTATAAATTTAATTTTTCAGGGTGTAGGGTTGCCAGGCGTCCGGCTTTAGCCGGACATGTTTGGCTTTTTAGGGACTAGTCCGGCCAAATATTGCCTTTTCCGGCCTGTCCGGCTTTTGTTAGGCTTTTTATTTGGTTGCCGCGCCAGGCGAAAGACGAGCCACAGAATCATATGAAGCGCACTGATCAGGATGTTGGATAGTAACCGATGATTCCGGCTTTTAGGGTAAAATGTCCGGCCAAATGAAGCACAAAGTCCGGCTTTTGTGATTTTGGACCTGGCAACCCTATCAGGGTGGAATGTGATTAACACATTTTCATTAAAAAAGGCACCCTTTAATGTCTAAGCATGGAGTATATTCTCGTATACGGCGTTAAACTATTTAGTTATCTGTCGGTTTCAATTCCAAATAGCTTCGAAAGTTTACCTTCATCGTGTATATTTATCTAAGCGCCTGATCCTGTAGGCTGAAGTAGGGCGATGTGTATTCGGGCCTTTGAATACGTCATAAACAGATAAAATATTCTAAAGAAGATAATAAACAAAATGTATCCATTTATATATTTTGCTATAATTATAAAGCCAGAGCCCGTAGGCTCTAATCCCGCCGGAAAATTATTGTCTAATTAGAATGTAGCACTTACAAAGCTTTGCTTTTGCTGGGGCCAGATAATTGCTGTGATTCTTGGAACAACTTTGTAGTTAATTGATTTCTAATGAACCATGCTACCAAGTTTTTAAAATAAACATCTGTGTTTTATACGCTAGTAAATAAAAACCAATTTGAAGTAATAAATAGTCGAGTTTATTTAGCTTTGTGTATTCGAATCATCTGTGGAAATTCAAAGTAGACTGTATGTAAACTAACTTCGTGTAAAAGGAAGGATCAAAGCTCTGTGCACGTTATTCAGAGCAGCTTAGTAGCAGTAATATGCACTTATATTAGTATTTCAAGAGGACTTTGTACAGCTAAATCTGCACGGGGCATAACTTCGTTCTGAAATAGAGGATCGATTAGCAAGCACTGATTCGGAATGCTTCTAGCTAGACTGTATTGAAGCTAGGTGTAGGTAACTTCCTAAACATACCTAACTAAGGTACGACAGGATTTGGCACTAGTGTTTAGAATGAGTACGAATATAGACGTGGAAATTATATGTATAACGCAGGAATTTGTCCATAATACGAGTAATAATTGTATCAAAATACATACAATTAGTTGTTTTTTTAATCAATAAAACTACTTATTACGTATTAGATTGGTCACCAGCTAGAACAATCTATAGCATTCATTTATAAAGGTTCCTACATCGGAAATTCAATTCAATGCCATTCATTTTAAAGTTCACCATCACAAAATTCCGAACAAAACGCTAATCAAACGGGTTAAAAATCGATGGAATTCAATCCACTTCAATTAACTTGTCTTCATTGTAAACAGGAGTCCACTCTTTGCATTAGAATCAGAAGAGCGATGAGCTACATTTTATTTACCTTCAATAAGCAGGGTGTTAAGGCGACGTTATTTTGCAGGAAAATGTTTTCAATTGTGAAAAATCACTGATCAGTTTCTATAAAGTTCTATCCGATGATGTGTACGAAATAGTATGTCGTATGACTTGATCATATTTAAAATAAATCTGCCCATTTGATAAAAGTTAAAAGCGTGGCAGCTGCATTTCCGACATACTCGTAGATTTGCTTTTTTGTCTGTAGTTCGCTCTTTGAATCGATTTCGAAGTTAAAACGGTCACTTTTGTCATTTTACCCAGGAGTGATGGTAACATATTTTCTCGTCTCGTCTCTTATCCTCTCCACTTTGGTGGAAACCGGCCCTTAAGGGGGAGTTTAGTGTTGGGGTGATGGAAATAAGCTAATGAGGCTTTGGCACGTCCTCCCGCTAGGTGGCGTGATTCTTGATAGAATACTAAGATCTGCCAATCAAGACTGTCTGGAGAAACATTCTATTGCGTAGAGAATTGCTATGTACGACTACGAGTACATTACAATTCTACAAAGTAATTTCGAGTACGTGATCAGACACTGTTAGATGCTGAAATGAACCTCGGATGTAGATAGCTTTTGAAATTAGTCAGTTAAAAAGTTTGTATGCCTAATTATACGAGTATTTGTCTTACTTTGCCGAGTTAGCTTAATTGTATATTTTTCAACGTAAACATTCCGCTTTTGAGCTCCGAAAAGTAGAATATTACTCAATACACTGAATAATTGATCACTTTACATTGTTTTTATCTAGTTAAATGTATTCATAAACTATTTTACAGTGTTGTTGGTTAGTTAGTTTCCAAAGCAATTCGGTTTTTGTTCATAACAATGTTCAATTTGCATTTTAAACTTGGTTTAACTTTTATGCAGAAATACAGGACTGTATCGTTGCCTACATTTTAATATGGTTGTTTAATAATCAGTTCGTGCTATTAGGGTACGTACAAATAAAGGGTTCAGCATCAGCAGTACTAACTAAGAGCCAAAGCACACGATGCGTTGCAGCACCGCACCGCAAAGATTTCGCCGTATCGCGCGACGCGGCGTCGCACCGCTTGATCGTGTGACAGATTATTTCTATGTAAAGCTTCGGTCTAGCGATTGCAACGCACAACGGTTGACGCAAACTGCGACGGATTGTTCTTCACCGCTGACGCATATTGCGACGGAACAAGAGACCATTTTAGATGTTTTTCATACGATTTTGTGTACGTCACCGCATAACGCATACCTCAGCGTTATGCGTTGCGATTGCGAGCTTACGCAGCGACACCGTTCCGGCATCGCACCGCCGCCGCCGCAACGCACCGTGTGCTTTGGCTCTATCTCGACTTAAATTATCTCCATTTCATTTTACCTTACTCAAACAGGAAAGTTAATAAGTTATTTTGCTCTGTAAATATCCTTTTGATTCATATCCAGACTCATGAATTCTAAAAATATCGTTTATTCGAATAATAAGGTAGAAATACAAGCGCTATCAGACCTGCTTTCATTTTATTTGTTCAGTTGGATAGCTTATGTTTTACCTATCTTTTTTTCTTGGCGATTACTAAGCAAAGATGGATTCTAGAAATGTGTCATTTTCTATTTGTTTTGGGACAAATAATATTATATTTCTATTTTTATTTAGATAAAACCCAGTATCTATACTTATAATAAATCTGTAGAGAGGTCAATTCTGTACATGAAATATATTTTCAAAATAACTATCAGGGGGTGATTAGTGATCGATACTGATGCCAAAAATGCAATCAGTAAAATTTTTGTCTGTCTGTATGTTCCTTATAGAAACAAAAACTACTCGACGTATTTTAACGAAACTTGGTATAACTATTCTTCATACTCCTGGGCAGGTTATAGTACACTTAGGAATTCCCACGGGAACGGGAATTAACGGGAAAATCCTTTTGTATGAAAAATCTAAACCGCTTAAGTTAGACGCTTGAAATTTGGCAAGCAGGTACCTTAGTAAACTTAAAGCTTAGTTACAACAGGATATTGCAAAATTCCCACGGGAACGGGAATTATCGGGAAAATCCTTTTGTACGACTGACTCACTGACATATCAACGCATAGCCTAAACGGCTAAACGTAGGCACTTGAAATTTGGAAGGGACGTAGCTTAGGTACCGTAGAGGTGCACCAAGAAAGGAATTCCCAAAATTTCCACGGGAACGGGAATTACCGGGAAAATCCTTTTGTATGAAAAATCTAAACCGCTTAAGTTAGACGCTTGAAATTTGGCATGCAGGTCTCCTAGTAAACATAAAGCTTAGTTACAACAGGATATTGCGAAATTCCCACGGAAACGGGAGTGAGCGGGAAAAAACATTTGTATGAAAAAATCTAAACCGCGTAAGATAGATGAAGGGGGTAAAACGGGATCCATGCGTACGAAGTCGCGGGCGGCCGCTAGTTCTGGATAAAGTAACTTTCATACTCAAACATTTTCTTAAATAAAATTCAGATTTAGTTTTCTTATTACGTAACGTCAGTATTTTCCGAATTTTTGACCACAATTACCACGTAATTAGACCTTATTTTCATTAAGTTGAAAAAGGTGATGATTTTGTGAAAAAGATTAATTAGGAGTAAAACTGAATTTTATTACTACTTAATTACAATTAGTAATCACCAGTAATAAGTTACTTAAGCCAACTTTTCCAAATTCTTAAAGACGCTGAATTATCTAAATCAGATGTTACAACCGTTTTACCGTTTAACGATCTTCGGGAAGTTTCTAAGCAATAAATTGCAATTAAAGAAGATTCCCGAGAGCCTAATGAGAGATATTCAACCACTCCGTCCATGTTTGCGAACTGAAAGGTTTAGCCAAACCAACGCGTGCACAGCCTGATGGCGATTGAGATCATGTCGAGTATGAATTTGTAGTGATGAGTTCACATCAACACGTCCTGTCAGTGGTCGCGGCAATCTATGCACGCACAGTTATCGCCTTCGCCATCGCCGACGCGAGCTGCACGCGTTGGTTTGGCTGAACCTTAAGTTTTGGTTCGTTAATACACTGTTATTGCGTCTTCATTCAATCGGCACTTACACCATTTGGGGTAATTGAAATAGGGACATGGTTAACCGCCTATTTAAATGGGAGGCTGTGGCTTACAATTTAATACTATAAACTTAATTTTATACTGAAAGGGATGTCTAGCTTACCCCATTTACTGGTAACTGAAATGTAATTTAAAAACGTAAATAATAAATATTGAACTCTATCTTTGTGCTGAACTCGATTTAATATCTAGTCTTTTTATTGGAAATATTATAAGCAATTTCTGGATGTTATTCCTCAATGTACACAACAATATTTAATGAAAATACAAGTTATAACTTATAAATATGTACAAGAACTGAGAAGGTATAAAAAGTAAACCATACATAAAGATATTAAAACTGGCAGTTTTGTTTCGTAGCGCAATATGACTGTTCGTTGAAAGATAAAAGACGCCAACAATATTGCATTCATATGAAATTTTATATTCGGAGCCTTAGAGCTACAGCTACTGGTGGATTTAGGATCAGTTCAGTAACTGACTGGTTAGGTATTACATTTGGCTTTGTTTCATCACTTTTAATTTTGACGATTGAAGTTCTTCTTTGCATGATTAAAAGATGTTTTTCTTCATGCGAAGTACCTATTATGACTATAACTTCGTCTAAAATCTGTGCATCTTTTAATATTTAAAACTTTATTAGTAACATTTTTATTTCTCAAAAGCTACATTATTATGATGCATTGTGTGACTTGCCGAGCGTTTTACATTATACAAACAAAAAAAAAACTTATTCAATGTAAGTGTTAAAGCCATCCAATATCACCTCTTCGAGACACAATCAATCCAACTCTTGAATCTAAATCAACATCTGAATGTAAATCAACGTAATTTTTCCCGTTTATACTATTGCTGAGCTGTCTACTTAAGAGCGTTGTCACATTTTTCATGCAGAAATCGAGAATTTGGCAGATTTCGAAATGATTTTAGTCATATAATTTATTGTTATAGCTTCTTTTGACTTATATCATTGTAATTATCATACGTTTTTACGGAATGTCTATTGAGAAAATCTCGTTCAAATTGGATTTTTGCCTACGAAAACAGCGAATTTCGAAAGCCCGATTTCCAGGTAACTCGCGAAGACGCAACTTTGAACTAATATTACAACAAATTTATTTATAAGTAAGAATATATAATGTATTCATTAGAATAAGCATACCCTGAAGAAGAAAGTGTATTGAGAAAATTTTGATGTTTAATTCATTAAAATGCATTTTTATCATGTCTAAGATAGTCAAAATTCGAGAAAATTCTTTTAGATTATGAGATGTGACCTGTTTTCTTGCAGTAATTTTCTCGAATTTTGACTATCTTAGACATGATAAAAATGCATTTTAATGAATTAAACATCAAAATTTTCTCAATACACTTTCTTCTTCAGGGTATGCTTATTCTAATGAATACATTCTATCTTCTTACTTAGAAATAAATTTGTTGTAATATTAGTTCAAAGTTGTGCCTTCGCGAGTTACCTGGAAATCGGGCTTTCGAAATTCGCTGTTTTCGTAGGCAAAAATCCAATTTGAACGAGATTTTGTCAATAGACATTCCGTAAAAACGTATGATAATTACGATGATATAAGTCAAAAGAAGCTATAACAATAAATTATATGACTAAAATCATTTCGAAATCTGCCAAATTCTCGATTTCTGCATGAAAAATGTGACAACGCTCTTAAACAGCAATTCTAACATTAATCAGCTATTTCCAGTGTTTAAGTTAGACTGCTAAGGCCCACTGCCCACTCGTAATATTTGCCCCGAATTTGCCGTGGCCACTGCCAGCGGACGTGTTAAGCCTTGCAACTAGGCAATAAATATTGACACACAGTGAGTTATGGCCAGGTTCTTCTACAAACAGATTTTCGCCTGAATTTCGCGTAGCTGTTTCAATTCCCCTGTGGGGAAACTAAAAATAAAACTGGAATTATGCTGTATTTTTCGGATTCAAGGCAATATTTATGGTTCCAGTTTAGTCAGATACGTTGTTTGATCTGATAGTAACAAAAGCTCAAAGTATCTAATAGAATAAAAGCTTTGAACGAAAATCTTTTAAATTGACCAATTGAAAATATTCCTTGCAAAAATTCTGTATCGCTGCTGTTGAAAAGTGCAGTGATATGCCGATGTAAGAAATATAAAATAATAATCTTTATCACATTCAGCACTCGTATGACCACAACCCAATTATTATTTAAGGTTTTTATTCATATTAAATAGCCTAAAATGAATGTCAAGATCAATATTGTTATGTTATGAAGAAAAAAAAAAAACATTTTGCGACAATCTTCGATAGATTTTCTATTTCCTTATTAGGTACTCTTCTTCTATCAATTAAACCTCATCAACGTAGGGACTCTTCACCTATAACCTTGAGTTAACGTGATCAGCGCCAGTTGAGGTTAATTGAATCAACAACAGTTAGAACTTGATCAATCATCGGTGAATGTGTGTGAAGGTGATCTGAGACGTATTCTTAAAGTAGACNTACGAATACAACAAAAAAGTTAACATTATTTCGTATTCTTCATTACAAGGGTACATTTTAACATAAAAACTGGAGATTTTTTTAAAAATACTTAAATCTGAATAACTTGGAAATGAACAAGTTTCGGACATGGTGTCATATGACTTAAATGACTGCAAATAAGCTCTACTTTAACCCCTTTCAAGGAATGTATCGCTTTACCTGTCACCCTGTATTTATTATTAACTTTTGATAATAATTTGAATGGCGCTTACGATGTTTAGTTACGAGCTCTTTGATGGACACAGATATTATAGATAACGTTTAAAAAATGGCACGCTCGTTTTCATACATTTCATTCTATTTATTTAACCTATCCATATTTATGTGCGGAAACGTCACAAAATCAGAATGAATTTTAATTTTTCCATCCCGCATCATAAAAACTAAAAAGTCAAAAGTAAAATTTAAATATGTAGTAAATATTTTTCATAAACAAGCTTTTGATGCTGTAAAAAGAATAAAATAAAACATAAATTCTTTCAAACCCATCAACTTATTACTTTAGTCAATTTAAAGATTAAAAACTTGTCGCGGG